>NC_072734.1:115903472-116503472 GCF_026930045.1 Uloborus diversus | reverse complement strand
TAAATCATTCTAGAACTTGCATTTAACGCTTTAGAAAAAAAAAAGTTTACCAAAATAAAATCTGTATTTTAGAATACATTCGAAAAACACTTGATGATTCCTAAATTTTTGTATGAAAATTGGTAAAACAATGTTTATAATTAAAAGCTTTTGTATTACCCTTCACACAAATCTAAAAAAATCACAATTAAAGTATTTTTCTTCGTCTTCAGTGATTTTAGATACTATTCATTGTACCTTACATAGTATGGAAGAACAGAAAAAAATGTTTTATTCTTTGCCTGTCAAGATAATTAAATTGTTTTTGCTCTGTTCCAAATTAAAAATCCCGCAGAATTTAAAAGAAAGTTACTTATTCTAATTAAAGCTGCCAGCGACTGATTGTAAGTAAATAAATATTAATTAAATTAGTGTTTAAAAGCATGCTTCTGTCAATTTTAATTCATCCTCACTGGAAGGATGGAATGTATCGTAAATTAAAACAAAAACTAATTTACTAAATTCGATGTGTTTCTTGTCTTGAAGAAATGCTCAAGGGAAAATCTTGTTTTAGCTCTGATTTTTAAAACAAGCTACGAATTGTACGTCTATCACTTTATTTCAAACGCGATATTTTAATTATTTTTATTTTTGAGACTATGCACAATACAAAGGCCGGGTTTATGTATCTCACGTAAATGGGCAAGAAAGTTGTCGCTGACTCCCC
The DNA here is from genome assembly GCF_026930045.1 of Uloborus diversus. Lineage (NCBI taxonomy): Eukaryota > Metazoa > Arthropoda > Arachnida > Araneae > Uloboridae > Uloborus > Uloborus diversus. The sequence continues at coordinate 116,502,766 of NC_072734.1, read as the reverse complement.
TCATCGTATTTTGCAACATAAAATAATTAAACTAAAAAAAAAGATGTAATTTTGTTCAAGTGTAAAATTTTCCAGTTTTTATCCCTTTGTTGTTTATTTGATGTATGGTAGTCTATATCTATCTATATCTATGTATATATATTATAATTCTCGAATCCGGAAATTTTAGAGTCTCCGCCTCTGATTCTTTTACCAGTCCGGACTGCAATTCTTCGATTTCGACTCCGCAGCCCTGATTTAAACCACTTCGGACTTCCCTAAAATTTCAAAAATCCAGTCATTGTTATTAATATGCGATAACTTTCCGTTGCACGGATTTTCTGGCAAAACCCTCCTGCGCAAGAAAAACTCCCTTGGGAGATTTTCACCCCCCCTTCTCACAGGATGGCAAAAACTTCTCTATGACAATTCCTGAGCATGAAAGAACCCTCTCTGCCAAATCTGGCAAAGATCAGACAAAAACTGGATGGGCCAGGGTGAAGCATGTGATTTCCAATTTTAACATGTTGCAAATTTTTGCTTTCTGTCAGAAATTAGCTATATATAAAAGAGTCAAGTATTACATGGTTGCCAACACTTTCCTAGTCTATAAAATCAAATATGTTTTATGTGTATTTTTCTGTTTAATCTAACGTTGAACCATCTTATTGAAAAATATACGTTATGGATGATTGTTCACTCTGGCATAAGACAGTTTAACTGGGATTGTATGAGGAGGCCCCCCACCCCCATGGCGTGTTTTGCCCCCTCCCCTCTCACAGTGAGACGATAAATTAACCAATTTGAATTCCCGAGCATCAAAGAACCTCTGCCAAATTTGGGAAAGATCAGATGAAAACTGGATTTGTTTGAGGAAACCCCTATGGAGGATTTTGGTCCTCTACAGGGGGACGAAAACTACCCTACGTGATTTCCTGAACATCAAAGGAGCTCTTGTGCTAAACAAAAACCAGACGTAAACTATGGGTTCGTATATGGAACATACACACAAATACACTACAGAAAGAAAGTTCCATTTACAGTGACTCCCAAAAGTGTTCGTACACTTACGACTTTCAATGAAATAGACCCCATCCATTGGTAGAATTAATTTTTCGAAATAGGTATTTAATTATAAGATCTATGATTAATTTTTAACAAAACTACATGAAAAATTTGAATGAAATATTAAAACTTATTTTTTTAAAAATCGAAAGCCAAAAAGTGCCGGAAATTTTATTTTACAAAAGTCTTCGTACACTTTAAAACATGTCTATATATTATTGAATAATCTAAATTTTTATTAAGTTATTATTTAGTAGAATATCATTCAACATCCGCAACAGCTTCTGAACGTCTTGCGAATACATGGTACGATCCAAAAGTAATGAGTAGCTGTTTAAAAACACAGATTTATTGAACTGATCAATACAACTGCCTGATAGTCTTAAAAATAGATTCCTCCTGCACCAATGTACTTCTGTAGGCGGCTTTTCCATGACTCAAAGACATCCCTGAGGTCCTGTTTCGAGATATCTGCCTTGACACGTGCTTGGGTGTCCTCGATGGAGTCGAAACGTTTCCTTTCCAGTGCTGGTTTTAATAGTGGAAACACTTTTAGGACATTTTTGTTTGTAGTGCCAATCATTGGACACCTGCCAATCACTGGGGGTGTTACCCTAACTGAGAAAAAAAGCAAACTTTTCACATGTGTACAAAACTATTCATATTCATCAAATAAATCCTCCATCGAATTATTCTTTTTCTATCCTTCTCTTGTCTAATTTTGTGTACCAAGTACGATGTACATAAACATATTAATATGATTATATTCGAAGTCGCACTGATTAATGATCTTGATATCTGTTATTTCTTCCTACATTTTGAAAACTTTCTCACTGTACTCAAAATTGGCAAAGGTAGTTCAACCGACAAGCGCTACTTTGCAGTATGCTTTTGAAAACCGTCTTCAAAATAGCCAGCCTGAAACCGTTCCTTTTATGTTCTACCGAATATTTAAGGGGTCTAAGGACCTATAACTTTCAAAATTTTCGACTTTCTGTAAAAAATATTTGTTATACATAATTTAATACTGAACAGTTTGATAACTTATTTATTACTATACGCAAAAGAGAACCACGCCCACTTATATGAAAAAAAAAAAAAAACTTTTCGAAGTCGGGGGTAAGAGTAATCCCCCCTACTGATCCTCCTAACTGATGGACCTACGACTGCCGCAATAATGCTAGCCTAAAGGAGTTATTTCTTTTTACTTCATTATGCCAGAAAATCTAATTCTTCTATGATCTTGACATATTCACATTCCATCTTACTACTCCTTCCTTCGCGTTTAGAATGAACGTTCGTTAAAGTTCCAAAAACGCTGAAGAAAATGTCAGCATAATTATAATTCGAGATTTCATTAATGTGTGATATAAACTCTTTGCAGAATTTTGAGGTGCAGTGCAGTTGTAGTTAAAACAAGGCAACAAAGCAATTTTAACTTTTTATATCTCAGTTAAACATTTAAAAAATATTTTATCAAAATTGAAGCGTAGACTCCAACTGTCATACACATTAATTCTCCAGTCTTTTTTTAAGGCTTATCGTGACGTCTAATGACAAAAAAGAGACCCATATTTATTATTTTTTTTTTTGTCAAAAAATCTTTTTTTCTGCTTTTGTTCCATATTACTTAAATGAAAAGCATCCGAAAACAAAGACACATTGGCTCGGTTAGATACACCGTCCTGTTAATAATGAAAAGTGCTGGAATTCAAATCCGGGCTGTAAAGGATGGTACGAATTTTTTTTCCTTCTTCAATCCAGTTGCATATGAACTCATTGCAGGATTCTGAGTTACAGTTCTGTTGTCAAAATCGGGAAAGAAAATATTAATTTTAGCACTGTATACAGCAGTTTAACTTTATAAAAATAAACGTCGTAAAAGCTTAAATTCCAAACATCTTATACTGTCACTCTCGATAAGTCCAAGGGACCGGCAAAAAACCTTCGAGTAATCGAACTTTGATTTATCGGAAGTTTCCTTCCCAGCCTTTTGAAGAATAATTTTTAATTTCTTTTTCGGGAATAGTGCCTAACGGATAGACTGTAACACTTATAATTTGGATAAAACTAATTATTCTTGCTATGCAAAAATGTACAAAGAATACATTTTGTTAAAGTACTTCGAAAGAAGGAGATATTTTTGACTGCTAACATTTTTTATCGCATCTTAAAACATTTAGTTTGTATGTAGAAGGTAGGCGCAATTTCTTTGATTTTGATTTCAGTGAGTATTGCTTTTAACGTATTTTTGTATTAAAAGCAGATTATTTGAGTCATGCAGAAAATGAAGGCTACTTTTTAAATTTTTGACAAAAGTGTTTAAATTTCTCAAACATTAACCTGAAACAAAATTTTAGGTCTTCAGCCGTGGGAAAAAGTAGTCCAACCGGCTACTTCTGACGTAATCTTTCAACATTGTGTGCATTAAGGATCACTATTGTAAATAAATTTTCCTCCTCACACCATAAGCTGATACGCAAAGCAATGAATTAAAGGGAGAAAAAAACTTTGTATTATTATTTTGGCTGCATTTTTCTCTCGTAAAAACTTCGACTTAAAAGATGTACATTCGAGATATAGAGACAACTTTGAACTGAAATTACTAAATTATTTTAGGACCGAATGAAAACTTCGAGATTAAGGAAGATTCGAGCATTAAAGCTTCGAGTTATCGAGATCCGACTGTATACAGTCGGGTCCCGACTTACGCGAGGGATGCGTTCCAAGACCCCTCGCGCAAGTCGAAATTTTGCGTTGTAGAACACGTATATTTAGAAAATTTTTATAAGCATACCAAATTATTTCAGACATGTGTTAACACCCCTCAAATTGTTTCAAACCATTTCTTAACTATATATTGCCGTATCTTTTATAAAGAATTGACTTTTTACTGTAGTTTAGAGAAAGCGTTACTATTTAACATAAATTGCTGTTATGAAGCTAAAAATCAATGAGTAATGAGTGACATGAATTAAAACAGTACGCTACTTACATTATAATAGCACTGAACAGTAGACATCGTTAACTTAATCATAATTTTTAAAATGATGAAGATGATGGTTTATGCAGGGTGGGAACACCTCTCTTTCTGACCTCTTTTAGCCACAATGAAACAGCAGCTTCCATTTTCATGATGTTTGTATTTCGCTCAGACACTACTCTGTGAGCTTCAGTATTAAAACTAAGTTCTGATCTTTTACTGATTTCCTTTTCTTGATTTTTAATTGTACGTATCGAAGATTTACTCATATCCAATTGTCGTGCTACCTTCGGTCCACTTTTAATTGTTCAAGCTTGTTGAGAATCTTGACCTTTTCTTTAATGGTCAGAATCTCTTTTTCTTTCCGCTTTCGCCAACTTTAGATGAAAAATCGCGTCTGAGATTAGAGGTGGGAAATGTCGTTCATTTTAATGATCCATTCATCAGAGGATAGTTCATTCTTTTGATCCGTTCATTCAACTCGTTCATTTGAACTACTTCGTTCATTTAAAAAAGTTGCAGGTGAGCTCTCTGCACGACATACTTATGCACATTCGAAATGTTACATTTGATCAGGTATTTTCTTTGAAGGAAAAATAACTTAAATGATCTAAAAGTAAGAGAACATGCCTATGAACAATAAATTTTAAAATAATATATTCAGTTTTAGCTACATAAAACAATTCTAGTACATTTTGTAAGATATTTCAGAATTGCCGAAATGTTATGTTCCAAAAATCACAGGTTCCATTTCAGCATGTCAAAAAAAAGGCTATCAAATTTTTCCAACTACAGCACTGTAACATAAAATTATAGTATTACCAATCAGTAGACCATGTATAACAAAATTTTGACAACAACTATATCGATAGCTCAGCCGGAGTACCGTATAACTTAATTAAAAAAAAAAAGAACCCCCTGAAGGTATTAGGGAGCTTCAAAATTATTCCACAGTATTGATAACGTTTACTCTAGCATATAACCACTGATAATCGTACACGCCTCGCTACAGCCGTCTATTTATATTCGGTTCGATCCGCCGTTCAGAGGGCGCTGCTCAGCATACGCATGCGCTACCGATATGCAATTCTAATCATTTGCATATCATGCCCTTCTTTACATTTCCTGCAAGTCTTTCGTGGTGTTGCAATTTTCACAAACAGGAGTGTATCATCTGAAAGCTAGTAAAATGGGCCAGTTTTTGTAGATTTGACCGATTGTAGCTCATACGATTGTTTTTGAAGATGTCGATTGAAAACTTTGGCACCATTTAAACTTTGAGTGTGTCCAATGCTTCCAAGCCTGTAGCTCGTTGTAAAATGCGACTATCTTGATGGGAAAAAATGTAATTTTGTAGGATTTAGTCTGCTCTTTCCAAATATGCACTTTTTTGGGCGTTGATTCTACAGGAATCTCAGAAATTGGTCGTTATCTAAGAATTTTGTGTTTTTTTTACTCATTTTTTCCAAAACACAGCAACGGTTAATGATTGGACACGATAACGGGGTGTTTCTATGCTCCGCTTCGACTCTTCTACCCCTCCCCTTTTTGTATGGCAGATTCGATCAAATTCACACTGTATATAGTAATGCTCAGTTAATATTTCAAAGATTTTACATGCAGAAAATTCAGTGTATTTTATTAGAACAAATGAACATAAATTATCTAATGTTTGCAAAATGTTGCAATACATTAGTTTCGAATGGACTCCATAAAATTTTTCTGTATTATAGAAAAGATGTTCGTAGAAGATTATCAAAATATAGAACCGCTCAATGTTAATTAATTGTATTTTACATCTAGATTTTTATTGCGCATTTATGCTTAAAATACTGTAACGTAAATTAAAATTAATTACAAATGATTGTATGGAGCGGAGGAGGAATTTACTGGCTGTGTAAAAATTAATGTTCTGTAAAAATTAAGCTTCTTTAGCCTGAGTTACGTCAATTAAACATAAAAGTGTTTCTAGTTAAAGGAATGGCGAGAGTATGTCTCACTTGCTTGCTTCAACTGTCCAAATTATTCGATGCAGGCAAAGAACAAAAATACGCAGTTTAGTGGCTTAAGAAGTCTCTAAGCAGAATTTTACTGCTTAAGACATCACAAACGTATGGGTGATTTCATAAGCAAACAAAATTTCGTTTGTTACCTTTTAAAATTGTTTCTCTTTATTGAGACAAGAGCTCTCGCATAAGGAACAAAATCGCGGCATTTCCCGTGGAATACCCTGTAAGTGTTTCTCAGTAAAAGGTAAAAGTCGTTCCCATCGAAGAATCCACTTATCATCTACGTCACTCACCGACATAAATTTGGGTAAGTTAAAGTGATTTAAAGTAATTAACTTTAGCCGAAAAAGGTATGCAATAACACAATTTGTATAAATGTTCACACGTGACTGAAGCTCTGAATAAGCTCTTAGAGGTTGTTTGTAAATAATTACCTTTAAACATCCCTCTTCCTTCTTCAAATGTTTCGCATTTTTCATAAACTCATTCTTATTTTAAAAACATTCTTGATATCAAACTTCTTATTACCCCCTCCTTATCACAAATTGCCATAATTTCACGAACCCTCCTCCTCATTAAAAGTGGGTAATCATTTGTTGACAGGCCCATATAGTCAATAATCCTCTCTTAAGCGCCATTTTATGCTTCTAATAATAAAATGCAAATTTGGCAACTGCTCTTTTATATTTTGCTGACACAATGGGGTTGTTTCCCTCAGTCAAAAGTACTCCTTTTAGTCACTGAAATTGATAGAATGAGCAAAAAAAAAAAAAAAAAAAGAGAAAAACACACGGAGCGAGGAGAATATTTTCTTTTCAAAATGTTTATTTTTTAATTATTTTTTTTTAAATGTCCAATTTTTCAAATAAAGCGTGGTTCTTATGACGTCACAAGTGATGAACTTTAGCGCACTGAATGCTTACGCTTGCTGTCTGTCGCGTTTTCACGATATGATAATTAAAAAGCGAATTAAATATTGCGCTCTACGATTGTCATCACTATATCGTTGCCACTACATGTGAGTAAAAATGCGAAATAAATTTTGCGCTCTGCGCTGATGGCGTCAGCGAATGGTATTTCATCATTTGTGATTTCATGAGCAGAAACGTAACAAATGAAAGCGCACCGATCAAAATGATTTTTTTTGGATTAGTTAGCTTTGTCAAATTATTTTAAAAATGGTCAGCTCCTATGTTTTTAAGTATGCTCTTTCATAAAAAAAAAATACTTTTAAAATTTCGGAAACGACCCGTTCTTACAACATTGAATAATTCTCGATTGCGAGTCCTACCTAAATAACGAGTATAATAACATGTTTCTATATATTTCTAATTTAATTTTCTTTCACTCCCCCCCTTTTTTTGATGGAGTTACTCTATTTAAGAAGAAACATACTTTTTTTTTTTTTAACAAAGCTTACGATGCTCTTCATAAAGAAAATTGCTTTTCATTAGATTCACTCGTGCCCTTAACAGAGTAAATTTTTGTTTGTTATCACGAGCTTTTTTTTTTTTAACCGACGAAAAAACGGAAGGGGTTCTCAATTCGACACGTATATTTTTTTTTTTTTTAATGTATGACCACGCATAACTTTTTACAGAACAGTCTGATTTTGATAATTCTTTTTTTATTGGAAAGGGTATACCCCGAAGGTGGTCCCATAAAAATTTTGAAAAAAAATTCCTACCCTAAGGGTGGGAAAAGGGGGTTGATTTGTTGTTCACTCACAGATTTTTAATGTATGACCACACATAACTTTTTACAAAATAGTCCGATTTTGATAATTCTTTTTTTATTGGAAAGGTTATACCCTGAAGTTGGTCTCATATAAATTTGAAGAAAAAATTCCTACCCTAAGGGTGGGAAAAGGGGGAGAATTGTTGTTCACTCACAAATTTTTTTATATATGACCACACATAACTTTTTACAGAATAGTCCGATTTAGAATATTCTTTTTTTTATTGGAAAGGGTATAGCCTGAAGTTGTTCCTATATAAATTTGAGGGAAAAAATCCTACCCTAAGGGTGGGGAAAGGGGGGCGATTAGTAGTTCACTCTAAGATTTTTTGATGCTGAATTGGGTATAACAAAAAAAAAAAAAAAAAAAAAAAAAAAACTCACGATGAATGAGATACAGACTTGTATGTCTCTCGTGTGTACTGTCTTGAGCAGGTAAACGACAGTATCTGCAGAAATGAGTTTTCGAGATATTTGAAGAATTGTGCGCTGGATTCAGTACTATCAACTGGGAAATGTTGGAATTTTATTTGGTTTCCGCTAAAAAAAAATATGTTAGTTTGTACAACAAAGCTAACGTACAAACAATGATGACAAAATGCAAAAAAAAAAAAAAAAAAAAGATAAAATTGCAGTTATAGCCCTTTACCTGCACACGGCAGTGTAGACCTCTCAATCTCTGGTACTTGTGATTAGGGTTAGTTTTCAGTGCCAGTCGTCAAACATTTTTTATATTCAGGATTTGTATGAAAAAATAGGGCGAAGTTTAGTGATGGTGACATACTATTTTTAACCGACGAAAAAACGGAGGAGGTTCTCAAGTCGACACGTATATATATATACATATATATTTTAATGTATGACCACACAACTTTTTACAGAGTAGTCCGATTTTGAATATTCTTTTTTTATTAGAAAGGGTATAGCCTGAAGTAATTCCCCTATAAATTTGAGGGAAAAATTCCTACCCTAAGGGGGGGAGAGGGGGTGATTAGTTGTTCACTCCAAGATTTTTTGATTCTGAGTTGGGTATTACAAAAAAAAAAAAAAAAAAGCTCACAATGAATGAGCTTCAGACCTGTATGTCTCTTGTGTGTACTGCCGTGGGCAGGTAAGCGGCAGTATCTGCAGAAATGAGTTTTCGAGATATTTGAAGAAATGTGTGTTGGATTCAGTGGTACTAACAATAAGAAAATGTTGGAGTTATATATTTTTTTCAGCGGAAACCAAATAAGTTAGTTTGTACAACAAAGCTAACGTACAATAGATGACAAAATGCAAATTCGTCAGCAATTTGTGTTATCGTAGAAATATCGATCACAGTAGGAAAATGCACACGAACATCTTTATACAGTGCATTATTCTTTAGGAGCCACTGCAATGCCACTTGAAGTTTACCTATATCAATTTGAAACTCCCTAGAATGTTCTAAATTTTCACGACTTTCTACTACGAGCACTAATCCAGTTTGATTAGGTTCAAGCGGAAGTTGTTCCGCCAGCTCGACCACATCCTGAGCAAAAAGGATTGTCTGCCCTTTGCACCAGTCTTGGCTCAAACGATTTTGAACTTTTATTATTTTAAGAGAAATGGCACTACTCTGCAAATAAAACGTTTCTCAATTTCCGATAACTCATCAATTTCTGTAGGTTTTGCAGCTACCGACATTTTGTTCCAATAGGCCTGGGGTGGAGTTTTATGTTTTTTAATATTGTTTGAGCATCGTGAACAAGTAATTATATTACCTAAAGCTACCAGTTCGTTAGGAAAAATAGAGCCTAAATTTTTAGTTTGCAATTTCCTACGTTGCTGAGGATACAAATTTTTTTTGCATATTGAACACGACAAGTCAGCATAAACATTAATTGATTTCTTAAAGTTTTCTGCGTTACACTGGTTTCTTCGCTCGCGAGCTGCTTGTCGCATGGCGCTCAGACGATTAGTTCTCTCCTCGGAAGATTCGTGAAGTACCACCATTGCTGAACGGTTACGAGCAGCATCCAAACGCAGCATACGTTCGTCCTCAATTTCATTTGAAACTCGCTCTCTATCAGATCTAAACGATGAGCGCGTTGCTCTTCACTCTCATTTGAAAGTCGCTTTCTTATCATATCTAAAAGACGAGCGTGCTGCTTATCACCTTTTTGCAATAACCTATCGTTATTGTAGCTTCTCATTCTCGACAGTCTTTCCTCGCGCTGACCTAAACTCTCCTGTGAACGTGTTAATGTAATTCTCTTTCTGTTTGCTTCCAACCTTTTTTCTTTCTCATTAATAGATTCTTCTAAACATCTTTTCCTCATCCGAGCAGCATTTTTTGTAGGCCTACCCATGTTAGTATATAAAGCCTGCTTTTTAAAAATTATTTATGTAACACAACAGATAATTGTTAAAATACGATTACATATATATATATATATATATATATATATATATATATATATATATATATATATATATATATATATATATATATATATATATGTTAATAGCTAAAGTAATGTAGGTAGCTATTTTAAAAGTAATCAAAAATATAAGCATACAGATTATAGCCACATTAGTAGCTTATAGCCACAAAAAATTATAAAATAAAAACTTTTTAACAAAAAAATTTAACCGCCGAAAAAACTGAAAAGCAAAAAATAATAAACCATTTTAATTAAACCTTAATAACTAAGTTCTTAAACTGATGTAAGTATACCTAAGTATATATTTTTGTAATAATTTAGAGTTTTTAATTACCCTTAATAACTCAGTTCTTAAATTAATGTAAGTATACCTAAGTAGTTTTGAGTCGGTGCCAAACAATAAATAAACAAAGATCCCTAAATTACCTAAATTTAAAGAAATAACCAAATAAAATTAGCAATGTAATGTGAAATGTCCGGCGATAAACATAAATGTTTCAAAAAATGCTCCCTTCACACGCCATCATTAAATCATGAATACTAGTAGATCGTATACAACAAAAAGTACCTCTCGTTGGAGCTTTGAAACCTTTGGGACCTCGCACGAGAGAGGCAAACAACCAGTGAGAAAAATCTTCAGGATCATGTATGCAATTAACGGCTACAGTTGTTATGCCATACTTACGCTGAATAATACTATGACCCACAAAACCATTTATTTGAGCTTTTAACAAGATGAGAAATCCTTCTTCAGTGTGATGAACAATGATATAAAAATTTTGACTTTTGTATATGAGGCAAAAGCTCAGTAGCAGCCAAATACTCGACACGTGCTTCTTCGATACCACTCGACGACGTTCGGGTTTAACTTCGTGAACGCTCGGCATTTTACGGCGAAGGGGCGTGTCGCCATACGCCACCGCTGCGCCTCACGCTTTACAAAAATAATTAATTTGCTTGTTTGGCACCGACTCAAAACTACTTAGGTATACTTACATTAATTTAAGAACTGAGTTATTAAGGGTAATTAAAAACTCTAAATTATTACAAAAATATATACTTAGGTATACTTACATCAGTTTAAGAACTTAGTTATTAAGGTTTAATTAAAATGGTTTATTATTTTTTGCTTTTCAGTTTTTTCGGCGGTTCAATTTTTTTGTTAAAAAGTTTTTATTTAGCAACACTTGCAAAAATGCATCGCTATTTTCTTTGAATGTTAGACAAATTTCGACATTTGCGCCAATTTGTTGCTTCCTGGGGTTACACTTAATTCACTCACGCTTAAATCTCGCGTAATTTTCATCAATTTGAGAAAACATTTACTCCGGGTATTTTTCACGAAGACACTTTCTTGACATTTAAAGTTGTGTCTGTTCTGCCTAGTCCCCTTCCTTCTCCCAGAATTACATTTGGTGGAATTGAAACAGTTCTTTCATTTCAAAATCTCATTGCCTGACACAGATAAGTTAACGAGAGCATTTTAAAGCAATCACGAATTGCTTATTATCATCACTGGACCAAACTTGATATTACTCTGATTTTTCAGAATACCACGACAGCAAGAATAAGCTTGTTGTTTCAATGTTTATCAAGAGAACAAATTTTTGTCGCCATGGATACAAATCGTTTGCGTCCATTTAAGGCTTAACTTAAGAATGAAACTTCTGCGAACTCTACTGTCCACCGGCCTCCGCGACCATGACCACTCCTGGGCATTGGCGTCTATGCCCTACACACACATGTAATTACACACACACATATACGGACACGCGCGCTTACGAAAACACACACGCATATACAGACAGACACACAGCTACAGACACACCACCACACACACACATACAAATACACATCCACACACGCATATACAGAAAGAAACATACATACAGACACGCCACCACACACACATTCAAACACATTCGCATATACAAACAGAAACGCGCATACAGACACACCACCACACACACATACAAACACACACACACATACGCATATACAGACAGAAACACGCATACAGATACACCACCACACACAAATAAGCAGACAGAAACACACATACAAACACACACACATACGCATATACAGACAGAAAGACACATACAGACACACCACCACACGTATATAGATACACACGCACAGCACGCAGACAGCGTATTCTTAATATGACTATGGCTAGAATTTTCATAATATGTAACCTTTTCTGAAACAAGTTGAACCTTTTGAAAAACGAAAGACACACGATGTCTGGAATCTTCGAACTGGAATGACGAGAGTTTAATCCTGGTAACATGTGCCTGCGCACACCCATTCTGGTCACATAAAGAATCCATTATCTGCGTCCAAACTCGAGTGTCTTGGGCATGAAATATGTAGGCGCGAAGGAGTGGAGTGACCCGGAGTCGTTGGCTTTCTGCCACCGCAGACGTTTTTTTCGCCAACATCAGCATCTCTTCGCCAATCGATTCCGACACCGTGCCTGAAATTTGTCATCCATCAAAATGGAGCCGATGGGGCAAATGCCATCGGTATTTTATCAAAAGTGAGGAAAGGTTTTCTTGAGTTTTGCTTCTTCGGGCGTGAGTCTTTGCCTTGGGTGGAAAAACTCGTGGTTAAAAGTACACAATATTTTGTGCTACTTGTGATCTTTATTCAGTTCTCAAAACCATTAAGTGAGTTTTGACTACAGTAAATTACTTAACAGATGGTCGTTCTATTACACAGGATTTTCGTTGATGAAAAAATGTTTCAAGTTTAATAGGAGCCCTATAGTAAATGCGGTGTGCTAATCACGAATTTGAGTTTTTTTTTTTTTCCAGCACGTCAGGTTTTCAAGAAAAGTGTGTTTGAAATTTTTCATAGAAACTGCCAAAAATACTGAGAGAATATTTATTGAAACTATATTTAATAGAAAATTCCTACAAAGTTGAGTTGTTCATAGAAAGAACAATGCAGTTTTATCTACGAAAGACAATCGTTGAGTTTTTTCACTTTTTCTTCTTCGCTTTTGTCGTTTGAATTTTCATCTGATTATTACTGTTGGATGATGGTTGGAAAAAGGTGGAGGAATGGGAATTCCTGGTCTGTGAAGGAACAGTTTGTGTAGCAAACGGTAAATGTGAATACTGAATTGTATGTTCATTTTTCGAATTGAAACCCTTGAATTTGCAGGAGCAACAGTAACCGACGTCTCCAAGGATTTTTTTTGGTTCCCTATTTATGCCAAAGAGTAAAGAGCTACGTGTACCTTTTGTCCATTTTCTCAGTAGCTAATTACACTTAGTGTGGACCCCAACGTTTGTTCTGATTACCAAGCTTAACGCCGAAGTAAACGTAATTAGCTTTCTTGATAAATACTGTTATGTTTCGTTGATGCTTTGTTATTGATAAATCACTACACACGTAACAAAATGTATTAGGACAGTTTTTACACTTTCTTGATGACATTACGACGCTCAGAAAACAAAACACAGCTATATGTTACAAACAACTGACCCTAACTATTGCGTAAACAACTGCCGATGCCGTCAAGCTCACTTTGACAGATGCGAAAATAAAAAAGTGTCACCACTGAATCGAAAGAAACATAACATCATACTAAAATGTTTTCAATCCATGCATCAAGGCTCCTTCAGGGGTCACTAGAGATCAAGCATACCAAAAATCAACTCCGTGGGTCTTCATGGGGGTGAGATACAAAGGGATGAAAAATCCAACTTGTTCTGTCATGTAACTGTCCTTAGTCGCGCGTTTATTTTCTTTCTTTTTTCTTGGTGGTGGATATTTGGTTTTGTTGGTGGCCGACATTTGGTTTTCTTGGCGGTAGGACATCTTAAAGAAATAATATCAATGCAATTTAGGAAATATCAATAAGGTACTTTTTTGAATTAGTGCAAAATATCTCATAAAGTTTTTTAAATTTTGTGAAAATTCTTGACGTGATGGGTTCAAGCCAATTTCATATTCAGAATGAGCATACTCGGGGAGGGAGAGTCAGAGCTCCATTTAGAATTATTGTGGAGGTGAAAGCTCCTATCAATTGTTTCTAAAGCCACGTTCCTTCTTCATGAAAACACGTATATTAGAAGCATGAAGAGAAAGACCAGAAAAGAATATATATTGCTCCAGTTCAGGAGCCTTGCTATCAGCGACACACACACACCATTTGTCGGCAAACACAGACCTACAACGTGAAGGCGTTTTAGGTTAGTTTGCGTCGAAAATGGTGCCAGTGACCAATTGAAGATATTGTTTCAGAAGGGTGGCATTCATATTTCAGCGTCTCCGAGCCGTTAGTAATAAAAAACGGTTTATATCTGGCGCTGTTGCCCGTCTATAACATTGCCATGTTCTTCAGCTGCATTTCAAGTCTCCTGGGGGAAATTTTAAAACTCCAAATTTTAGCCGAACGATAAAATATGAACACAGAATTATAATACATTTTTGTTTCATATTTCAATTTTGCAATACTTTCTAAAAAATCTACCGAATTGTCAGACACTTTTTTTTAATAAATGACTAAAAATGCTCTGTAATTGTTGAAGCCACAAATGGTTCAGAATAGAAAGGAACTATTTTCTGTGCAAAGGACAATTTTTTGAACAAACTAAGGGCAATAAAATGAAAAATTAGGTCTTATCTGGTGTATGTGTAACGGGAATCTATAATCGCTTTTCAGTGAGGCTCGCTCAGTATAATTGGCCCTTTCACGACCTACCTAATACATTGTTCTACATTGTATTTTTCTACACTAACTTCCTTCTCTTGTCTGCTGATATCGGTATTTTATGACAGAAAACTAGCATCAAGAGTTTGAGAGCCAGGTAATAAAAGAAAAGGGACACTTGTACTATGAATCTAATGGTTTGGAGGTAGTAATTGCATTCAGGTCATTGTTTTTCGGCAGTGAAACTGATTGGTGGTAGATAATTAATTATCTCCTATTTCCTTTTATCTCTGAGGCATCGGAGATAAAAGACAATAGATGCATCCTATGGTTTCAAGATCGTATCTTTTTTTAATTAAAGAGAGAAATTTACAATTTTAGGGCGGAGCTGTGTATCATAATTTATGTGAATTTGTTTTGACAGTAGGAAATATTAG
Source organism: Uloborus diversus (assembly GCF_026930045.1). Taxonomy (NCBI): domain Eukaryota; kingdom Metazoa; phylum Arthropoda; class Arachnida; order Araneae; family Uloboridae; genus Uloborus; species Uloborus diversus. The sequence goes on along the minus strand of NC_072734.1, from coordinate 116,487,482 downwards.
CTAACAAATGGTTCATAAAAATCACGTGATGCGAATAACAAACTATGTAGGAGAATGTTGGATAAAGGGAAAAAGTTCAGATGACTTTTTCAAAATGAACAAACTGGAAATTTGTTGTGAAAACTACAGTAGGGGAGGACGGGGCTAAAAGTTCCGCGGGTGAGTTGTTCCCTTTGCAATAGCCCAATGAAGAAAAAATATACATGTATTTTGTAAATACCTGGTAAAATGGAATGTTGCAGCGCATCGATAGTAGCCATATTAGCCAGGCCAGTGTCGTCTCGTATATTAAAAGCTGAGCACGTGCATCACTGATCTACTTTTGTAAATATTTTCGTTTTTGAACTTTTTGGTCTTTTTCACGAACTTTAAATGATCGAGTTTAGTTCTTCGGCGTTTTTATGCAATTATCTACTGTGTATCCTAAAATACGATTTACGCTTCATTATCTACACTGTAACAAATTTCGGAAACGTTTCTAGATATATCGGAAACGTTTCCGAAATAGTAGGAATCCTTCATCCAATAGCGAACTCCTCAATATTCAGAAAGCTTTTTGTCATTTCAAGATATCTAGAAGCGGAAGTGATGACGCAACGCTTCGAAACATATTTCATCCTTCCAACACAGGCGCCAATGAGTCGGAAATAACGAGAACTTTTTTTCTTATCTATGGTTGCTGCAGTCAGCAACTGTTTAGCATTGGATTGCTTGTTATTTCATGTCTAGAGAGTAGTAAAATGTGTCGAAACTAATTTGACGCCTTTGCATTTTGGACTGCCCTTGATTTTTTAGACGATGTATCCAGCTATTAAGTTAGTTAATAACCATTTGCTTCTTTACAATTTCCAATGCGACCATAATTAGATATATATTGTGTGTTCAAGCGTGAATAGTTTCAACACCCGTGTTTATACTTAATGAAACGAAACCCTTTGGATTACTTATTCAGTTGTAATGGAGGTACTTAGATTTTCTTCCGCTCATGTTCACGTGTAAGTATTAATGAATATTTTAAAACATGTTGTTATATACATTTATATTTTTGTTGATTTGCGTTTGATGAGGCTCCAATTGTAACTGTTTTTGGGTTTATCGAATTAATTTAAAGTTATCCTACATACCTATGTGCGCGGTGTACTATTTGTTGTAACCAACTGAAGCTGATTAATTACGCAAAAGAAATAAGATTTATATTTGAGAAGCAATCACAGAAAAGTTATTTCGAAATACTTGGATGTACATACATTTTGGTTCAAAAAGAAAAAAAATCAATTGTTTAACTCGTTAGAAATATGGTAATGCAAATATTTTCTAGTATTGTAATATGCTTCACAAAAAATGTGCCGGTATAATTTATCTTTTTTTATTATAATTTATTAATTCATTTAAAAATATTTATACCATTAGAAAATGACCATGTTATCTATTAGTAAGAACATAGTTATGCAATTAATTCATCTGCTTATTCATTTTGTTAAATGTGGTTAACAATAAAAAAATTCCTTGACATTAGTTGTTCCGAAAATAACATTTCCTTCGTGGATATACTAGTTTAATGTAGGACAGTCAGGAGGAATGAGTCAGTGGCAAAAATGGAACAGCTGCATTTACATGCCGAAATAAAAAGTAATATTATTTCATGTCATCGTTTTAAAAGTGATCAGTTTTTAAATACTGTGTTATTAATATGCAATGCACATATGGTGAGAAGACGAGGGGCGTTCACCACGCAGACTGTGCCATTGACATTTCCAATGGGTTGCTTTTTTTTGGGGGGGGGGGGGGCGCTTTATATCATTTTATGGGTGCACCATCACTCTTATGGTGTGGGGGGGGGGACCCTCGTATATATGAAATGGAATAATCATGTAATAGAGTTCAATGTTTTAATAAATAAAATATATAATGCATTTTGCGCACACTCTAAAAATAAAATCAGTAACCTATTTTGATTAAGTATCTATATTTGTGATAAACTGGAAAAGGGCAAGAACAGAAGAATATACCCGAATGGTTCCAGCAGGGGGACTTTGGTGTCATATTTAAATTCATCAATTTCTCTGTTGGTACTTTTCGGTACACTTTGTTCGTCAAAAAAATTGACTTGACGTGAACGAATTTCGGAACGCAAAGTGTAGGTAAGTTCTGTCAAATTTTATCCAAAAATAAAAGCTATCAAGTTTGATACAAGATATGTTTTTAAGTTCTGCATTAAAAATACAATATGTTGATAATTTTGTCTTGAAAATATTGAGAGAAAAACTGAAGTTTAATATTGTTTAACAAACAATCCCACTTTTGAGAAAGTACTCCCCTTCCCTCCCCCGACGATTTTGTGATTATGAATGAAACTACTATATTATTTCATAAATTTTCAAAAATTTATAACTGTGCATATGTTATGCTGTTAACCATGCTATTTGTCATTAGAAATTCAGAAAAAAAAATCCACGAATGATTCTAAAATTGCTTGTTTCATTGCTCTTAGATATGAAAGAATTGAAACTGATATGGCATGCAATACTATAGTAAAGAATTATTTTTTAGAAAAAATCACGGAAAAAGGATTCCGAAATTCTCAGAAACGTTTTTGAAAATTGTTTGGAGAATTCCGAAATACTCGGAAACGTTTTCGAAACTTTCATGAACCACAGCTGCACAGAATACTCAGAAACATTTCTGGAAATTACGTAAAGAGGATTCCGAAATACTCAGAAACGTTTCTGAAAATTACAGAAAGAGGATTCCAAAATACTCAGAAACATTTCTGGAAATTATAGAAAGAGCATTCCGAAATACTCAGACACGTTTCTGGACGTTACATAAAGAGGATTCCGAAATACTCAGACACGTTTCCGGACATTACAGAAAGAGAATTCCGAAATACTCAGAAACGTTTTCGAAAATTTCATGAACCGCAGCTGCATGATATACTCAGAAACGTTTCCGAATTTCTTTTACAGTGTAACCTATAATTTAATTTTTCAAGGACTTTTGCACGTGGGGCTAGTTGTTCCTCCCTTATGGAGCAAGTTGTTCCGAGGAACAACTAGCCCCAAGGAACTCAATGCCCCTATTTATCTGTATCAGCAATGAAATGAACAAAAATACAATATTACATGTATATCTTCATCACCGCAAAACATAAAAATCGGAGAATGTCGACTGATTAACCGAAAATATTTGGTCGTTCTCTTATAGACAGATAGGAAATATGAAATTTTTAAAGATCTGAATATGAATCAAAATATCTTTGTTACTTCAATATGAAAATATGAAATTTGTAAAATTTGTTGTTCCAGAGCTTGACTACGTTGCGGTGAGTTGTGAAAGTAGCCAAAGAGGTAAAACAGTTCAATGTTACTCAGACAAGGCAGATGTCTCATTAAACAGATTATATCCTACGCAAATGGCTCTGTCTAGGCTTTACCTGCTTAGCCGTCATTAGCCAGAGACTGTAGCTTCTCTTTTGTGAGTTTAGCCTTTTCAAATTTGTGTAGGACTTTCATTATTGAAGGTCCTTCCTTTTCGTAATATAGAGAAAGTTAGTTGCAACAGTCGCTGAAAATGGTAATTAGAATATCATGCATGTACAATAAACTCCTGGTTGCCCGCAGAGTAGGGTGCCACAGTTACTTTGTAAAAGCGAATGCGAGGATATTTGTTGATGTTGCAGACTAGGTAGAAAAAACAATACTAGAACATACAAGTGTAAAAGAAAATCAAGAGCACTGACATACATTCAAACTCTCGTCTTAAGTAACGATGCTAGAGGCAAACGATTAAACTAGTAGCACTAAAAGTGAAAATTTACTATGTAGAAAATGTACGTAAATGCAAATAAAAATTAATTTGAATTCTGAAATTTTGAATTCAAATTATGTTTTACGCAATCGCGAGCTGCGGCAGGACCATTGGAAGATCATTGGAGTTATTGTTTCTAGAAGCAGCTCCTGTCCCCCCAAGCCTACCCCTCCTCCTGGGCGGTTACGTGTGTATAGTTGTGTGTGTGTAGGGGTGTGTGTATGTGTAGGCGCGCGCGTGCGTGCATGTGTATTCTTGTGTGTGTGCATGTAGGCGTGTGTGTATGTGTGTAAAGGCTTGTGTGTATGTGTGTGCGTGTATGAGCGCGCGTGTGTGTAGGACACGGACGCCATCGACCATGAGAAACGGATTCTAGGAGGCAATGCTCGGAGCCGCGCCTGCATAGGTCGGTGGACGGTGGTGCTGGTGCCCTGATCCAAGCTGAAAAAGGAACCACAACATCAAGGACGTTCAAATAAAAGCAATAAGCAATCGTGGTTGCTCAAAAAAAAAAAAAAAAAAAAAAAAAAAAAAAAAAAAAAAAAAAAAATTGAATTTTGAAATTTTGAATCCAAATTATGGTTTTCGCAATCACGAACTGAGACAGGACCCTACTCATTGGAGTTTTTGTTTCTAGAAACGGCTCCTGTCCCCCCAAGCCTGCCTCTCCTCCTGGGCGGTTACGTGCGCATAGTTGTGTGTGTTCGTAGACCTGTGTGTATGCACGTAGGCGTGTGTGTGTATGTGTGTGAACGTGCGTGTGTGTAGGACATGGACGCTTCCGACCATGAGAAGCGGATAACTCAAAACCGGAGCAGCCGCGCCGCGCCGCCAGCAGAGGACGGTGGGCGGTGGTGCTGGAGGCTTCTGGTCCAAGTTGAAAAAGGCACGGACACCTAAAACGGTCAATTGAGAACAATAAGCAATCGTGATTGCTCAAAAAAAAAAAAAAAAAAAAAGAATCGCTGATTACTGCATACAAACACAGAAAATCCTACAAACATATCAACCAAATCAAATCAACTTAGGTTACGCCAAAAACGTTTAAAGCAGGAGAATTTTTTCTAGCAAAAGTGGCTCGATCACTCGTTTACAAGCATTTAGAGTGTAGATGTAAACATCGGGTTTCAACTATTCAGGTTTCGGTGACCGAGGAGAATTTGATGTCTTTAGGAAAAAAGGTGAAGAAAGAAAATGGAATGTCAAAAAATAGATCTTGCACGTATTAAGTTAAAATGAGTATTTTCTAAATTCAGTAATTTATAAATACAAAAATAAGTAAATAAATAAATAAACAATCAACAAACAAATCCACAGTAATGATATCCACCCGCGAGTAATCAGGAGTTTGATGCTATCATTTGCACCAACGTCTTTTATGGATCGTCCACGAAGCATTGTATTATTTATAGTCAAAGATGGTTTTCTGTTATGATTGCAGACTGAACTAGTTATCATAGCTTATTAGCTACAGACACTTAAATATTTTATTCAATTTTACTACATTATTCTATTCTTACTACTACCATTAGTTTACTATGTTAATATAATATAATGTTACTATACTTATTAACTGTGCCTTAATATATGCATTTGTACTTAAAAGGTAATCATTAAACCTTTGAATACAAGATATCAATGCTAAAATGTAAAATAAGTTTAGCTTGTTTTAAGTTAAAACAAATATATTTGAAGATTCGGACAATATTGCTTATTAGTCTTTAAATAAACATTTGTTTTTAATCAACATTTATTATTTTTTTAAATCTCAAATTATACCTGAAACAAATTACTCGTCTCGAAAGATGTTCATCTCGAAATCATCATCGTTAAACATCGTCGTGTTAATATCGAAACAACTTGCCCCAACCGCGGAACAACTAGCCCCAAGAAGGGGCAAGTTGTTCCTTCTTGACTTTCGGTACTATAAAATTAATTATAAAAAAATCTTACAAAATACTACACAAAAAACAGTTGTTATATCATAGGGGCATATATTAATATATTTTAATCTCAGAATAATAGTTCTAGAACTACATTTTCATAACAAATTTTGAGCTTATTTAAAAAACGGAACTTCTAGCCCCGCTCTCCCCTACATAAAGAAAGAGCATTGAATTTTATAATAAAACTTGCATTGAAACGCCAATTTCGGCAGTAAATTTGCTCCTTCAAAAAATGTGGAAATTTTTCATATAATTTTTTCATGGGACAAAGTGAAAAATAAAATATTTCTCTAGTGAAATATTTTCTATTCGATTAGAGCAAATTCGGAACTCCAGCGCTCGAATACGCTACCTTGCGGTGATTTACAAAACTGCCGATGGAACTAAAACATTGCCACGTTTTAGTTCCATGTGTGTCTGTTGACGTAAACACAGGCAGTTTGTTCTGAGTATTTATTAACGCAATCGATGTGTCTTAGTTTGCTTTCAGCTACAGAAATTAATTCGTCCCCTAAGAGTATTCTCGAGCTTCTCAAAATAATGTTAGTTTTCCTTATTTCTTTCAAAAAAGTATTAAATGGTGTACGCGTAAACAAGAAAACTCTGGATTAACAAAATTGGATGACGTTATACCAGGTAAAATGTTTTATTGTTTTGTATGAATTTGTAAGAATATGAGTTTTTTTTAATCTTAAATTAATTTAACTAATCATATTTTACAGCAGCATTTAGTTGGAATGGACAGTATGCAAAATATTTTCTTGGATTTATTATCGTAGAACAAAATGAAAAATGTTTAACCTAGAAAGAATTTACTTTATTCCTTTTATTCTCAGCTGAAAGGTTTCGCCAAATTTGTTTAGGGTTATAATTTTGGTATTGTGCGAGCAAAGTAGCCTTGGCGAGATTTCGCGTTTTTAGTTAAACCATTTTTAATTTTTATCATGAGTGGAATAAAATGGTAGTAAGATAACAGAATTCGATAAGTAAAAAGAAATAATGGTCAATCAACTGAAAAGAAAACTACCACCATATATCCGTGAGAATTTTGTTGATGATTTGCATAACATGACACAATTAAATCGTAACTCAGAAATTAGAAAAATCGAAACAGAAAATTTTTAAATGAACCGATTCGGGAATTCGAGAGAAATAACTCAGCTACAAATGGAAAAAAAAATAAGCGCTAGCCAAGCAAGGCAAAGAAGTATCATCTTCTTTCGATAATAATTTGTAATGTCACATTGAATTTTCTAGCATTAATTGTTGTTCTTGTCAGGCCACAATTATTATTTAGTTTTATCAAGAATCGATAAATATCGAATTCAACATCATGGAAATAGCTGCTTAGAACTACGAACTACGTAGTTTGCATTAATCTTTGACGTTTAGTAATGCTTCTTGAATTCTCATTTCTTTCTACGTGGGCCAGAATATCCACAAGACTTTGAAAATTAATTTAAAAAGAATAAAGCGAAAAAATCATACGTACGAACAAAAATCACAACACTTTTAGCATTTTCTTCGTTACCATGTGCGTTTGTTTTAGTTTTCAATTCCGCCATTAGACAGTGACTTCAGTGCCCCCTACAGTTCGTTGGAGTTGCGAATATGTTTGATGAAATGAATCGGCAAATAAAAGGTTGAATGAGTAAATCAAAGGATAGTGAAAAAAAAATATGGGGTTAAAAATTATTTGCACATATTAATATTACATATCGTTGGAAAGGGTAGAATTTTCCGCGTTCTACGCAATTTGTTTCAATGCTCTAACTTAATTACGGCGGGAGTCATTTGCATGTGTAACTCCAATTTTTTTAGGCTTAGCTGAAATTCAGACACAACTTTCTTCATTTAATTTATCAATAAAAAGTGAAGGAATTGTCCCACAGTTTTCTTTTTGACACCACTGGAAAGAGCTGCTTTTTTTACTCCAGATCTAACTCGACCTATGGTCGAAAGTTTAACCCTCTATCTCCATTAGAAAAAAAGTTGCAAGCGAATTAAATGAAGTTCAAAAATCTGTTCTCTATTCAAGTCTTTAACCATTTTATTTTGCGTTTCCACGGTAACGCTTTTTGAATCCATTGTTCATATCCATCTTTCTGATTTTCAATTCTTAAACTTCTTTTATTTTGTGTTTCCATGGTTACACTTTTTAAATCCGTCTTTCTCATTTTAATTTCTTAACAGAATTTTAATATCTGACGTCATTGTTTGGAGGAGAAATTTTGCATGATGGTTTTTTTCTTTTATTTAAGCCTGATTGTTGAATATACGTCACTTGACACAATATTTTTATTTTCAAAGTAGACCGGGCAAAGCCGGGCCACACAAATAGTACTAAACTAATTGCACGAAATATTTGAAATACAAATATGCTTAATGTTAACTAAACAAGTACGGCATCGAATATTAGAAGGTTTCAATCAATATTTAAAATGTTAAAAACTATAGCTTTATCATTTTATAATACCAAAAATCATTTTTGACTTACAACAAAATATTCCAATATGAATAATTATAATATTCAATTTCGAAAATCGTCTGTATTATCATATGCTTTAATTTTCGGAGGTAATGTTTTCCTGACTTGAATAGACTACAAGTGCTACTACATAATAAAAATATTACCAAATAGGTGGCGCTAAAAGCAGAGTAAATATTTCACTTTGTCCCTCAGTCCCCCGCTTAAATTTAAAATTTTAATTTCTGACAGAGAGTATTATAACTATCAAAATAGAGTCCCATAATTGAACTCATTATCATTTTAAGGAATATCCTAAAAGCAAAATATCAGCTCAATTTTTATAATCATGAAAATATCTCATCTATTCAATTTACTATCATTTTGTAAGATAATGCCCCGCATGAGAGAAGGTTTTCAATTTCGATGATAATCTTTAAGTTAGTTTTTAGCATGAGGAGATTAGAGTATTATTTTCATTAATAAAAAAACCTATGGTTATAAACTTATTTTACAGATTCGCATCATGTTTAAGAAAGTTTCTCTCGCAGCTAAAAGAAAATCCCCATCCATATGATTTAAATGACATTTATCAATACCAAACCTTCACGATTTAGACCACAGCCTGATATACAGTGGTGGCAAAATTACTAGACTAAGACTGTTTTAAAAGCAAATTCGTTATTGATTATATAACTATAGACACATTAACGAACAGTGAAATAATTATCCAATATTTAGTATGCATTCCCTTGTTCTTCATGAGCATTTTAAGTCTTTTTGGCATACTTTTCACAAGGTTTAAACCATTTCTTAACTTTTTGAAAAGGGAGTTAAAAAAAATTGTTTATACTCACTATTATATATTACCCACATATACATACTCACTAATTACCTAAAACTAACTTTAAATATAACCGAACACACTATTAAAAAGAACTAGTGAACTGTTTAAGCTGATTGAGGTTATGTTCCTGGTAGGTAGATAAACAAAGAACATAAACAAAGTAGACAGTGCTGCACCTGCAAACATTAAATTATGCTAAAATAACGTAATAATCACTGTACAGTATGTACTGTACTTCAACAGTAAAATAAATTGTATTTTAGTACAAATAGTGTACAAAAAACAAAAAAGAAAACCTCTTTAGTCTAATAATTTGGACAGCACTGTATTTTAAAGCTTTAATTCTGAAGTTTAATTAACTTTTTTACTTATGGCAACAGCAAATCCAAAGTACTTCATTTTTTCTCCGAAAGAAAGTGCTGAAAACAATTTATTTTGAATGAAAATTATTTATTTCGGTTAAATTGTTCTTATTTTTTAGAAAAATTTCGTTTTAAAGTTAAAAAATAAAAATAAATTCAGGTTGTTTTGCAGATTTAAACGACTTCGCTTTGGTAAAAGTTATTTATTTTGATGTACTTTTTTCCGTTTAACCTCATTTTTTTTCAATGGTATTAAACATTTCGCTTAGAAATAAAAAACGTAGTAGGAATTACGGGATAACTTAACACTCTTTTATTTTTCACGAGCATAAAAAAATGCCAACAGAAATTTTGGTTCCTGAAATTCTTAGATGGATCATATTTTTTAAAACTGATTTACATAAAAAGTTTAAAAATTTTTAATAACATTTTAAAAATGTCATAACACATCAAATCATTTTTAGAAAATGATATTCTTTAGAAAATAAAAGTTATTGAAAGCTACTGTTACATTTGTTGGGCGTTAAAAGTAATTTATGCCTAATTTTTTCACAATTTTGTTATTTCGTACAAGAGGACGTCCATAAGTGAGGTTGTGCTTTGAGGGGCAGGGGTGTCCATTCCCCCCAAGTTCAATGGCGCAAATCCTCCCTCCCAAATTTGTCTCAATCTTTTTTCCTTTTTTAAAAAGTTTTTAGCTCTTTTTTATTTTATTTATTTAAAAAAAATATTTTTATTTATTTTTTTGTTATTGTTATTAAAAATTTTTTATTGGAGAAGTTCTCTGCTACGCCAATAGCAACACACACACAAACTAAATAAATAGATGAAATAAAATATAAGCAGAATAAAATAAAATAAAATGAAATAAATAACTTAAATTAAAAATAAATCAATAAAAAATTTAAATAAATGAATTTAAAAATCCTCCCAAAAAATTTTGATGGCGCAACTTGCGTCATAATCCCCCCCCCTGTGGGCACCCCCTGTTGAGGGGTAGATTGTTAAGGAAACTGACGATCTGTGACAAGAGGGAGGGAGGGGTTGGAAAAAATGTGACATCACGCATTTTAATTGAAAGAAAATCACTTTTTCTAACAATATGCTCACATAATATAGCGTGACGTGCGACAAAGTTGGGGGTAAGGCGAAGTAAGGCAGGGGTGCCTACTTATGAGGAACAAGGCATGGCACAGACTGCGCCCTGGAATTTTTAAGGGGGTGTTTTAAGGGGTGATTTTCTCCTTTTGGGGGCTCCAGATTTGGGGAGAGATCTTCGTAATATGTATGGGGGGGGGGGAGTGAACCCCTGAGTAAGACACTTTGTGACAAAAGAGGGGGAGTAGATTAAAAATATTGAAAGAAATTGTGACATCATTCATGGACAGCCCCTAAAATGATTGTTGCAACTTAAACTTATATCGGAAGTTTGAGATTCCAGTAATCAACGGAAGAGTGAGAGAGAGAGAAAAAAAAGACGCAAGTGACACATAAAATGAACTAAGAATTCGGGGAAGCAATTACTCTCAGGATTTTGTTTTAAGGTCGCGTAATTGATTGGACCTAGATAATTAATTACCTCCGATCGTGTGATCCTTTTATCTTCAAAACCATTTAGTCGGAAACGAGGGACAATAGCAGTGGCACAACGGAGAAAGATCATACCTTTTCCTAATTGACGAAAAGATTTTGCTATGTGGAATGGATCGAGGAAAGTTTTATATTGTTGGAGAAATAATAAATTTCACATTAAATGTCTATTTCAGAGAAAATATAGTTGCTTTTACTTTCTATTTACTAAGACACCATTTGATGTACCAATTAAAGAAATGCAACGAGGGGATGTATGTAGTAAAATTATAGTGAATAAACTGATATCAGTGTAAGAAAACTTTTTAACATAACAAATGTAAGCAACATAGATAAAAAAGCACAAAATGTACGAAAAATAAATAAATGAATCTATTTAAATAGAACACAGAACAGATGTATATCTTTATGTGTGTATACATATTATTATGTTTCCTAGCCACCAAATTTGGCAGGACTTAGGCACCCGAGAAGAAACGAGGGGGGGGGGGGGGGTTAAACACCAAAATAGTATGGAAAAGTCGAATTTCATTTTTAGACACGAAAATGGCATTTAATGACTCTTTCTACCCGAAATAATTATCCGACTGTCCTAACTTTAGTCTCATTCGAAAGCGAGAGAAAAATATCCTTGACGTAGATTTACTTCCTTGTATTTTTAACCACCCTAGCTGTGAAATCAGCAGGAGAAAAGTTAAAAGCATTTTTAAGTAAACGAACATCAATATTAAATCGGAAATCTATCGTTTGTCGCGAACTCAGTTTGAATTAGCGCGGATAAAATCATTGAGAAGAAAGATCTGTTGCCATTTTTTTCTCGAATGTGAACAAATAAAATATTTGCCTTTGTTTTAGAGCTTTACTGTAATCGGTGGATTTAAAAATTTTCCTTTTTGAATTTTCGCTTGATAAGTCGTCAAATTTCAGATTTTTTTTTTGTTCAAACCTGATTGTTAAACACTCGTCAATTGAAGTGACTTTTATTTTCGAGGCAGACCGTACAAAGTCGGGCTACGCAGCTTTTAAATAAAGAAATAAATAAAAAAGTATGCAAGTGTTTTTGTGTTACAAGAAGGTTATTCAATGCAAAAATATAATATATTTCTTGTAGAGGTATTTCATTTTACATATATAAGCTTAGATATGAAACAGGGATAAAACTAATTATATAATTCTGAACAGGACTGATACCAAAGCTTTCGCAGTGACTACAAGTACGGTAAATAAAAATGATAGTGACACGGAATCCTAAATATATTAAGCACTGAAAACTTTGCACAAAATTATACTTCTATTGTACACAACAGCAATAGAGATATTGGAGTGTACATTTTAGAGGACATTTAACGATCTCATTTCTGATAAGGAATTCCTCGATTTATTATCTGAAATGTATTGAAAATTTAGCATTTCAATTTTGATTCTCGTTTTTTTTTAAATCTCTCTCTCTATATATGTATATATATATATATATATATATATATATATATATATATATATATATATATATAAATAATAATTAAAACTTGAAGTAAAATATTCTACATTTAGACAGCGCAAATGCAGCTATAGTATTAAATGTATATTACATATAAAAGTCTCGCTCGTAGGTAGCACAATGGCAAGTGCATTAAACATCAACAAGAAACTCAAAAGAATATTAACAATGTAAATTGAAAACCATGTAAATATGAAAAGTTGAACAATATAAACAATAGAATGGGCAGTTACTGCTACGTTATCAAAGAGCTGAAGCAGTTGGCATATTATACTAATTTGCAGGTTTCTATAGAGGTCAGTAACGCACAAGTCAGTGAGTATTTGCATTTTTATCAAATTAGCAGGAATTTACTTGCTCATTTCAACTGCGTGGTAGGCTAAGTATTGGTCGACAATTAAACGAGTATTATAAAAGGTGACAAGTTTTTTGAAAATGCTGACATTTGACGACAATGATTTTATTTTTAAACAGGTTCATGGAATTGGCATGGGCACAAATTACTCTAGCACGGCTGCCAATTTATATCTATTTTTCTAAGAATTCAAGTATACAGTTCAGCATAACAAAAAACACAACATTTTTAGATATATCGACGACATCCTGATATTCAACACTTACTTGGAAGAGAAGTTTAATCTAATTTACCCACATAGCTTGCAATTAAATAAAGCCAATGATGACATAAAATCCGCTAATTTTTTGGACATTTCATTTAAAATTAATAATTCTGGACTCATCACTGATATCTACGATAAAAAGGATAATATCAATTTTTTTTCACTAAAAGTATGCCACATTGGTTTAGCAATCTGCATAAGAAAGTTCTTATTAATGTAATAATTGGACAGTTAAGCAGATTTTTCAAGATATGTAACAACAATGTTCAATTTAACAAACAATGTTTTAACTTTGCTGCGAATTCGTACTACTACAATTTTTATCCTGCCAATTTTACCTTCTTTTATTTTAATTTATTCAAGAAATCTTTTATAAAAAATCGACAATTATAGTCTCCGCCCAAATAACTGAGAATGGCAACAGGTTCACTGGATGGCTTGAATGATAAGAAGCGCTTAAAAACCTTCTGCAAGGGTGGCGTTTACTTGGCATGGAATTGGACTTCGTGTAACTGGGTGACCAATATCTTGGCATTTTTATGTTCTTCTAATAGAATAGGTAAGTTTTCTGTTTTCTCTTTTTTTTGCAAGTGAGAGCTGGGGGTTGGATAGTAATTGTCTGCATTTTCAAAAAACTTGTCACCTTTTATAATACTCATTTAATTGTCGACCAACACTTAGCCTACCAAGCAAGTAAACTCTTGCTAATTTGATAAAAATGCAAGTACTTGCTGACTTGTGCGATACCGACCTCAATAGAAACCTGCAAACTAGTATAATATGCCAACTGCTCCAGCTCTTTGATAACGTAGCAGTTACTGCCCATTCTATTGTCCATATTGTTCAACTTTTTATATTTACGTGGTTTTCAATTTTAATTGTTAATATTCTTTTGAGTTTCTTGTTGTTGTTTAGTACACAACACACACACACACACACACACACACACACACACACACATATATACATATATATATATATATATATATATATATATATATATATATATATACATATATATATATATATATATATATATATATATATATATATATATATATATATATATATATATATATATATATATATATATATATATATATATATATATATATATATATATATATATATATATATATATATAAGAAATAATTCGGTCCTCGTTAAGTTTTTAGGGGGTTGAATTGAAAAAAGGTGCACCAATTGAATGAATGAACAACATCCCAACCAGTGGACAACCAGCATTTCGTAGTCGCTTTCTTTCTGTAAATGCATGGAGGGAAGTTGTCACTGTCAACATCATGAGGTTGTTTCCATCAGTCAAAAGTACTACTTTTAGGCACCAAAATTTATAGAATAAACAAAATTAAAAAATTAAAAAAAAATGACATGGAACCAAAACAAAAAACTTTTATTTTCCCAACAGTTAATTTTTATTTAATATTTTGTCACGTCCGATTTTGGAAATAAGGCGTGGTCTTTAAGACGTCACAAGTGATGTACTTTGGAGCACTACTCCATTGGCGAGCTAAATGTTTACGCTTTGCTGTCAACCACGTTGCCAGGACATGATAATTTGCGCTGTGCGCTAGTGGCATCAGTGAATGGCAATTCATTACTTGTGATGAGCGTAAAAAATGAATTTCAATCAGCGCAATGATCACAATCATTTTTAAGTATTATTAAACTTTGTAAAATCATTTGAAAAATGTTGAAGTTTTTAAGCATGCTCTTTCGGAAAAAAATACTTTAAAAATTTCAGAAACAATCCTGTTAAAAAAAACCTTTTGGAACCTCATTATTTTCAAATTTTGTAATTACTTTATTGGGGTGCATTACAGGTCGATCAACTCTATTTATTTTTTATTGAGTTATTAATTGAACCTTTATTAATAGCTAATTGAAATTTAATCGAATTAATTTTCTGAACGCCTAGTTGTAAAATATTACTAGGCTAAAGTTATTGCCAATTTATCGAATGAAAATCAATTGGGAATCGTAAATAGAATTTGATGGAATTGTTTGATTGATTGATTCGACTGTACAAAGATATTACTTTTATACTATTCTTTCACAGAAATAAATTATTACACTCATTTAATATTGATTATTGGATACGCCTTTTTTATTTCTAAAATTGTTTACTTTTTAACTTATGAATTATAAATATGAATAGAACCTCGAGTGCTATTTTATATCAACGTTTTCATCTTTTCATGATTTTATCACACCTGCAACCAACAACTAAAGCTTAGCAATCTGATGATAAAAGAAGGTATTGGCACAAAATGTTCTAAGTGTTTAGGGAAGCAATTACTTTCGGAAGTGTGTTTTAAGGTCGCACATTTGATTATCTCTGAATAATTAATTATCTCTGCTAGTGTGATACTTTTATCTGCAAAGCCATTTACTCTGAAATAGGGAACAATGGCCACCCCATATCGCTTTAAGATCGTATCTTTTTGCAACGGGAGAGAGGTTGAAGATAGAATAAAAGAGATATTTATGGAGGATTTATTTTAAACAAAACGTAATTGAGATAAAATGTAAATTAATAATTATTAGGAAAGCGAAAGCACAGGTGTAAAT
This sequence comes from Uloborus diversus, assembly GCF_026930045.1. NCBI lineage: Eukaryota > Metazoa > Arthropoda > Arachnida > Araneae > Uloboridae > Uloborus > Uloborus diversus. Next base: position 116,471,756 of record NC_072734.1, on the reverse strand, counting down.
TTCTTTAAAAATTGTACTAGTACGAATTAATCAGTTATTATTGGATAGACATGAATATCTGTCTTACTTTGAATCAGAAAAGCATTGTGATAAATAACCAGAAAATAGTTTTGAAATGAGTGATGTAGAAGTGACTTAGTTAATAGGACTGCTAAATTAAATTATTTTGTGTTTCAAGTAATTGTCGAATCCCAAAAGTGTTAGTTTTCAGCTATACCACAACATTTCTCTGTCTTAACGAATAGCGATGATCGCTTGAATAAAAGTTTCTTTTAGCAATAATAATAATAATAATAATAATAATAATAATAATAAACACAGATGTGTAGGGAGCGCTAGCGCTAGCTCGACCATTTGAACTGAAATACTGTTGGAGAGCCAAAAAATATTATTACTTCCTTTTACAAAAATTTAACTCAAAAATCGACCTTAATTTCCATTTTGCTCACCCCCGAATGGATGTTGAGCTTTTTTTTCGACTCGAATGGATAAGTGCCTAGACACGCGATATATCCATTTTGACGATTCCCGAGTTAATTACGACGAGTTTTTTCATGACGTCTGTATGTACGTGAGCGCGTATGTGCGTATGTATGTCATATAACTCAAGAACACTATGTTCTAGAAAGTTGAAATTTGGTACGTCGACTCCTAGTGGGATCTAGTTGTGTAACTCAACTTTTGGTTCCAATCGTGTTTTTCTAAAGGGGTCTTTTGCCCCTTTTTGGGGGGAAATCATTGTTAATTTCGATGTAAACTCAAGTGGTGTTACAATTTGGCGGATACTTGGCAATATATCGCCAGTCTTTTGGCCCCCAAGATTTTTTTTTCAATCTGGTTTCAGTTTAGCCACTGTTGGTGATATTTAGAGAGTAAACTATTGAATCACATTAAAATTACCAATAATGGGAAAATGACATTAAATTGGAGTAAAAGGAAGTCATGTGATGCTCACATCAGCTCGTTTAAATTATGTTTTGATCACCCGCCTCGCCTCCAACAATTTACACCCTGGTCCTGGAGTAAAAAAGGTTGGACCTGTGGTACAGTGTGTGTATGATATGTGTAATACGATTCCCTGCTTTCTTCTACCCGAATGCATATTTTAAAATCGTTTAGATACTTTAAATAAAATAGTACATTTTCGTCTGCTTGCTTCTTGATGCCAGGGCTGCAAATTCGGAGTTTTCAAAATTCCAGCAGTGTCAGAGTCATTATTTTTTTTTCCGAGGCAGCAGCTTTGTCGCGGTTGCAGAGTTGGAGTCAGCGTCATGGGATCAAAGTTGGACTCATGTTCCACCAAATAAGGCCATGTAGACCAATTAGGCCAGCCTTCAATTTTCTAATGTACCGTTGCACAAATTCCCCAGATCGTAACTTTATCTGATCAGAAAGTAACTGATGATACAGCGTTATCAAAAAGCAGACTTACTGGGCAACAGTGTAGAAATTCTATTATATATATATATATATATATATATATATATATATATATATATATATATATATATATATATATATATATATATAAAAAACCTTGTCAAAATTACATGATGTTGTTTTTTTGTAAGTTTTGTTTCTGTCATAGTTCACTGTGTGGACAGTTTGTTACTAAACATGGTTTTGGAAAATTTAAATTTGCGACCTGTATCCCAACAATGTTTCGCTATTGACTACTCTGAAACTTCTTGTTTTTCACAATTTTCAAGTTCTTTCAACCTAAATTTTCTGGCATGCCGATTTAAACGCATTTTTTTTTTTTTACCAACCGAAGTTGCTAGTATGTAAAAAGGAGTTGGAACCGGAGTCTGAAAAATTCCAGGAGTTGGAGTCGGACATTTGCCTTCCGACTGTACTGCCCTGTGTTTAACAACATGATGGAAAATAATTAAAAATTTATAATTTTATCATTCAAAATTAAATAATGATAATTTCAAATGAATAGACATTTTAAAAACTTTTATAGCAATGTAATTATGTAACTGAAGAGAATAGGTGAACTTTAAAATTTTGTTCTTTTTCTCCACTTTTCGCAAGGTTCCGAATAAAATAAACTGAAACACAGGATGTCTAAAAGAAAAAACAACCAGAAGTTCGGAGAAAACCTCAGGTTAAACAATTGTGTTATTGACTAAGGATTTTCATAACTTAAAAAAAGATTTCCTTTTCCTTATTGAACTTCCAATAGCTAGCGAAAAGAAGGTTTTTAAGGCATGAACGCTTGATGTTCTTTTCCTTTTCTCGAAGATACACTTAACACTAAAATTATATTATTATTATCATTAATTTTAATATTATAAATATAACAGTAAAAAATGTTAGGAAGAAAATATTATCATTATCATTATTATTATTATTATTGCAGTTCTTTTTCTCAACAGAAAGTTTGAGAAAAATTTTGTAGATTACGTAAATCTCAGAAGGAGAAGAAATCATTTTTTTTAGGAAAAAAATTGCAACGACATAATTGTATTTTATTATTTATAAAAGGGCATAAATTAAAATGCAACATTATTTACAAATCTAACGACGTCACCACACGAATTCCTTGTTAATCTTTTAAAAAATCAACGATTTTTAATAATTAAAAATACACTGTTGAGTGCATCATTTATGCGAGTTAGGAGTAATACTTTTGACATGCGTTTTTTTTTAAATGTTTATATTTTGTAAATTCTTTCTGACACTTTCCTATACTTGCATATGAAGTTTCGCACGCTTCAAATTTGAAGAAACTTGATGTTTATTTTGGCATTTGCGATGTAATGTTACAAAGCAAAAGTGATTTAGATTGAAGATAAGAGCATTTAAAAAAACTTATATCCTCCATTTGTGGAGAATCGATGCAAGAAGGCAGTTTTACCGAGATTCAGCATAAAACTATCGACAATGTTTTAATATTGGTTCCACAGGAATATCGCAAAATACGCCGAACTGACACTGGATTTGACTTCTCATTTTGTGGATTAATATTTTGGCAACTTCTCAAAAGCCAACTGTGACCAAGCAATTACAAGCGATAGTAACATAACATAGCGACATAACATAGTAACAAGCAAAAACAGTCTCAGCAATAAATCGTTAAGTTGTCGCCAACGTATTACTTCAGTCTACATTGAAATTGACGCACCAAACAAGTGAAAACCCGTTTTGGACAATCCATTTTCAATTGAAATGAACGGTGCACAACTAGACCTTATAATGTCCCTATGAAATTTGCGATTCGAAATTTCAACCGCATACGGCTAACCATTTTTGAGTTTCATATATTCATACTTGCGTACACATGTTACGAGAAAAACTCGTGGTGAAACAATTATTAAGAACTAATTATACTGACTGCCTTTATGTTAAAAATTAAAAATACATGCAACATCGTTGACAAAGCATAAACTTGCAAAACATTACTGACGCAAACTTAAGGGTAACATGGAACCCCTTTTTTGATGCAAAAGGCTGCGAGCTTAAGATTGTATATAAAGCCTAAAAAAATAAACAATAAACAAATAAAGATCAAAACCTTTGCGAATTTTTTGTTTTCAATGTTCTTGTACATATTTTTAGACAAACACTTTTATTTAAATGTATTAAAAAATTGTAACGATGGACATGTTTCATTGAAAAAAAAAAAAACATACAATGGCACCCAAAAGTGTTCGTACACCTACGACTTTCAATGAAATAAGACCTTTATCTTAATGGTTAGAATTAATATTTCGGAACAAGTATTTAATTATAAGAACTATGATCAATTTAAAAAAAACTACGGGAATTTTTAAAAAAAAATATTAAAACTTAATTTTTTAGAAATCAAAAGCCAAAAAGTGCCGAAAATTTTATCTCACAAAAGTCTTCGTACACTTTTAAAAGTGTCAATATATTATTGAATAATCTAAATTTTTATTAAGTTATTATTAAGTAGAATATCATGCAGTATCAACAACACCTTTTATACGTCTAGGAATAGATTTTATTCTTTTTTCTTTCTTTTTTTTGCGTAATTTCTGAGTAAGTGTTCAACCACACTTCGCGTCTTACTGTTTCTAGCTCGATTTTCGTTTCAAAGCCGTATTTTCGTAATCGAGCCTCAAGATATCTCTAAATATGTTACATTAAGTTGAATTCTGGAGATTGAACGGGTATTTTCTAAACTTTAGGACAATTTCTGAGGCACTAGACGCAAATGTTAAAAACTGTGTGCTTCTTATCGTTATCTTGATAAAAAATAAAATTGTTTCCGATAACCAAATTTTTGGCTAAGAGTTTAAAATTGGATTTTAAAATATTTAAATAAACAGCATGATTTATTATTTGAACAAAAAAATCCAAACTATCAAGTCCTGATGCTGATATGCACCCTCACACAAGAACACCTTCACCGTCCTGATTAACTGGTCCAACTAAGTTCTTATGATTAAGTTCTATATTTAACCAAAAATGTTGAATTCATTTTTATCTGTAAGGAAGACGTAATTCCAAAACGTTTTGAGCTTATTTATCATTGATTTGGCGACGAAAAGCGTAAACTTTCTGCTTTTTGAACGGCAAGAAAATTTCTGCGAGAAGAGGCCCCGTGTAATAAAGCTAATCAGAGAACTTGGCGAACAATTTCAAGTGAAAATTAAATGTAAAAATTTGCATTCAACTCTGCAAAAACTTTAACAGCATTTAAATGTGTATTTTTCATAATCAACTGTAAATCTCCGATCATTCTTTGTTAACTTTTGCCGGTTGATCTTTTCTTGCCTTGTTTTCGATCTGATTCCTTTCTTTAAATCATTTTATCAAGCACTTTACAATAAAATGGAATAAATTAACTAATTTAGAGACATTTAAAACCAATTTACCAGAAAAAAAATGATGTTTGTGGCTTTTTACGAATACCAGCCACTTTAAAGTAACAAGTCCAATATTAAGGAATAAATAAACACAAAATTAAAGCCAAATGACCTTTAAGGGTCAACACAATGCAAAAATAATAAAGAAACTACATATGATAATTTTAATCATGAATTTATTCGAAAATATTGAGTGTACCATGACTTTTGTGACGTATTATTTCTCTCTCTTCATTTTTTGACCCATTTCAAAAAGGAGATCCGGCAATATCTTGAAAAAACTGCAGGGTTTTATTTAGAATGACATAGGAATGATGTGAAAAAATATTAGACTTCATATTTGAATTCAGTTTCGCGTTATTTTGGTTTTACTAAAAAATTTCATAGTGTACGAACACTTTTGGGAGCCACTGTACGCAAAATTTGTACGATACTTTAGTAAAAACACAATGGAATGTAAATTGACCATCATCCATGAATGCAAAGGTGTGTTAGTGTAATCTGAGTTGCTGTCAAAGTTTGGTTGAAGTAAGTCTACATATTTAATAAGTAGAAGGATGAACTTTCGTATTTGAAGAACACATGCTTTTTGAAAAATTTGTAAAATTTACTTACGTATAGTGCAGAAACCCTTTTAAACTTTAACTTTAAGCAACTGCGTTTAAAGTTTAAGTTCGGAGACAGTGATCTTAGGACACTCATATACTCTTATGGTCTGTAAAGCTAAGGAACTGGAAAATTGTCTCGCATTTTGCTTTTATTTCAAAACATTGAAATGAAAGGTCATGAAACAAGTCGATATTTAAAAAAATAATATTTTTCATTGTTCAAAAGCTTAATGCATTTAAAATACACAATACTCTAAAAGAATGTATAGTCTGCCCCACTATAGTCGAAAAAGTAGAAAAATCAATTATTTTAAATGTATGCTGTTAGAAAAATTGTCAGCAAAAAACTGTGTTCTACGAAGAAAACTCGTTTCGGCAAAAGCTAGATTTCAGCAAAACTGATTTATCTTGTTTTCAATCGGCTTTAAGTAGATTCGTCCGTTGACTAATTCAAAGAATTGTGAAGTGAAATAGCTAAAAAATATATCTCCAATCAGAATAAGGTAATGACTGAATCAAAAGGAGGCGCAAATAATTTTGTGGCGAAAAAGTGATTATTGAGATGACTTTTTTTTAGACTTTCTTTTGAAAATGTATATTTTAAATTTTTACTTTTATTATTATTATTTTTTCGTAATGGAAAGTAAAGGGAATTCAGAGTGCTTTTTGTTTCTCAAAAAAAAAAAGAGCTGCAAAGTTTTTTTTTTTGGATGAAGGTGATTTTTTTTAGGATGAAGGTGATTTTTTTAGGTGAACTTTTATTTATTTATTTATTCTATCTAATTTTTATTGTTTTTTAATAACCCTGATACGAGAGCTGTAAACGAACACTCGCAGAAGAACGGGTATGCGTAAATAGGATAAGAGCTGAGGTGGCTCTGGAGTCGAATGTGGTCTCTTTAGAATGCAAAAAAATAGTCGATCTAGTTAAAACGGTAATTGTGAGGCGTTCAAGTGAGAAGTTTCGTATCCATTGTTTTAAAAAGGTGAACAGCGGTACCAAACTTCGACCACAGAAAAATCCAACAGAATGTTTTTGAGGATTACTGGTAGTCTATGGCAAAATTACGTTACGTATAGGATAGTTGGACAATAAATTAAAACGTTTCGTTCGGATCGGAGAAAAATCGCGGATTGACCGCAAAATCCTCAAGATCGGATTGTCTTCCTGAGTGGTCTTCTTTTCATAGACAGTCATTGGACTGCATGGCAATGAGGCAGTGAGATGCAAAGGGATGTCAGTCCCAAAATTAAAAATTTGGAGATAACCAGTACAAATGGAAGGTGAACCTCTCCTCTGTTTTGGGGTTAGAGATGGAACTAGTAGTCCTAATAGGTGCTGCTATATAGCATGATTTTGAAAATTTTTTCAATGAAAGTCTACCTAGAACCACAATTTTAAACGCATTTTACTCAAAACTTGAAAATGTCTACTTACACCTGTTTGCTTCTCAGTCGTCCTTATATTTGCCCTTTGCTTCTCAATTGTTTGTCTCAATTGTCCTTAGAGATTGGGGTCAGTCTTCAAACGGTGTTGCACGCAATAAAGAGTTGTTTTATTGCTGCAGATAATGTCACTCTCCTATTTAGACGGTAGCAGTGGGAAATCTGGGACCCTACTTACCTGAGATGACTCCTTCTGAGTCTGATCTGTTTTCAAAGCTGAAGGAATCCGTCCGAGGTCGTCGGTTTGATAATGTTTCAGCCGAGCAGTAAGGCGCTCTGCATCCCTGAAATCTCTTATTAACAACTTGCTTCTCGACATTTGACGAAAGTATAGAAGCTTTGCTATTGGTTACATAGAAGGAATGTATTGAAATTCTGCGAGTAAGTTTATTAAAAATTGATTTATAATAATGTTGCCGTTACTTAATTTCCAGCTCTTGTATAACGAACTCTGGTGCTTTTTATCAATAGTATAATGATTCATTGTGGCATTCAGGAAGAGGAAATAGTCCTTATAAACATTTATTAGTACGATTTGTGTATCATAAAATTTATCAGCAAAGTATAGGATAAATTATTTTGACACACATCATCGGAAAGTAACAGATGTCAGGTGACATTCACTGTTTGACAAAGTGAAAAAAAAAAAAAAATCTTTTCGTTAGTGACTTTAACGTTTTTGGGATTTCCCCCTAAATATATATAGAAATAATTATTACTTTACGAGATTTATTCCAGACTCTCAGAAAATTCTAATTTTCAATTAGACGGAAACCGTAGTTTCATTGCATTTGTTGGTACTCATACTATTTTTCTTTTTTTTATGACATTATAGCTTAGCTACAAGCAGGGCTGCGGAATCGGAAGGAAAACTTCCGACTCCGTCTCCTGGATTTCGAAACCTCCGACTCCGACTCCAACTGCGACTCCTGCTGTTTAAAAATTTCTTTTTCCTTTTTTTTTTCTTTTTTTCAATTTCTCCCCTCATGGTAAGGGGGAAAAACCTCTAAACAGAGATTGAAATATTATTTCCTTTTTATGAAGTTTTCGCGTTGTATTTTACTGTAAACCTGAGATGCATTCAACGTTAGAAATTCAATTTTAAAATCAAATTTTCCAACAGTTACGATTTTAAGAGTAAGATTACTTAAAAATCCCACTTATAAAAAAATTGAAAAAGATTGATGTGCTCCTCTTTATTGTTCAACAAATAGGTGTTCTTTAAGTCGTGTGCTTTCAATTTTTGAAAGCTGTAACTTGAGACAAAAAAAAAGCTTTTTTGAAAAGTCAAAAAATCTTTCTTGAGATGGAAAGGTCCATCCGAGGTGACACCCATGTGGTCGGTGCCACCCCAAGTTAATTTCAGAGTTTATGAAAAATATAAATACATTAATTCTGAAAAATTTCCCCAATAAATCTTAAATTATACTTCATCTATAAAATTTAAGTGTAAATAGGGCACTATATTACGAAGAGGGACACATGTATGTCTTGAGCAAATTTTACAGAAAATGCGGCGGTATACAGCAACAACAAATAGCTTTTACAGTACCTATATTTCTTCATCGCTCAATTTTTGATCTTAATTTTATGTGCTGCTTTAGAATTCCCTTAACACGAAGATTTTAAGATTACCTGAAAAGTCTTGTAACCAAGAAATAATATACTTATTTTATTTCGTACATTTTAGTGGGAATCAAGCTTATAGATATAGTCTTTAGATTAAAACGAGCTTGATGAGCATTTTAAGTCTTTTTGGCACTTTTCACAAGGTTTTCACCATTTCTTAACTTTTTAAAAAAAGGAGGTAAAAAATTGTTTATAATCACTATTATATATACTCACATACACATACTCACTAATTACCTAAAACTAACTTTAAATATAACAAAACACACCAATAAAAAGAACTAGTGAACTGTTTAAGCTGATTTAGGTTATGCTCCTGGTAGGTTGATAAACAAAGAACATAAACAAAGCAGACAGTGCTGCCACCTGCAAACGTTAAATTATGTTAAAATAACGTAATAATCAGTGTGCAGTATGTACTGTACTTTAACAGTAAAATAAATAGTATTTTAGTACAAATAGTGCACAAAAAAAAAAAAAAAAACTCTTTAGTCTAATAATTTGGCCACCATTGTAAGTGTTGTAACCAAGAAATAATATACTTATTTTATTTCATGCATTTTAGTGAGAACCAAGCTTATAGACATAGTCTTTAGATTTAAAAAAAAAAAAAAAAAAAAAAAAAAAAAAAAAAAAAAAAAAACAGATATTTTTTTTTCGACTTGTTCCAGGGATAGGGGAAAGGGGGCACATGTGAACATGGTATGTTTTACTATGCTAACGTCAAGCAAAAAATCTTGAACAATTCTCCAGTCATGGACTACCCTACTTCTTAGCCAAACTTTTAGAGCAATGAACCAGTTTATGTTTCTGAGGTGACAACTTCTTTGTTTTTGCAGATGCTAGTGTAATTTTATCATTGTCTTCTTCACGTGAAAACATATTTTAAACTAATTAATAAGCTAAACTTAATTATTGCAAACCATTTAACGTACATTCGAGTAAAATTATGACGATGTTAATCTTTTAAATTAAATTAAGAATTCTTTATATTTGAAAATTAGTTCTAATATAGATGACGGGGCACTTGTGAGTACAACATGTAGGGGCACATGTGAACAGTTCCCATATCTTCTCCGTAATATAAATACTAGAGTTAGGTTATTATAAGTGCTAAAAAAGGGTGTAAAAATTTAAAGTTATTGTTTCGCTACAATCAGTTGGAAAATTCATTGTTAATTATTACTATACATTATTTTTAAATAATTGTTTATTTATTTATTTTTTTTTTTAATTTTTAATTTCTTTTGTTACTAAATAATTGGCCAACAATTTAATGTTACAGCAAATTTACAAGAAAAAAAGACAAAATTCTTTTCTTTAACAAAAGACTTAAGTTTAAAATAACTTTAAAATTCATCATCATATATGTAGGAAGCTTAAACGCCCTATAAATCAAGAATAAACTTTACATAATAAAGTATTCTTTGTATTTAGTCTTATAAGTTTTTTCCTTTCGATTCAGTAATTAGAACATGCTACGTAGCTTTAAAATTTGGCAGTAAGCAGGGTAATACAGATTGTAAAGACCATTTTCTAATGAACAGTTACTGTACAATTTAAACTGACACAGTATAGGTTACAAACCCTTTAATGTGTTTGGTATATACGTACATGATTTATATTAAAGAGTTTTTCGTTGAAATATGATGCTTCTCCTGCATTCTTCAATCGTGTTCATATGTGCCCCCGCTTGTTCACATGTGCACCCCTATGGGAGGCACAAGCGAACAGTTGAAGACATTTTAAAAAATTCCATAAAGCAGATAAATACTTTCTTAAAAAATCTGAAAAAAATCTAGGGCACAGAGAAAAAACTATTTAATCATGGGGAAACATTTTCTCCGTAAAATTGATAATATTTTTTGAGAAATTAAGAAAGAAAAAAAAAACTGTTCTCATGTCCCCCCCCTTTAATCCTACATTCCTTTTACTATTTAACTGAGATGGAAGTAAAAAAATATATTATTATTTTTATTCGCAAGTGATTACTTCAAATGTTAAGCAACAAAACCATTTGCTGACAGTGACAGTTGCTATTAGTTAAAGAAAGTTAAAAAACAAGCAAACTAGCGGATCGGTGGAAGTAGCTATTACATAGAGTAAAAGTTTGATAAATAGAGAAGCCAAGTAGTTTCCAATGGTAGTTATTTTCTTATTAGTAGGTCTTTATACATAAATCGAACCAACTTGTAGTCTGATTTTTAAAAAAAAGGTAAGGAAAGTAAGTGAAAATTAGAGAAAAAAAGAAGCCCGGAGTTGGTATGTTTTCCAACGACTCCGATTCCTTTACCACAAAATCAGTCCAAATCCGACTGTTTGACTCCGATCCCGACTCCACAGCCCTGGTTACAAGTTAATGACATTAAAAGTATCTACAAAAAGTAAATTGCTTTTGACTGCAGAACTTTTTCGAAGAAAACACCAGAAACAATCAAATTGTATTTGAATTAAACTGTAACCCAAAACAAAACTTAGCTTTGGTTGTTGCGCCATTTTTTCTCAAATTGTTCTCTAGGTTAAAAAAAAGGATTTCAGAATTAAAAATGATTGCATCTAGAATGATTTATGGAGGGAACTTCAGCTGAATTTATAGTTAAAAATAAATTATTCCAAGTAATGTTTTGTCTCACACAGTAAATTTGAAATGACATAAATGCGTGTTCCATTAATCAAAGCGAATTTTTCGTGTTCTTGATTTGAAAAAGATGTGCGATAATAAAACATGTTTGAACTATTTTTTTTTTGTCTTTTACTTGAAGAACATATAGAGTCAACTAGAAATGTTTTTTTCGCTTGTGCATACAACTTATTAATCAAAGAACTGCGCATTTCTATCCGTCTAGAACATAAAAAAGGGAAATAAAAAATTTTCATTGTGATATTTTTAAAAATTCGGGGTGCAAGCTTTTTAACTCTTTCCGACCTGAATTTTATTTCACAGGAAAATGTTTTTCAACCTTTTTACTTCATTTTACATAGAATGGAAATGGCGTAATCGCGGGAAATTCTTTCCCCAAATTTCTGTTTAAACTTCTGGTTTACTGACTCCCCAAATAAATGTTGATTGTTTTTTTTCCCCCGTCCGTACCTGCATATGTACCTAAAAAGACATGGGAAGCCAAATTATTCATTTTGTTCATCCTATCATGAGTTTTCACGTACCTCCTGTATGTACGAAGCATGTACGTAAATACTTATGTCCGTATGTATCTCGTATAACTCAAACACGGTATGCTGTAGAAGGATGAAATTTTGTATGTAGACTCTGAGTGGGGTCTAGGGTTGCATTTTCCCTTTTGGTTGCATAACAATGTTTCAAAATAGGATTTTTATACCTTTTTTGAATCAAATCGGTGTTACTTTCGCCGATTTGCTTCAAAACCGTTACTTTCAATGCCAACTTTAGTGATGCTATAATTTGCTGATCAGTTGGCAATATATCGCACAGCTTTTGGGCGACAAGTTTTTGTCAACAACTTGGAAATCTATCACCAAGTTAGTGAAAAATTTTGAGAAAAATATCAGTTTTCAAAAGTGTAAAAACCGTTTTTGCATCGGTTCGAGACAGGGGGGGGGGGGAGGAGTTATTACTTTAAGTGTTATCTTGCTCACTCTAAAGGTACTGTAGTTTTTTTTCCTTTGTACACGTTGGAAGCAGTTTTATGCAATTTTAGATTACAGACGCTAATGAAAACATCTTTTTTGGTTAATATTACATAGACAGTACAATTCTCTATGCTTACCATAATTTTATATGCGTAAGAAAATGTCTAAAAATTTATTGATTTAAGAAGTTTTGCTGATAATGCACGTTCATGAGTATATGAATCCATTATTTTGAGTTATTAAAAAACATCGATAATCCAACAGACGTAATAAACGTTGTGTGGGCTTCGCATTAGATTTTCTGTCTTTAGTTGCACGATTCCCTAAATGTGTATATAGTAGTAGTCCAAGTAACTCGACTAGTTGGTTATATAAGATTTTACGACAATTTAGTGTCAAAGCTGGAACATTTTATGCGGACTTACTTTGATATTCAAGACTGCTCTAGTTACGCAATAGCAATTCTATTTTAGATAAACAATGACACTCTAATTATGATGCATATTTATTCCAATTTTGCTAACCAGTTAATTTTAGTTTTTTCTTTTGATGCACAATATGTTTCTCAAAATTTGCTTAGGTAAAAAAAAAATGAATCGTGTGATTTTGACAGTTACTCTTTAGAGAAAAGTTTGCGGAAAAAATTGCTCTTGAAGAGCATTCTCATTTTTGACAATCCGAAAAGTTTTTTGACACAACTGAAAACCCACGAATACTGTTCTTTGAAGTAATAGTCCTAGTTTTGAGTCTTAATAAATACTCAGAAGTCAACATGTTATGTTACGAGAGATAGCAGAGCCAGTCTCTGACTTTTCATTGAATTTAATAAAGTGGGTGCGCCAAAGGCTACGTAAACCAATAAGGCCACCCCCCTTTTTACTTCCTTTTACAAAAAAGGAAGTATTGTATTCACGAAAAAATTTTCACTCAAAAATCGACCTTAATTTCCATTATACTCACCCCCGAATGAATATTGAGTTTTTCTTTTGACTCGACCATACGTGGATAGGTACCTAAGAACGTATAGACACGCGAAATATCCATAATGATGATTCCCGAGTTAATTACAACGAATTTTCTCGTGACGTCTGTATGTACGTATGTATGTATATGCGTATGCGCGTATGTATGTTGCATAACTCAAGAACGGAATGTCGTAGAAAGTTGAAATTTGGTACTTAGACTCCTAGTTGGGTCTAGTTGTGCGCCTCCCATTTTAGTTGCATTCGGGTGTTTTTAAAGGTTTTTTTTGCCCCTTTTTGGAGGGAAATCATTGTTAATTTCGATGTAAACTCAAGTGGTATTATAATTTGGCGGACTCTTGTTTAAAGTGGTATAGCAAAAATTTGCTGGATCGTGACTCTTATATTAAGCAGAAGCCCCAAACTGATGACGAAGAGCTATCAACAAGCAGTTTGTTATCAAAAGACAGCGGTGCAGCAAAAGTGATGATAGAGGAATGTTGTCTGATCTAGCTGGTCTTATTTTAGTTAGTTTTGTTTCTATTATAAAATATATTTAGTATTTTTCTTTTATAAAAAAGTTATTCATTGTTCTTAAAGCCCAACGTATGTAGTTGATAAACGCAAAAAAAAAAAAAAAATAAATATTGTTGTGTTCCGTCATTTTTTTCTGTGATTTGATAACCTAGAAAAGTAAATTGTAGCATTATTAGCACTCTGGTGTCCTTATTAAGACAGTGAAGTATCGGGCTTAGAATGTGACCCTGTGATGCATGTGCTACGCTTATGTGCACTAATTGTGCGCAGCAATGACCAAAAACAAAAAAAAAAGAAGAAGAATCATCAGTGCCCCGAATGTGACGATTATCTTTTAACATTCTGTTGAAGGTTGAAGTATACATAGAATTTTCGATAATGTTAGACATATTTTTTACAATATTTTAGTCGGCAATTTCTCAATTTTGAAACAAGTAGTCGAAACAATATAACGAAATTGTCAGATTTGGTAGAATTTTATCAATTTCAGGGGGTTTTCTCTGAAAGTTTGTGCCAAATAGATTCTTCAATTTTGAACACATTAATAAATGGGCTTTATGGTTAACGTAGTATAAAGCAAAATAACTTTCTCCATTAATCACTTTTGCATAATTAATTGTAAACCTTTTCACGAAAAAATCAAATAAAAAATTTACTGTAGTTAACCTGATCGATTGTTTTCTGCACAAACTCGGAAGCAGAGATTTTTATACAGTCTGCGAGGCTGATCAAAAAAAAAAAAAAAGTCGATAAGATAGATCAACATTAGAATACTAAATTTCAAATCTAAATCGGCACTAGAAATGCTTAAAAATGAAATGCTCATACATGTACAATGCTATCCGTGGATAATATCACCAAAAATACGGTGCAAATCTTCATTAGCTGAATTAAGATTCTTATTTCTTTAAAAATTTTATTTATTTTTTCTAAATTTCCAACTAAGAAATAGTCTGCAGACTTTTCTCAATAATCTGCGACGCTCACCGCAGCGTCACTCTGTTTCTGCTTCCGTGTGTACAGCTGAAAGAATAAAGTAATTATTTCAGTTTTCAGTTTTATAGCACTGGGAAGGAACGATACATTCTGAAAAGTTGTTTATTTATTTATTTTTTTTGCCATTTTTGTTCTTCTCAAGCGATTCAAAACAAAAGAAATTCGAAGAAAAAATAGCAAAAGCTAAAAGATAAAGCTTTTTTTTTTGTTTCTGCTCCTTTAGTTAAATTTATATTGTTATCCAAAATGCATAATAATTACAAACAAGGACGAAAAAAATGATGCTATAGTTTACTGAAGCATATTTTCGGATATGTTCAGCCATCTGGAAATGGCAATTCAGGTTTTTAAACAATAAATTATGCATTTCATCGAGCAAATATTACCTCGTCTACATATTCCACAGAAATAAAAACAATTACATGTTGCCAAATTTAATTCGTGGTTCTGAAATCTTTCGCATAAAATTGGAATTTGAATAATAATGAAAAACAAAAGTTCCCCTCTCTACTGCTGGGAAACTTATCTCTCATTACTTCGAAAAACACGAAGAGTTCGGAGCAATCAAAAACGCATTCAATTCAGATGATATTCTTCGGAAGAGAAGGATTTTGAATAACTTATTTTATTGAATTTGTATGAGTTTGGTGTTCCCATATTTTACGCTCTGTAGTTTATTTATAAAAGAGTGAAATGAGATTTACTCCAAGAATTATTTTCCTGGAAACCCGATCATTTAGATAGAGGCATATTTATTTGCAAGACGGGGGGACACCGGGCGTTGTTAACATGGAGGATTAAAAGTTATGGTTCAATTGGATGGTTTTAGTGTTTTTGATACTGTACGTAATAAAAAAAAGAATAGGTTTTTTGTGTAAAAATACCAGGATCTTATTTAGAAGGAGGAGGAGGGGGAGGGCGGAGAGGAGTCGGGTTTAAACCTCCTTCGAAAATTTTCGAAACTGCTTTTAAAAATGCTTTTTATTGTAATTTTTTACTCAAAATATACTATTACTATTTTAATATTTATTTATTGATTCATTTTTCGATTTGACTTATTTGGTTGGTTGGTTTATTTGATTTTAATGGCGCAAGAGCCTTTAAGGGCTATACTACGCCGAACTATTCTTTATTTTATACTGTATATTTTTCATTCTAGTATAAAGTTAGGAAATGATAAAAGTAAGCGTATTTTGAAGTAAAAGGCAGAAAATTCAAGTAGTTTAAAATATAAAGTCGTTAAAAACAATTAAACATATAAACACAAACACTGCAGATAAAGCAGAGTTCGTACAATTCTTCAATAATCATATTTTTCAATAATCCTTCAATAATCAATAATTCTTCATTAATGATATCAATTTGACTTGAAGAATAGAAATATGATTATTGAAGAATTGTACGAATTCAGTGCTTTATCTGCAGTATTTGTTTTTATTGTAGTTATTGCGAACATCCTTTATTACAAAACAATACAGTGCTTTCTTTCAACTTTTGAACACGTGATGCTAAAAGAATCTTAAAATTCTTTAAATTTGAAAGTGCCAATCTCATTCATATTTTAAATATCACACAGCAGTAAAAAAAATATGAATTTAAGAAGAAATATTTCAAATATGCGTGTATGCGTACACACTTCAACTCTTTTGAGTTGTAAAAGGACACTGAATATTTTTTTGAGGAGAAGTTATGTTACACACACATCAGGTTCTTTTCTTTCATTTAAAAGATACATCATTTTTACATTTGCTCATATCAATGCCCTTTAAACAAAAGCCCCTCATTTAAATAGCCAACTGAGAAAAATTCAATAGAATATACAAATGAAATGAAATTTTATTGATCATATAGATTTCACGAGAAATTTCGTAGGTATAACCCTCCCCGGAACAAAGGTCTGGTTACGGCCCTAAAAAATGCATACATACACTGTAAACTTGTTTAAAAAAGTATCGAAGAAGAGCTTATTATAAAAATCAGCTCAATATCCGAATTTTTCCAAGATTTTTCTTTCAAAATGTGATAATTCTACGATTTTTATGAAATTTAAAAAAAAAAAAAACGGGGGGGGGGGGGTTGTGTGTGAACTAACAGACACTTATACAAATTTTGACGTCCATAGCTCCAAGAGGAGAGATTTTTGACAGTTTGTGCGACTTGTAATTTACAATGTGAAAGACGAACTACTGTCCGCTTCAGAGAAGTTGAGTTATGGCCTTGAGCAAGTCCATTTTTTTCAAGGGAGAGGAATAAGTAATAAGAGGAATTGTTAGACACAGAGTTGGGCTACATTGCAACACTTTTATTGGCGATAAAATCATGTCCCACTTGATACTTTTAACCTAAAGTATGTTGTTCGCTAAATAGGCAATAACACTGCAAACTAAATCCGTAAGTTCTTAAGCTGTTTTTCCTCACCCCTATTTCTACAAATGGAATCTTTTAATCGGCCAGGCAGCGGAACTCAACTCACCGGAGGTGGACAGTACATTCAACCGTTTTCAATTACTATTTCCTCAAGAAAGCCTTTCACGTGATTTAATTGTTTGCAAACGACCGGATTTTTATCTCTTACAATCTTCGACTTGTGAACAAACAAAATATTTGTAATTAATATAAACAAGACTTTTAAATGATTTCAATTTTCGGTCTTGATTCTGCTTTTGAGAATATCAAACTTAGTAGTCGGCGGTTTTGCGTATGATTTAGGAATTCATAAGAAAGATATAGAAAAAAGTTTCGTGCTGACCACAACGTACTACTTGAAATACATCGCCAGCTTAGTTATTTCCAGTCAATTGCAGTTCCGTGCTTATTAGCACTCATCAGCCCGGCATTGGAAAGTGACTGAGCTGGAGATGGAAAACCTCTTAACGAAGCCAAGAGTGCCAAACAAACTGGTAGCTAATATAGAATTAGCACAGACCAGACGAGTGATCGAAGCAATGGTTCGGTTCAACTCGAAGATTGAAGGCAAGGCATGGTATATTCAATTAGAAATGACTGAGCTTGTCGGTGTATTTCATGTATTTCTGCTTTAGCCCTGGCTCATGGGCGGTAACTTACTGAATACACAACGTACTAGTTTAAATTACCAAAAGTTTGTCCATAGTTTAAGCATAGAATTTTAATCAGTTTAACTCTCGTAAGTGTGTATCATGTATAAAAATTTATTATAACTGAAAGCACCTTTATTCACTCCAGTAAAACCTGGATACTTCACCGTGCACAATTTGTATTACCTAGACCTATATTGCCGTTTGCAGGTAAACGGCAGTATCTGCAGAAAAGAGTTTTCGATGTATTTGAAGAAATGTGTGGGGGATTAAATACTAAAAATATGAAAATGTTGGAATTAGGCGTTTTTTTCGTGCCTTTTTTTTCAGCGGAAACAAAATAAGCGAGCTTGTACAATAAAGCTAACGTACAATAGATGAGAAAAATGAAAAAAAAAAAAAAAAAATGCATTTACTGCTTTTTACCGGCCCACGGCAGCATAGACCAAAATACTGAATTCGTCATGGGTCAACATACATCTTTTTTTGCCCCTATCGAGCTTTTGTGTATCAATAGCTTCAAAATGCGACGTTTACAAATGACTAATGCAATGATAGTGTTTCCTCATGATCATTGAAAGCCAATTTGGTATATGTTTTATTTATAACTAGTCGTAACCGCACGGCTTTGCCCTTAATAGAAAAATTAAAAGGTCTTTCGGTTCGCCAGTATATTTACAAATAATTTATGATGAATTTTCTCGCCAATTGGCTTGTACCCATTTACGGTTCCACGTTATGATAATTTCGTATCTCGCCAATTGGCTTGTTCCGATGTTACGGTTCTACGTTATGATAATTTCGTAATTTACTCGCCCATCTTATGATATTTTTGTTCTTAAAACTGGAGTAGAACAAGAACCACATCGAATTTTCGAAAAATCGCTTCGAGGTGCACACCCTCATGCTACAAACTAACTTTGTGCCAAATTTCATGAAAATTGGCCCAACGGTCTAGGCGCTATGCGCGTCACCGAGATCCTGACAGATAGACATAGATCCTGACAGACAGAGAGACTTTCAGCTTTATTATTAGTAAAGATCTTGAGATATGAGTTATTTTGCTCAAAAGCATTAACATGCGCGAGATTTATTCCAACACTTTTAATTTGCTTCAATAAAATTTTTTCTTTTTTTTTTTAACGTAATAACTTTTTTTTTCTGCTTTCCTATCAATAAAAACGTTTCACACAATCACATTTTTCTCTCGCTGTAAATATTTTAACATATTTTATAGCTATTTATTTTTTTACTCTTTGAAAACCCGTTTTCGTATACTGATTGCTTTAATCAGCAATTAGAATGAAATGAAAATTTTTTTTCCTATTCAAATACTTTATAACGGGTTCATTACTTTTTAGATTTTTTTAAACACAAGTTTTTAATTTTTTCCGCAATGCTGTTTTTATTAAGAGTTAAGCACATGCAAATCACGCGGAAATATAAATATCCCCTTTTTTTACTTAGAAAAAAGAAGTGGCGAATGATTGAAGAATAAACGCCATTTACGAGTAAAGAGCAAAATGTAGTTATTATTCCTGGATGTGTGACTAATGTATGCTTTCTTAATGAAGACATTATAAATATTCATCGAAGTAGTAGAACAACTTTTTTTTTCAATTAACTGTAGTTTTTAGCAAAATGCTGAGTAAAATGTCCAAATAGACATTGTTTGAGAATCCCCAGAACTACTTTTCTTTAGAGAGTTGCCAGACAGCTACAAATCAGTCTTCATGATTCCTAAGACATATTTATTTTTTTCATACATGTAACTCATTAACTAAAAAATATATTTTTTGCTTCAACAACTGTGGTGTCTCCCATAGATCTTTAAAAGGAATAGATAGGTCTTTCTCCTACAGCGCAGCGTATTTCGCCCGGAGAAAGTGGGGTCATCATGATTCTTCCGAGAATCACGTGATCAAGGGACATCGTGTCTCCCTCTTCTCGGCAGCAGTGATATAACAATGCGAAGCGTCGTTAAAAGTCTAGGATTGTCTGAAGATTTTCATTATACTTATGTGAGAAATCTCTATATGTGTGAATCTGAGATTTTCTAGCGAAAGAGGGTTTGATGAATTTTATTAAAAAATAAAGACATAGTGAGTAACAGAAATCTTTCTTTCTGCTAAAGGCAAAAAAAGTCCCCATGCAGAGTCGAAATTAAGAATATTTTAAGCAATTTACTATAGATACCGAGCATTATATTAAATCACTAAAAACAAGCGATGGAAAATTAGTTATAGTATGTTCGCGAAAAACTGGATTATTAGGTTTCCTAATTTCTATGAAAAGTGTGCTGGGAACATATGAAAAGTATGTAGGTGCCCGAATTCCAGTTCTAAACTGCGTAATGACTTATAAGCTTACTTAAGATCACCTTTAAACCTTTTTTAATGCGATCAGGTTGTGAGGGGGGATTCAACAATAATCGTCGGATAATTTCGATGTGCGAAAAAAGATTATTCATTCATACGGAAATTAAAGAGTCCAGTTCTTCAAATTGCGCTGATTTTGACAACCTTCAAATGCTAAGATTAAATTTGAAGCGTAACAAAAATGCTTTGAAAGAAAGCCTTTTCTTCCGATTCTTTTGACGACGATTTGGAAAATTCAGAAATCATCTCAATTAACATGACGCAGTATATTAATGATGCTTCTAATTACGCTGGATTTTTTGCCCGGCAAGTGCACTCTGTTGTGAACTGCGACGACTGCAACGCAGTTTTAACTACAACAAATCAAAAAATAGACCTAATAAAATTTAAGAATTTTGGGACACATTCAAGTATGATAACTTATTGCAAGATTGCAGCCATTGAAATATGT
Source organism: Uloborus diversus (assembly GCF_026930045.1). NCBI lineage: Eukaryota > Metazoa > Arthropoda > Arachnida > Araneae > Uloboridae > Uloborus > Uloborus diversus. The sequence goes on along the minus strand of NC_072734.1, from coordinate 116,451,246 downwards.
ACATTTGTGAAGAACAACTGAGCGAGAATGCGAAAAAGTTTTGGGAGTAAAACACAAAAATATAATGTTACTCATGAGACCACAAGAGTCATGTGAAAAATTTCGAATTCCGTTTTTTTAAGTTTAAATAAGCATATGTTGGAAACAGAAGCAGCAGGTTTTCTAGTTAAAAAGTTTATAAAATTAATCGTTACTAAATATTTAAGCGTTAGACTGTATCGCGCAGTCAATTTAAACAATGAAAATAAAGACCAATAAGTAGGAAAGTAACAAAATTAATATTGTTAAGGGACAATAATCACTAGTTTTCTTCACCCTCGAGTTTAAATTGTCAAAATTATCATAGTCTGTGGGACGAAAAAAAAAAAAAGAAAAGAAAAACTGGGGAGGGGGCGGAAGTCAAATGACCATTCATGTAGTTTATAATTGCAAATAATTTATTTTCTCAGTACTTAAAAAAACGCTGAAGTTGCTTAAAAATTAGGAACAAACCAAAGTTATTGGTTTGGCTAATATAGTGTTGGTGCGAAACGCATGCGAATATTAGAATATTATTTAATTGAGTTGATATTCGATACTATTTACATTTGTATTTCTAATTGGTTTATGGTTTTAGATCGGGTTTTATGTTAAATTGTTGCACTGGCTTCAAAAGTTGTGGGAAAAAGCACGCATTTGAAACTATTTATCTGTATTTGAAAAATTTGATTGAAATAAAAGAAAATTTATAAGGTCAATTTTTGTTTAAGATTTTTGAAGACTTCTTTTTCTACTCAGTATTTAAAGCACTTGAAAAAAAAAGTTTAAATAGCTTGTGCGCCTGCTTCAAAAGTTATGATGGGAAAATATCTAATGGACCATTCCATGAAAAAGCTGTCATTTTATCCCGCATTTCATTAAAAAGTAATATAACTTAAAAAGGTAACAAAGAACATTTTTTGCAAAAGTACAACAAATACATTTGCGATTTCTTAATGAAAAAAAAAAGTTACCTTTTTTAATTATTACTTTTAGTGAAAAATATGAGGTGTTACGTGAGGGACAGAGTGTTCCGTTTTTCTTTAATAATGGGTAAAATGCTTTAATTTAACCCATGCTTAAAGGGGGGTTTAACCCATGGTAAAAGCATTTAACCCATGGGTTAAATGCTTTAATTTCCCTTAATTGTGCAAGTGATCGCGGCGCAAAGTGATTCTCTTCGATAAGGGAAACAGTTTCTTGTGAGGGGAGTCCCTTGATCACGTGATGTCCAACGGGGGATGTTGACGCGCGCTCTGAGGAGAAAAGTGGGGAGAAGGCACATCTATTCTATTTTAAGATCTATGGTGTCTCCCTCCCACCTCCCTCTTTTCCCCTGAGTTTATACATTACTTATAGTAACGAAAACGATAATATCGCCTGTCAGTAGGAAGATATACCTCACCCTTTAAGCATATTTCTTGTCCCTGACATGGTTGTCCACCAGGAGGAGTCATGGCGCAGGGTGCAAAATTGAAATTTTGAGAGGAGTAACACTTGAGGTTCTTGGTCTCTTTTTTTGAGGAGGGGGGGGGGGGAATCTTTTTCTCAGACAGTACTCCGCAGCACTTAAGAGAGTTGCACAATCACATTTGAGGGAATAGACAGACCTTTGAACAAGAATTAGTAACTAAAGGAAGCAAATTCAATCATTGGCTTAGGAAACGCTGAGGCAAAGATCCCAGGTCACATGGATCAACTACGGCAAATGGGAGATACCGTTTACGTGAAATGAGTGAAAGAAACCCGAGTTCTTCCAGTTCTTTACTTTAGACTATGTCACATGACTTGAGATCCTTTCTTCAAGATTTGAAAGCTCCACTCTTTCCACCTTTTATCTCTTCTCAATAAAACAAACACACTAGTTGTTGCAACTGTCTAGCATTTTGCCTATTACCTTTTCAGTGCATCCTAGTCAACATGGTTTAACAAAATTTCTACAAAATACAACAGCGGATCTTTATTGCTACCATACATGCTAAATTATAGTCATATAGAGACTAGACAGCATTGGTCTGAAAAGTGCTTTAGACTCAAAAAGCAGCAACAAAAAACCCGAATTTTTGAAAAAACCCCTTCGAGTTCCGCTGTTTATGTTTCGAACTCATTTTGTGTAAAATTTCGGATACATTACCATGTTGAATGCAATTTCATGTTTAAGAAGATTAAATGAAAAAAAATGTATAAGTATAAAATTCGTTGTCAAGTTCACATTCACAAAATTTACTTAAATCGCTCTCTGGTTTTTCTTGTAAAGGCAATCATCATTACATGCAATCTAAAGTAGTAAGAAAAAATAAATAATATAACTAAATAAGTAAAGGACATGATAATATGTTAAATTAATGAATTTAATGTAAATAACATTCAATTCAAATGTAAATTACATTCAATTCAATAAAAGCTAAGTCTATCAATGTCGTTATGAAAACGTTTTTTGTAAAACCTAATTATTTCAGGAGCTCAATACAATAAGAATAGAAACATTTTAAATGTCAATTCCTTTTAAAAAAACATATGCGTCACGTTTTAAATATAAGATATCCCCATTTCTTTTAGAGAAATCCTTAATGCTTTTTTAAATATTAATTCTGTTTGACTTTAAATACATGATAGTATAGAAGTTTTTATTTTTTTTAAACAATGACATTTTCTAGCTAAATGATTTCAATAAATTAAAAAACCCATGCAAATTCGTCTTCCACATTTTTTTTTTCTCTTTCAAATGAAAATTGACGGAAATGCTATCTAATTATGTCAAAGTGCATATTTAAATAGGCTGTGTACTCATTTTTAAGGAGTATATTTCAATTTTCATCAATGTGTTTATTCAGTTTCCAGCAAACGTTCAACAAATACTTCTTTATGAATATTTATGAAAGTCTGCTTAATATGCAAGCCATAAGTTGCTTTGGTTTTTAAAACTTTAAATTGATTTCGCATAATGCCTTTTTATTTTTCGATGAGTAAGACAAATTATATTTCCTCGTACATAATTTGATTTCTAAGCATTTTTCTGGTATTTTAATTGCGCTTTATTTACTGTTCTTCAACTCGACAAGATATGTTTATATCAAAATCAATAAGTTAAAAAAATGTTAACGCTAGTATAATATTCCTTAAGTTTGAAAATGCTAATTTGAATTTTGCGTGTGCAATCATTAAAATTACTGCAGCTGTTTATATAACTAGTAAACTGCGATAAAAATTAAGTTTTGGCGAGCGAAGCACTTTTCAGTGGGAGGTTCTTTGAAGTACAGTTCGGAAAAATAATGCTTTTTAAGTGATAGGCTGTTGATATACAGGAGGTTTAAAAAGTAGTGCATTTTTTAAGAGAACTCATTTAAAAGAAAAAACTACTTCAGGTAAAAACATGATCCTTTTTTAAAATTTTAATCCTTTTTTTTTTAAATTTTTTCTTTTTCACAACGTTGATGTACTTCAATGTGCGCCCTTTTGTAGTTCTGATAAGATTTTGACGATTTTCATCTCCGTGTCAGGCATTAGCGCAGCCAGAAGTTACTTTCTGAGGGATGAGGGTTTGGATAATACAGTCGAATCCCGACTTACCCGAAGGATGCTTCCCGAGACCCCTCGCGTAAGTCGAAATTTCGCGTTGTAGAAAAGGGTATGTGTAAAAACTTTTATAAACATACCCAACTATTTTAGACACTTGTAAACACCACCTCAAACTGTTAAAACCATTTCCTAACTATAAATTACCGTTTCTTACATAAAAATTGAATTTTTATTTGTATTTTAAATTAAAAAAAAAGCATATTATTCAACATAAAATACTGCTACGAATGCGCAAAATCAATGATCAATGGGAGAGAAAGACATAAAATAAACCAGTACGGTACATAAGAAAAACAAATGCATTATAGTTTTACTGTTCAGTGGATGCAGTAATAACATTCGTAACTTAAAAAGTGAAGAAGCTGATGATTTATGCTGCGTGATCAAACCGTTATTATTATATATTTTTAAATACACCATACAGTTGCTTCATTAGTTCTTTCCTAACGTTTTCATCTATGGCAGCGGTTCCCAACCTTTTTCTCTTTGCGAACCCCTTGGAACGGGCAAAAAAGTTCGCGAACCCCCTGATGTTGAAATTAGTAACATGTAAGAAACAATAAAAAAACAGCATGTTTGCTTTCCATTTTTTGCAGCATTTGATTGCAATAAACAAAAATATAATTGTAAAATATCATTAAGTGCAAACATTAATAAAAAGTTAAAACTACATCTACAAGAAAAATTATAAACAAGAAGTTTTATAAACCAACTATTTTTTTAAGCATACTTTAAATTGGGGGAAAAATCCTTAATGCGATATTTGTGGCTGTTTGACGGAACAAAGAAACAAAGTTTGGTTCAATGTCTGACAGTTAGAGTCTTAAATCAGGCTCTGCATTCAATCTGCTTCGGTATTTATCTTTGAGATAAGTATAGGAGGAAAATCCTTTCTCGCACAGATATGTTGTACAAAATGGTAATAAAATTCGAATTGCTTTTTTGGATAAAACGGTATAGTCATTTCTTACACTGAGCCAGAAGTCAATTAACGAGAGCTCTTTAAAGGTAGTTTTCAATGAATTATCACAGGATAACTCGATGAGCATTTCCTTTTCAGGTAATGTCAGGGTGTTCTCTAAGCATGGATTTCCTTCAAAAGGATCCAGTTGTTTGAGAGAGGGACGTTACGCCTATTAGGAAAATACTCGTCAAAAGTTAGTTCAAGATGTTGCAGATGTTCACATACATTTCTTTTAACACTTTCATCAAGTTTCATTGAGTTTTCTGATAAAAAACTACTAAGAGAAGTGAAACAAGAAAACTCACCCATTTCCAGGCATTGGATCCAGAAATTCAATTTTTTTACCATAGCTTCAATTTTATCATATACAACGAAAATATTAACAACTGCACCTTGCAAGGATAGATTTAATTCATTTAATTTTGAAAAGATGTCAGCTAAATATGCAAGCCTTTGCATCCAAAGAGGATCGAATATGCAAGTGGACAAGTGAAATGGATGATCAACAAAAAATGCTTGGACTTCTGACTTCAATTCAAATAAGCGTGTCAAAATTTTGCCACGGGAAAGCCATCTAACTTCTGTGTGAAGAAGTAAAGTAACATGAAGACTTCCCAATTCCTCACAAAGCGCGTAAAATAGACGGCAGTTTGTGGCACGTGATTTTATGAAATTTACAATTTTTACCGCATCATTCAAAGCAGCGGATAATTCTGCGGGAATACGCTTACATGCTAATGCTTGTCTATGAATGCAGCAATGAGTCCATTCAATTTTCTCGTTAATCTTCTTTACTCGCACCACAAAGCCAACAAATTTTCCTGTCATTGATTTTGCACCATCCGTGCACACACCCACACACAAAGAAAAATCTATTCCATTTTCTTCAAAGTAACTGTTGACCAGTTCGAAAATTGCTTCTCCAGTTGTGTTGGTTTTCAAAGGTTTTGCAAATAGTACATCTTCTTTAATTGTATCGTTAAAAATATACCCAACATAGACAAGTAATATTGCAGCGTTTGCTACATCAGTCGACTCATCAAGCTGGATCGCAAAATTATCCTCTTTTATTCTATTCACAAGTTCTTTCTCCACATTACTTGCCTTTCTCCACATTACTTGCCAAATCAGTAATTCTGCGTGATACTGTGTTGTTTGATAGCGGAACCAGGTCAATTTTTTTTGCTGACTTTTCTCCCAGCATACACTTAGCAATATCTTTAGCACACGGTCCAATTAAATTTTCTGCAATTGTATGTGGCTGTCCAGATCTTGCAATTCTATAACTGTCTCGATATGAAGCTTCAAGGGCCATATTACTATCTTCGTTGGATTCTAACAGGAACGTAGAGACGCTACACTTTTTATTATATTTCAATTTTCTTTTAAAATATTCGATAGGTTTGTCCTTGTGTGTCGGATGCTGTGTTTCGAGGTGTCTTCTCAGAAGTGACGGTTTCAAACTGCTGTTCGCTAGAACTTCGTTGCAGAGAAGACAAAGCGGTCTAGGTTCAGACTCTTCTCCAGTAAAATAAAAGCCCATTTGTAAATAGTCACTGTCATATTTTCGCTTTTTTCCTTTTTCTCCCCTAGTTCACTTTTCTGTTTAGTCGGGGGAGGCGGCAGTTCATTGCAGCTATCTATTTCAATATCCTGTGTTGATTCGAAAGTTACTGCTGATGTTGAGGGTTGATCGATTGACTGCTTGTCCATTTGTCGCTCAACCAAACTACCAGTTTTCAACCATCGATCCATAACAGCAGAAAGTTATTAAATCATAAAAATTACCAACACGATTATAACTTTACAAACAGAGTAGTAAGTTCACGTAGCAAAACCAGTTGCAAACAAAATCACTTGTTTTCAAACATCTCTAAAGTATCTCTAAATACGTCTGTTAACAACTATTTCCCCAGAACTATGAGCATGCTGATGTTATATATTTTTGAAAACGAACAGATGGGTAAAATCCAGTAATAAATTTTAAGTTTGGAGCCTTTTGCTGTCATGTCTGCTATTTGATGACTGAATTCGACGGAAATTCCCGAGTTATATTTCAACCAGATTAGAAATAATACCCCTATGATGCATTGTTTGAGAATTCTTTATTTTTTTCGACATATGTATATTATGTATATTGTTTGATTGACTCCACGTGATGGCGCCTTTTTAAGGTCATCGTGATCCCCGCCACAGCTTAATACAACGTTTCTGCATGGCGCCTCGCAATAAAGAAGGAAGGATATCTCTTTTTGTTGTCTATCGAAAAAAAATGAGAAAATTTCTTTTTAACCAAGATTATAAAACCGCTGAAAGATTTTTTTTTTTTGAGCTTAATACAAGAGTCTGGCGCGTTTTCAAATTAAAAAAAAAAAATTAGTAACTATGCGTGCAAATTGAATATTTTATAATTTTTTACCAAACTAGGAAAAATCCGCCATTGCACCGAAATTTTCGCGAACCCCCTTTCTGCACCTCGCGAACCCCTGGGGGTTCGCGAACCACCGGTTGGGAACCTCTGATCTATGGCAACACACCACTTCCTAATTTCTTAAATTCACAATACGAGATCAACTTCCATTTTCATAATTTTTGCATTTTGCTTCGATACTACTCGGTGAACTTTTACGGATTTCCTTGTCTTGACTTTTAATTGCACATATGGAAGATTCATTTAAGTGTCGTGCTACCTTCGACGCATTTTATACTTGTTCAAGTGCCTAATCTTTAGCTTTTCTTTAACTGTCAGAAACTTTCGCTTCTTGTTTCCATCTTCAAACTTTAAATGAAACAGCGTGCTTAGGTGCCACAATATTTCATCACCTTTCATATTTAGAACTAGCCGCCTTCGGCGACCAGCTGGTCCGCCTTTTTACGCAATTCACCTTTTGTGCCAGGGTTGCCGCCTTCGGTGCCTGCTTACACAATTTAGAGACGGTATTCATCAATGTTTTTCTCTATATATCAATATTATCATTCGCCTTTTTACGCCAATGTTGACTTCTTCGGCGGCTGCTTAAAAAAATTGTCGATGGTATATATCAATCTTTTTCTCTATACATCAATATTATCATTCGCCTGTTTACGCCAAGGTTGCAGATATCGGCGGCTGCTTAAATAAATTTTGTGTTGAATAAAGTATTTTCTAGATCTATCTCCCGTTATGTCCTTTAGAATATTTTTAAAGGGGGGGGGGCGAGGGGAGGCACAAAGGGCCCCCCCCCCTTCATGCAAATTTTGTCGGAAAATAACAAAAAGCATTTCCACTTTTATGTGAAAGCATTGTTTTTCAAAGTCATGGTGTGTGGGGGTGAGGGGGGGGGCACAATTGATCCCCCGTTGAAGTTCCTTTATTTCTTACTGTCCATCTACTGTATCCACCTCTATATTTGTCCACCTTTCTATCAATCTATCTATACGATCCATGCATATCTACCTCTTATAGTAATTAACAACCCTTTCTATATTAAAAAAAAACATTTTTTGCCCACTTAATATCATTTCTCTATCTACCAAACATAACCACCAATCCCTACAAAAATCATGCAAAAAACCGCGGACTTTATTTATTTACTTAAAATTACACGCAAAAAAATGCTCTATGTTCCCTGTAGTGTGCAAAAAGCAGCACTTGCAAAAGATTTAAAAAATCACCGCTTTTACTGAATTAAAATGCGCAAAAATATTTGAACAAAAATAAATATATCAAACAGTCCAGAAAAAAAAAGTCGGAAAAATAAAGATATGAAATCTCTGAACGTTAAAAAAAAATAATAAAGAGAAAGCAAACGATTTCAGTTAGGTCACGTGATGAGGAAGTGCGGAACTCAGCCGGCAATGCTTACAGGTCGCGTCGTGTTCTACATTTAAAAAATTGTAAAAGAAAAACTTTTGCGTATTTTTAAAAACTTTTTTCTTCTGAAGGGGGCGGAATGTTTTTACTATTACTAGCTAAAATTTTGGAATTGAGGGCTCAATACTTTTTGCAGGATGAGTTTCGAAAAAAACTAAACCCAGAAAAAATTGCGAAATAAAGGTTTTTTAAAAAATTTATAAAAAATACAAAAATTGCTCTATTTTCAAAATTTTTTCATTCATCATATTTAAAATTAAATTTCCTACACTATAGTTCAAAAAATATTTGTTTGATGCGATTGCTTCGGGGTCTGTGAGGTAAAAAGTATTAAAAAGTGCAAAAAAACGCATAAAACATAAATAACTTTTTTTCTATTAAAAATATCAAAAATCGAAGCCCGAGGTGCACATCTTCAGCAAAAATTGCACCAGTATACCAAATTTCATCTTTCTAGGCCTTACAGTTTTCCCGGGAAGCGCGCCACACACACACACACACACACACAAACATCTTATTTTATTATATGTATAGAAGATAAATAAATGATACTAAGAAAACTATGTTTATTGTATGGTGTGTGGGAACTTGCGCAGTCAGTGATGCTGAAAGGATGACTACATTCACGAAGTCAATGTTTAGTAGTCAATAACAAAGCCGAAACTTAGCATTACGATTTCTTTCAAATATTTTCGTGTTGAGAGCGTGAAATTCGCTTAATCTCTAAAATTCGTTGCTCCTGAGACATTTCGCGTAAGTCGGATCGCGTTGTAGCGGGAGTCAACTGTAGTTATTTGTATAAGCGAAGTATCAAACTAGTACGTTGTGGGAACTTCCGCTTTCAGTGATGCTAAAGGGATGAAGTTCCGGTCCATTCACGAAAAACGATTTTTAGTAGCCAATCACAAAGCCGATACTTACACACTGCGATTCCGTTCCGAAATTTTTCGTGTTGCTGGCGAAGAATTCGCGTTATGTTTAAAATTCTTTACTGGTGAAAAAATCGCGTTATAGTCATTTTGTCTAAGTCGAATCGCGTAGTAGCGGAAGTCGACTGTACAGTCCTTTTCTGAATAAAAACTCATATTAGAAATAGCAATATGTGTTAAAACCAAAAGTTCTGGGAGGAAATTGGCCCTAACCTCCCCTTTAACTTTTTGAATTTTTTCGTACTGTCGCCCCATCTTTAATTCTTAATGCCTTTACAAATATTGTACCAAATGGAGGAAAAACTTGATGAAAGACGGGCAAAAACAAAAGAATTATGCATAAAACTTAAACTTTTATTAAAATACAATTTCCTTTTCTCTGCTAGACTTTATAAACATCCTGGAGTATGAATCGGCCACATTGTACTTAATCGGAAGAACTCAAATCATTCAGAGCGTGAACTGGAGCGTGGATGACCTAATGGGTAAAGTAACAAAATTAAAATAGGAGACCTTTTTGGTTGGAAGTCGACCCATTCAAATATTAACGAAATTTACACGTGTTGTTGCTAAATTAGTCGATCAGAAAGTACTGAAGTTGGTCGCTAGCAGCTACTATAGTTGATGACTTCCTGGGAACTTTCTTCTCTTTTAGAAAGACGCCTAAATTAGGCTGATGAGGGTAAATGGTGTTGCTATCTGTCAATCAATTCCACACTGCGACTCCTGCCCTCATGTGTGTCTTACTATCACAAGAACTGCTTCCTTTTGCTTGCTTGCCACAGGAAATTGATTTAGTTTCCCAAGTGGCGAATGTAACCATAAACATTAAGGCCTAAAGTACTTGTTGATGACTCGAACTATTTAACAATAGCATAAACTAAAATAAAGTTGATAAGTAGCGAATACTTTATCCAAAGGACCCCAAATAAAGTAATCTAAACAAGTAAGACTACAGGCCTTTGGAAACATGTTTTTTTAAGTCATCGAGTTTTTTTAAAGGGATGTATGGTTTGATTTACCTGAGAGCACTGGAGAAAGTCCGCTGTGAGAAGAGATACATAGGCCAATCATTCAATGGAAGAATGTATTTTCGCCATTTAAAGGGAGGGGGGGGGGCATAGTTTAGTTTATTTAAAGTGTAATTTTGAACTTAGAGCTACTACACATTATGTATGGGTAAAGTGATATCTAGCTCACGATCCTTACTACCTCAGTTTAAAAGTAGTAGGAATTTTCTCCGAAAAAAAAAAAGCACTATTGATTTAAGAAAATGGTTTGCGTGCTTCGCTGATAAGACCGTTAAGACGTTTGTTTGCACTAGTAATTGAATATTCATTTTTCGACAACCAAAAGTCCCCCCTCCTTTTTTTTGCCAAATGTGCTTCCTGAGACTAAGTCGAACGTATGAATGAAGTTGTCATTTTAAATGTTAGTTAAAAAAATTACTCTTGAAGGAAGTGTTTGCTTTTGTCGATTGCGGGGAATCTATTTCTATAGAAAATAAGAAATCTGTTGTAATTTATTTTAATGTGTAATTTTACCTTGAAATATATGTGAATAGATTTTTTTTCCTTCCTGGAGATATGTTTTAAAAAATGATTGAAAAATAGAATAGACTAATTTTGTCGCAATCCTCCTCTGGAAGAATATGGCTAACTTTTTTCTTACGTGTTTTTTTCGAAAGCCCTATTCTTTTCTCTGATTTCTGAAATGAACATTCCCCTCGTCACACCGCGATTTTTTTTAAGAATCTCCAATAAAATTTGAAAAACGTCAGGAAATCACGATGCAAAATTGATTTGGAATTATTTTACTTAAAAATTGTTCTCATATACTATAATATATAAATCTATTTATTGAATTCTTCTTCGACTGTCAACCTGAAACCCGCACGTCGTCCCCCTCCTAGAAGCTTCTACTAACGCTACTAACAAATCTAATTAGATGCTAAAAAAGTGTTGTGTGAAATAAATATCGTTCTGCGGGAAAATGTGCCTCAGATGATTTCATTCATAGAATTAATATTTTCATAGTTGAAAACACGAGAAAACTTAATTAACTGATAAACTATTCCTTGCTGTTCAATTACATTTTCCACTTTCGTGTGTTGTCGGCTGCGTTTCATTTGCATATGCATTAATGAGTTGAAGTTGTAGTCGTTGGTCATTTTTGGAAATAGGAATTGTTTTTGAAAACTTGACTCGATATAAAAAAAAAAAAACCGTTATTAATTATTAGAAGATCTCGAAGAAAATACGAAATTTCTCAAACACGTAAAATATCTTTCCTTTTTTTCTGTTCACAAAATAAATGAAAGGACAAACAAATATGGAAATGATCTGCATGAATATGTATTTAGATTAAACGAGGATATCTGATCGTGTAATTTTTATTTCTTGATTAATTTTGCGATGATTCTAATTAGCATTCCATGAGTATTTATGAGTTAGGAGAATGTCATTCTACTCTCAACAATCCACATGGCAAAGAAAATGCTGATATGTTTCGCTTCTTTTCATATTAATATTTAAATATACTGAAGTATTCGAAAAAAAAAATTTTTTTTGTACCGTTTTTGTTGCCATTAAACTTTTCGTGTTGTATAATTCGAGTTGAAATCTTAACATGTGCCAAAGCAATGCCAATTTGACAGTCTTTTAGCTTGAATCACAATTCTCAACTGACGTTCATTCAAATTTTTTTTTTTTTAAATTCAAACTCTGAAATGCATTTCAAATACTAATATATATCATATTTTAAAAATGAATATGTTTTTACACTGAAGAGACAAAACGTGATGACCACCTAACAACATTTTGCGTCACCCTTGAACTTAAAAATAGCTGCAACTCGCCTTGCCATGGATACCACAAGTTCTTGGTAGATGAATTAAAAAATGTCCAAGCAAAGGTAATGCTAAGTTCAGACAGACTAACATGGTGGATTCAACTCTCTGAGCTGCATGTCTATGAACATTCAAATATGCTCCATCGGATTAATATCCGGTGAGTTAAGAGGCCAGGACACTAATTGAAATTCATCATTATGCTTTTGGAATCACTCCAAACACATTATGAGCCTTGCGACTTGCGACATGGATACTTGTTGGAAGATTCCATTTGAGTTTTTCAGTTGGAAAGAGGCGACGCCATGTAAGAGTGCAACTGACTTGCAATGATATTCAGATACTCTGCAGCTTTTTTGGCCTGTTTTATCACAACTAAGGGTCCCATAGCCAAAACTAGATCGTTCCATAAAGCATAAGACTGCCTTCACTTTCCTGTGCATAACATGCTGTAATCAATTGTGATGTACCCTGACATGACAATCGACATGAAGAATGAGAAATCACAAAACAGCTGACATTGTACAGGTTTTATATTAAAGAGGTAGTCTTTAAAGTTTGACGCTTGTCCAGCATTTTTTAATCGTGTTCATCATCTGCCCAGGCCTGTTAACATGTGCAGGGCCGCTGAGAACCAAGGCGGGCCCCTTGTCAGTTTGGTTACCTGAACCCCTTCACCCCATTAAATTTGTCAAAAGCTGACATGGCCTCTCTTCGTCACTGCCTCCAAAAAGGGAACAAGTAAAAAATTGAAGACAATAAAAAGAATACCATAAATTGAAAAAAAAAAAAAAACTTTTTGAAACATCTTAAACAATTCCATGACACACCCCAAAAAAAAGAGACTATTCAATCAGGGGGACATTTTTACAGGCATGTCACTGAAAAAGTATGTGTTATCATTTTATAGAACTTTTGCAATATGTTAGCTAATTCACGATTTGGAATATGAATAAAAGATAAACAACAGTTAGATTTAGCATTCAGCTATTTATACCACAGTTATTATATTTATAACGCATGCACTGCTATGGTATCAGTTTTCTTTTTATTTGGAAATATTTGCTGTCAAAAACTGCAAATACGTTCCAGAAACACCATATCTTTTTTTAACACCTTCAGCTAATGCTAAAGTCAAAATTTGAATAAATAAGTAAGTAAATAAATAAAACACCTTCATATAGTCATGTTAAGTAGTTTTAACGAGTTAAAACATTTAAAAAATAATAAATAACGGAATAAAGTTCAAGTTAACGTCAAAAAAGTGAAGTAAAAAAAAGGATACTAAATGAGTAACTGAAATTCTTTGACAGTTAGGAATGAAAAAATGATTCTGTGGGAAGAAAAACTTGGTTTTGAGAGACTTTTCTACTTCAAGAGGAAACAGGATGCCTTTCTTTTCCAATGTTGGACGCAAAGGGAGAAAAAATGCAAGTTTGCATAAAAGTATTCGAATCATAGAAAAAGTAACATTTTGTGTGACAGCCACAGTCCAGTTTTCCAAGCATCAAATCGAAGGCTTTAGAAGTAGTTTGGAAAAATTTGAAGAATGATATTTAGTATTTTATGAAATGTGTGTGGCAGTAGCAGAAAAAAAAAATCTTTTTCTTTCCTAAGAAATTTTAGAAATCTAAACCATTTTTAAAGATAAGTATTTCCAAAAAAGTATTATTCCTTACAACGTATTTAAAAATTTTGAGGTTTTAAATAATATTACTGAAGCAATAATACACAAAAGTAACTTAAACCTTTTTTTAAAATCATAAATTCAAAATAAAATTTTAGTAGGTAGTTAAAAATATAATATTGCTTGGGTTGAAACAGAAAATTTAAAAATACAGCCCTCACAAAATATTATGCTTATAGTTGTGTTTGCAATGGGAAAACTATAACTTGTAACATATACAGTAGGCTCTCTGTTTAACGACGCTCTATTTAACAACTTTCTCTATTTAACGACGGCTTTTCACGGTCCCAGATGGTCCACTATAGTGTTAAGAACATTCTATTTAAGGACGCTTTCTACTTAAGGACGCTTTTTTGTGGTCCCTTGAAAGTCGTTAAACATAGAGCCAACTGTATTTGCGTAAATTGTTGTAAATTATAGAAAGTGCTAAAATAATCAATTTTAACCTCATCAGAGTATGTGTTTTGACACGCTTTACAAGAGTAGTTTTTTAAAGTGGATTTACCTATTTCATTGCTTTAAGTGTTCTCTTCCACACGTTTCTGATCTCCATATTTTATGCCGAGTTCGGTATTCATTTTTATAGTTATTCCTTTTGAATGCTTATATCCATAAACTGATGGTATTGTGATTCAAACAATGGAACAATTGTTTATATCATAGGAGTTTGCTGCACAATGTATGGTTAAAGAGGAATGAAATATTGGGCTACACTGCAAAAAATAATTGCTATTTTCGTAGAAATATACTGTTATTTCCTACAGTTTAATACTGCTGTGCTAAATAACGTAGAAAAACTGTATTTTTTTGTAGATTGCGCAAAAAGATGCGCAAAAGGTTTCTTTTCATGCAGGAAGATTCAGAGAAACTAATGACAGGGGCTCCTCGGTGGCGCTGTGGTAGAAGCTGTGTCTTCTAAATCAGAGGCGTGAGTTCGATTCACACCTCAAACTAGATATTTTTCCATTCTCATGTATTGTAAATCTTTCATTTCTATTTGCAACTCCAGTAATTTATAGGGGGCGCTGAAGCCACTGTCTAATGGTGGATGAAAAAGGTAAAACAAATAAATGCCACAAAACAAACAAAACTTGCTTTAACGCTTAGTGAATGACAGTAATTTTGAATCGTGTTTGTGGGAAGCTTTCTCTTCTCTTCTTCTGAAATTACATTACACCACAAACTGCCTGAAGCCTGTAATTTATCCCAAAGAAAACACGTGGAATGGAATGTTTTACCTTTTTCTTTAGTACTGTTAATCGCCGCAAGGTAGCGTATTCGAGCTCTGGAGTTGCCAATTGTCCTGAGAATAAAATTTAGAAAAACGTTGTGGATTATTGGAGGTATAAAGCTTCTCTGCTGAGAATAGCTAAAGACCTCAGTGTGTGTTATAAAATTAAATCAAATCAAACTAATGACATTAAGGTATCGACAGCCACGCTTGTTGATATTTCGAGTGTGTTGAGGCAGGATTGCTCATACATAATGCAAGTTAATGGTAAGTGCTAGTTATATTATTCATTCCTTTTCCCTCAAAATGTAGTTTTCTTTATCATCGAGAATGTATGTAAAATTAGTGTTTTTTTTTGAAATTGTAATTCGTATTCCAATATTCGTTGATGTTGACTTTGCAATTTATTTTAGTTGTTAAGTTATAGCGATTGCTTTATAGCAAAAAACCGAGTAATTGTTGTGATTTTAAACATTTTACTGTGCGTATGATAGTTTTGAAACATTTTCTGAAACTCAAATTAGATTTAAAAGGAAATCAATTCCTCTCTTGATCATATTTCAAGTTATTAGAACATTAGACTGTGTTTACGATTATATGTTGTGTTACATAGGATGTCAGTACTTGACATTTAAATCCTTATGTTTTCTAGTAAATGCTTAACGTATCGCGATTGACTTCCTTCTTTCTGTGTTTTTCTTTTATGTTCAGTTTTAAATTCTTTAATAATTTGGATTGGACCATTTTGATGATAAAATTTACAATAGCAAACTGTAGAAGCGTTAGTAACTTTTATATACTGTATACGTAACTCGATGAATTAAAAATAAATAAATAAATAAAATCGTGACCGAGAGACATGCAAACAATATGAAGTTTACTAATATTTTTTGCATGCGTTCTGCTGAATAATTTGCTCAACAGAGCGCTCTGAAAATATAATACTCTGATATCTGAACGTCTCAAAATACTCTGAATTCTGGATCCAGCCTTCATACTTATCTATCAAAATTAAAATAATAATAATAAAAAAAAATATCAATAAAGCACTCAAAAAAAAAACAAAAAAAAAAAAAAAAATGCATCTGAAGATACAAACACAAAACGATTGTCTTTTAATTAATTGCTTCATATTTGCGTCAGCAAATTAAAGTTTTACTTCAGGCATAATGCACAAGTACTATTGAAACTAGTACTATTTGAAGCTAATTTCACAATATATTACTGCTAATTTTATAATTTATCACTGCTTATTCCATTAAAAAACAGTTTATTACTGCTAAATTTACATATTATTATTGTTAAGTTGACAGGCAAAATCCATTAAAAACAGTATATTACTGCTAATTTAAGTTTATGGCTGTAAATTTCACAGTAAATATCTTTTATAAGACAGTATATTACTGCAAATTTTGCAATTTAAAATTGTTAATTTTACAGTTTTAGTTTAGAACCTCAGCTGCCAGTATTATATTGTAAAAATAACAGATTTTTTTGTAGTGTACCAGCAATCTAAACTTTAGGGAAATTTGCACCATACATTGGTCTAGAGTTAGCTCTTTTTTTTCGCTGAGTGCATGAAAAGCAACTTAACTTGGGAAATTCTGTTGTTGATGTATTTTGAAACTTTGTCTAATGTTAAAAATGCAATGAACTATTGTCTTCTTGTAACCAGGCGAAGAAAATAGATTTGGTAATTTTCAGTTACGTTACATGAAACGGGTTTGAGGGGGGGGGGGGGGGTGTTAAACTGACGTTTAGCCTGTGTTATGTTACACTGGAGTGTTACATTGAAATGGAAAACATGATCTAGTTTAAAGTATAGTGGCGCATCGTGTTCTAGGAATACTAGGATGTCATTCTGTCGGCTGCAAGAGAAAAGTTGATAACGCTCCTGGTTAAAGGAGTTAGAGTTATGAGCCTAGCTGCACCAAGAACAATCTAGCATGTTAGGTCAAAAAACACTTCTTTTTATTACTTTAGGAGTTACTAGAAAATAAACATTCCGAACATGTACTAAATCAGGTGCACACCTTTAAAATTATTACGATAGTAATAAACAACATGTAAAAATATCCGGGTAAAAATATGGCAGACTATATTTACGTAAAAGAACACAAACTCATTGAAAGCTAGGATCGTCCGACAAAACAATCAACGCACTGCTAGATTGTTCTTGGTGCAGCCAGGCTCATAACTCTAACTCCTGTAACCAGGAGCGTTATCAACTTTTCTCTTGCAGCCGACAGAATGACATCCTAGTATTCCTAGAACACTACGCGCCACTATACTTTGAACTAGATCCCGTTTGCCATTTCAATGTAACACTCCAGTGTAACATAACACAGGATAAACGTCAATGTAACACATGGATAAACGTCAGTGTAACAGGGGGGGGGGGGGGAGGTTCGTTTCAATACCTCGTTTTTAAAATAGTTTTAGTGGCCTCCACTATTTTGTGCATTTGAATTTATTTCACGAATAACAAAATAGATAACGGACAAATAGATATTTCCATGCTCACAACAGTACAGAATTAAAAAATTGGCAGATAATTTTTATATTTGTCATTCACCAAAAAACATGAAATAGCATCATGCCACCCATCAGGGATGCTTCGTAAATTGGAGATATATAAACACCCACTTCTAAGTAAGTGGGCAGTTTGCTATTTACGCAACATATTATACAGCAGATGAATTTGAGGCGAGACGATGCTTGAGTTCGAAAGTCAACTCCTCAATTTATGCGCAACGACTGTCTTATGAAAAATTCATCCCCAAATAGTTTCTCCTGCAAATCTGCTAAACGATCACTAGGGAAACAGTATCAAAACATCTCAACTTTACTCCTTTGACGGTTGGAATGTTAGATCTTTTGACCTGATTTAGTACTGCTCGTAAATGGTCAGTGCGAGAGGAATGCCATTTCGAACCACGGAATGAACTTTTAGGATAACAGTGGAGAAAATGCCTAGAATCGAGGAAAATGAGAATTAAATTTAGGACTAGCAATTCATCAGTTTTTGTTAAAGATTTTAAATCGTTTTTCTTGTCGTAGAAAAAAGTCTCCTATTACCTGAAAAATGTCCAAAAAAATAAGTTTATAATATCATTTAAAATATGGACAACTAGTTAAAGCTCTAAATTCAATTGTTTGAATGATTATATTATTGTTACTTTCCGCCCGTTTTTATCAGTCTAAGGAAAAAAAAAAGCGATATTGCATAGTTTTTTATCACATTAAATTTCTAAGTTCTTAGAGCCTGTAAAATAGAGTCATCAGTTGACTCATACCATTTGTTCTCATGCAACTTTAAAAAATGTAACCAAAGAAGGCTTAACAGTTTCTTGAAACAACTATGAAATATTTGGTTTAAAAGGAATTATTCAGATGCAATTCTAAATTCTAGCCATGACCATATTTTTCTCATCTACATATCAATTTGATTTTGCAATCACTTCAGTAATAACCTTATTATTATTATTTTTAAACATAGTACCGCTAAAATTTCTCATTTATTTCTTATGGGATTTTTTTTCTCTGCTGAAATAATAAGTTCCTAAAATTTTAGCATGCTTAGTGTGACTTCTCAAGAAGGTTACGAAAAAATTAACTAGCTGCATCAAAAATAATTCCTCAAATTTGATTTAATAAATACTTTGCTTTTGAATAATTACTTTTTATTCATATACTAGAGCGTTTTTCATTTTGAAGAACCCCGAGAAAGCGTCTCCTCACAAGAGTAATGTTTATCTTTTTTACTTCGCATCTTCTCATGTGGCATCCAAGAGGTTCATTGGCATAGCGTACATGAAATAATAAAATGTTTCATAAAAGAAGGATGTACATACTTTATGTCACATGTAAAAGCGGAAGCGTGAAAAGAAAATTTTTCATAATTCTGAATATGACACTTCTAATAGTAATTAGAAACTAAAACGAAGATAAAATAATCAGAATTTTATGTGTGGCAGTTTAAGAGCTAAAATAGAAAATGCTTGACCTTTATAAATACCAATCAAAATGCATTATTAGAAGTGAGTGACTTACGCAGGATTTTCTCAAACGTGGGAAGGGGAAGGGGGGGGGGGGTTGGATCCGGACGATTATTTAGGAGAGAGGTGAAAGATTAGTGCATTGTATGGGGTGGGTCACTTTGAAAAAAAAAAAAAAAAAACGCTATTTGAGATAATTTCCTTTTGACGTTACAAAAAAGGGAGTTCAGAGGTTTTCAACCAGAAAAGTTTGGAATTGAAGTGTCATACCCTTTTTGATGATTTGAGGGGGATGCATGGGAGTTCAAAACTCTCCTCCTGAAATATTTCAATAATGAAGTTCCAAAAACGCAATTTTAGACGATTTTTTGCGGGGAGAAGGCAGATCCTATGGTCTTTTCCCGATGTTCCCGCTAATGGTTTTGAGATTAGTCTAAAAAAAGCGGTTGTAGGGGGCTGTTTTTTGTAACTTTGGGGGAAGAATTAAATTTCAAGGAATTTCCTCCTTCTCAAAATTGAAGCTGGAATTTTCGTGTAAGCCAGTGTTTAAAGTTTCGAATGTGTTTAATTATTTTTTCTGTGCAGTATTCCGAACACATCAGCAAAAAAAGTAATTTAGTCCAATTTAAATTGTTTAGCTTGAAGGATTTTTTAAAAATAAAATATAAGCCTAAACCAGATAAATACATATATTAGATGATCTTATTACCATCATCGTTGTTTTCTTGATTACAAAACTTACAAAAAAAAAAAAAAAAAACCTCTTTGATGTTAAGGATCATTTACAAAACTCTTAAGCATAATGATTATAAATCAAAACTTAGCGAGATGTAGATGGCAGATCCCCAATGCATTTGTTATAACAAAATGTTATGTAAGTTGAAAGTATTTCAATTTAAAAGTTCAGATATAACTACTCTATGATATGTTTTCTGGTATCTTGTCGTAAATCGGAACTCGTGTTCATACTAATTTAATGTAGCAGTAGTTTTTTGTAATGGAAAGGGAGAGAGAGAGGGAGAAAATAAAAGGTAGCCTAAATTTCAACTAAAAAAAATAATAATTAAAAATGTTCTTTAAAAGTCTTTGAAAATGGTATATCCTTTTCCAGTTATTTTTTGCGATTCAATTTCCATGTCTGCATGATTCGATCTACTGCCATGCGAACATACACTTTCTGCCATAACTGAAGAGTTCTTCTAAGGACAAAAATGGCGAAAGAGCGTTTTAAGCTCCTTTAGTTCAGTTGGTGTGGAACATGGTCATTGAATTTCAATTGAATGAGAGTTGTGGCCGATATTAATATTTATTACCCTTGGAAATCTTGCCTCTCTATGAAGTCATAAAACTGGAATTTAATGTTAGAGTCTAAAACATCGCTTTTCCATCAGTCGTAGCTGCTTTGAGAGGAAATTTTATCAGACAGGAAGAAGAAAGTTAGTATATACGCAAGATCATCGGTATTTTCGAACCCACCGATTTTCGACCACTGGGATATTATTAAGCTTATCACCAAGACTTTTTAAAATATAAATCTTTTATCGTAGAGTTTGTGCTATTTTTAAAATATAAAATGAATAGTCGAGGAAAGAGTGGTTCAAGTTAAACAGAGATGTTTGAGAAACTACTGAACCTGTAATAAAAGCTAATGTATAGTGAAAACTTTTATACTAGGAAGTTTATTTTCTTAAAACAATAGATCAAAAGTATAAATACAATTTATAGCTCAACATAAATATGCTCAGCTCAGGTCCTTTTCTTTTTCTCTAAATATTTTGAAACGAATCTACTGATAATTATATAGATTAAAATCAACACTAAAATGCAACACCACATGAGCGCTGTTAGCAGAAGAAGTTGTCGTTGGTTTTGGAAGATTCCCCAGGATAAGGGGCGAATACAAGGGGAGGGCTATAGGCAGGGTCATGCTTAGGGGATGGCAAACTGTGCGGCCGCACAGGGCCGTTAAAACATTTTAAAATTTACGGGGCACTAAAATGTTGCAAGAAAATAAAATATTTCTGTGTGAAGTAGTTCCTCTAGGCGTACGCGATATGATGTATTTCTGAAAAGATAAGAGATAGAAAATTTGTCTTTTTGTATTTATTTACTAGCTGCGTCGTCCGGCTTTGCAAGGTCACTCTTTAAAAAAAAGTTATGTCAAGTGACGCGTGTTTAACACTCTGGCTGCAATTAGAGAGAAAAAAAAAAACTGCATAATTTCCCGTCAAAATAATCATTCTCAAAGAAAGAAAGCGTCAAATCAGAAATTCCCGAATAAATTAAACGCGACTAAAATCCTAAAAAAAAAAGGAAACTTGAATTTTTGCCATTTTGAATTCAAATTATGTTTTTCGCAATCACGAGCGTGTGTGTGTCTATTTGCACACGCGTTATGCATGTACGCGTGTCGTGTATGCACGTGCGATCTCTATCTTGAAAGAACTTTTACGATTATTGGACGACGTGCAACTCCGCGGCGAATGTATCCGCACGTCAGCGGATGTATCTGCGTACGGCGGGCGCGCGTGCGTCTACATTATCTAGCTCTGGGTATGGGGTCCCTTTTGCAGTTTGAACAACGTTTCTCTTGGTGGTATAAGAGGCAATGTTTTTATTCCCCCCCCTTTACTATGTTAGTCTTTTTCTCTGATTCATACAGCAATACTTTTACATTTTTGATCGTGTTTTCCCTTCTGTACTTTTTGGATTGACCTTAAGAGGCGAAGGGTATCAAGAGAATGAACCAGGACTCCCCTTTAAGAATATCCTCAATGGTTAGAGGCACAGAAGGTTCTCCCCCGGAGGAAATTTTGAATAAAATGTATAAAATTCTGCATTTTGAAGCCTTATAAGATGTAGTTGGAACTACAAAAATATCAGAACAGAAGTAGGCCAGCAAAACTTTTTTAAAGTTATGTATTTTTTTCGCAAATAAAGATAATACACAGTAAAAAATGTTTTTAATTCGATAAATCAATGACAGCAGTTGGCTGAGAGAAAGAGTGCGGGAAGAGAAAAGACAATGCATTGTCACTTGTTTACGTTGGCTTTCGGTGCAATTAGTTTTTAATCATCCCTAACCACCGAAAAATACCACAATGAATTAAATATTAATTGATCAATAGTAAAAAATGCTTTAAAAGGATTGGTGTACAGATTTAGAAAATAGGTAACAAGAGAGTAACATACTGCTCATTTGAACAATTCATAATTTATACGCTTGATGAGAAATAAAATTAGAGCTCACTTTGCTTAGGATTTTCAAAGACTTACCCAATTATTTTCAAGGACTCTAGAACAATTAAAATTATTTAACGCAATTCATTCGTTCTTTCTAGGCTTTGATATTTCAGTACTTGATTGTAAATTTTTACTCTCCTATTCTAATTTTCTAAGAAACAGCTATTTTAAATTTAAAAGAAAAAATAAACTTTAGATTTCTTATGAGACAACAACTTTTCTTCAGTTGCAAGTGGGGCAGAAAAGAACAAGGAATACAGGTGATGTTTTTTTTTCGTGCTAAACAGATTTAGAATATGCAGAAGAAGTACGATAAAAGCAAGCAATAACAAAAGAACTTCCAAAATACTGCATTCTTAATTATATAAACAGCAAGATATGAAACATGTCACAAAAATTTGTAATATGTTCCAGAAACGTGCGAGCCATGGCTTTAACATTTTTGCTTCAGGATGTAGCAAGGAGCTGAATTTGACATATATTGGTATTCCTTCTCCTTACCCCCTCCCATTTGTGGTTTGCAGCCTTACGTTTTCAAATTTTCAAGGTTTTTAAGCACTAAAAAAACAAAATTCATTTTTTAAAGTACTTTTCTTTTATTTTTTTTTGTAATGAATCATGCTAATTTCCTCGAGTTGGGGGTCCTTAACAAAGAGTTGGGGGCTACAGCTTGCTTAGCTTGTACATAATTCCAGGCCTGCTTCTGTCATTCGTACTGATTGCTTCCGAACTTTTATTTTTCGCACTTACACCTCTCTGCTTCTCACTGCCTCGTACCAGCTAAAGTTAATTGAAAATAAATAAATAAATAAATAAATCACAACTTTATACATAACGAATTTCAGCAACTATAAATTCAAAAAATCACAAGAAGTTGCAGGTGATGTTAAATGATCCAGAAAACAATGCATGGAAAAAAATTAAGTAAATCGAGAAATAATGAAGTCGACACTAATACTTTCCTCAGAGACTTACACAATGTGTCTCACAGAAAAGAAAAAAAAAAGAAAAATGATACAAAAATAATTCTTCACCGGAAGCTCTGCCATGGGGAAAAAGACAAAATACACGCGAATTCAAGAACAATTGAGATTTAAACCGTGAATGCATTAAACAAACAAAATGGAGGGATCTTCGTGTCCTCGTGTGACAGGTTGTTTGCTTAAAGTGATGGGCAAATTTTCTCCATTTCCATGGAAATTGTTCCTCTTTATCACAAAAATAAAAATGTCCGTATCGCTATCAGGGAGAAACCGTCGAGGGGGGGGGGGGGGCTCTTTCTTTTGTTTTATGTGGAGCAAGATTTGTTTTTAAGGTAGTTTTAAGTGTCAGCTTGAAGTAAAATAAATCAAATGCATTGAAATTTTTTGACGCATAAATCTCGGCAGTGTAAATGTTTTTCTGCGTAAGCTGACTGTTTATTCTGAATTCCTTTGACGATGAGTGTTAGTGGGATTGCTAAGAGCTATTTTGGAATGCATTGTTGGCAGAGGGCGGAATAAAAATATGCCCTAGGAAAATGCATTTTAGTTTATCTTTTACATAATCGAAAATGATTGCAAAAACATATTGTAATCTTTTTATGTTGCGAATAAAAATGGAAAAGCATATGATTTAAGACTCTTTATGCTGTTGTAGTGTGAGGCTAAATATGATTCTTAACCACACTTGAACGAACGCAAGTTATTAAGAATTAAATATTGTTTACAAAACATGGGTGAATTATTTTGGTTTCCAAGGAAAAAAATATGTATCAAAGTGAAAAATTAACTCCTTTTGTCGAAATTATGAAATACTTAACCAAAAATGTTTTTATTTGGTATGCAGTGTACTACGGTAAAGAGTATCTTTGAGACAAAACTTCATGCTTAAAGTTGAAAAATTAAAAGAGTTATCACACGTCCAATATTCTGGACATATATTTTTTAAGTGTATATATGAGATTAAAAGAAAGGATGAGAAACATCAAAAAAAAAAAAAAAAAAAAAAAAAAAAAAAAAAAAACTCATTGTTAAATGTTTTTCTAAACAACATTGAAAAATGACCTACGCATTAGAAATAAATTAAATATTATTTGTTCCAAAAAAAAAAAAAAAAAACCTCTCCCTCATTTTGGAGAAGAAAATCCATTGTTCCAAGAATGAGACAGTCCCAATATCTCAATTCCTATTTGCTAGTGCTGTCAGTCGAAAAATTCCTGGACAAATAATAATAAGCAAAATGTAAAGCGTCAATACCAACAAAATCAACTACTTTAATCAATTATTAAATGACTAGAAAATCGCCCGTCAAGATATGACGGGTGAAAATTGCTTCTACATTCGAACGAAGACATTGCCTGTTTGGCGATATTTTGATGGTTGAAATTTTAACCCAAACTCCAGTGGATGAACCCTAAACTCTAGTGGATAGCGCTCACTGTTGACCCCTTTTTCATTTCTTTATTCTCCTAAAATGACATTCTTACCAATAAAATAGTTAAGTGATCGGATCCAGCTCAGCCTTGTCAAAATAAAGCATCTCCCTGCATGTCACACATTACCAAAAATATTATCAAATTATCATGCCGTAGCGCAAGTTTCATTGTTGATGACGTCAGGAGCGCTACTCGATCATTGGCTATTTGTTCTACATATGAGGATTAGCAGCTGTTAAAAGTTCATGTTCGGTATGCCGAACACCAAGGGTCTGAAGGTGTTAATTTTTTTTTATTTCCAATGGCTGGCAGCAAGAAGAAGTGACAAAGAACAAAATAGAAAATACAAGCACAATACACAGAAGGAGGGATATTGTAAATTATTAGCTGCTTGTACGCTTTCTTGCCTCCCAATAACGGTCGCATATCGTCGCCTAAGAGTAAGACTAGGATATCTTAGTGTTATTCCTGGGATTAGATTTCTTACTGTTGCTCTGAGACGACGATATACTTCGTCCAGAAAGGTGAATGCAAGTGTGCAGGTGGCGAACATCCATTTCTTGATTTGAGTTACAAAGACGAGAATTGGGACTCTCAGCAATACTCAAACGGTGAAGATATTTTGATAAACAGACATTGCCAGTAAAAAAGATGTTAAATTTAGAAATACAGTAAAACCTGTAAAGTTGACCACCCTTGTAAGTTGACCACCTGGCTAAGTTGACCGCTATTTTCAGGCACATAATTAGATCTACATCATATAATTCAACCTCTGTAAGTTGACCACTTGTTTAAGTTGATCACTAAAGTAGGGCACCGAAGTGATCACTTAGGTTTCACTGTATAGTAAAGTGAAAATAAATAACTAAAAATCCCTTTTCACTTCGTTTTTTTATGTGAAGGAAAATTTATGCAGTCGAAATCAGCTACAGCGAGCCCTGCTTTAACGAGCACTTAGATATAACAAGGATATCTGAATTACTAGGATAGTACAATGGTTAGTCTAATGGAGCATAACTCGCATCAAGCAAGCTTCACGTATAGCGATAAATTTTTTTGTGATTCATGAAATTACGATTTATTTCCACCTTTCTAGATCGGCTAATATTTCCTAACATGCCTTTAATACGCTGAAGTCAACTAAAACTTCTTGAATTTCGAGAACAAGTGATGACACTTTTTATGTGGAGTGCAGAAATATTTGAAAGTTGGATACCGGTAGCCCTACTCTCGATAAGGCCTCATATAAGCAGGAGATATTTTAAAATTCCCACTCAAAAAAAGCTTTAATTGCAGGTATACTGCTGCAATTTGAAAAATATTTTAACATTTTTTGGTTTTCTAACCAACATTCCATTATATGAATAACAGAAGGACTATCTTAGTTTTGACACTCAAATATTAATACTGCAGTGGGCAAGTAAACAACAGTATCTCCAGAAATGAGTTTTCGAGACGTTTGAAGAACTACTATTAAATACTAAAAATAAGAAAATGTTGAAGTTTGACTTTTTAGTGCTATTTTTTATTAGCGGAAACCAAATAAGCAAGTTTGTAAAATAGATGACAACAATGCAAATATATGAAAAATTAAAAATTTGTAATTACTGCCCTTTTTTGTCCATGGCAAAATATAATCTATTTTTCAGAGGAATAGTTCAATCAAAATAAGTTAAGATCAATATGTTCAGGTACCGATTTTACAACTTTATTAAAATACGTAAATAGTCAATTGAATTGAAAAGTGTTGTATTCCAATTCACTATTGGGTTTAAAACGTTATAACTAATGCTGTGTCAACTGCCATCAGCTGAAAGAAGATTTTTCAAAAGCTAAACATATTTCAAAGCAATGACTAGACTAGTATGTCACTAGATTACTGAAAATTTAACGTTTTCGTCCATAGAGACTAAAATATGCCAAAAATGAAAATAAAATGAATAATCAAATATTTTGCACAGATCCATAAAGAACGAGAACTCAAACCTAAAAACTCAAAAGAGTTTATAAGTGCAGAAATACGTGTTGAAAAGAAGGTTTTTTCTTCATAAATAATTAGATTTAAATTTAAAACCTACATTTTCCCCATATAATTTAAAATTTGTAACAACATGAAAATTATATTTTGAATTTAAAATCAAAATAAGTATCTTGTTTTCCCATTTACCCGCGGTTCATTATTTTTTTTTAAATTTCGTATTTTTTATAAAATTATATGTTGCTACAATCAAATAGCTATGATTTCTACACTAAAAATAATTCAGAAACACTCCTGGAAAATAATGAGTAGCTAATGTGCCTAATTTCAGCCGCTAACATAACTTGCAAAATCCAAGAACTTTTCTGCTAAAAGTCAGTAACTTGCTTCAAATTATCCTCGAATCTTTCTAATGAATTTGGAAAGCGCCCCGGTTAAAGCCAGTCTGGAACCTTTATGGGACAATAGGGCGAGATAATGTAGTTGATTAGAACCTTTCTGATAGACAAAGAAAGCTCTAGAGCATCAATGCAACCTTGACTAAAGTTAAGGCAAAATTGCAAGTAAGAACAAGCATATCCCTTGGCTGCAATACTCACCTTGAAAAGCTGCAGCTATCCAGAGACTTATTTGCTCTCATAAACCGCTACACTAAATTAACACGCTGAGCCAATCTTAAAATGTTTCTCACAACAGTGAAAAGCTGCCTTCGTGCAACTTGTAGTAATTCAGGGAACTTTTTTGCAAAATTATTTGATTTTACGGGGAACTGGATGAAAACCTATGTAATCCCGAAACATTGCACGGAAATAATCAGTGACGTTTCGGTATTTTTTTTTACATACATTATACATTTTTTACATTCTTTCTATTTAAATCCCGTAAATTATAATTTTTGTTCGATTAAGTGCAAATAAATCAGGATTTTTATTTAGAAAGAAAAAAAAAAAAAAAAAAAAAAAAAAAAAAACAGGTGAGCTATTTGTTTAAAATCTTAAAATCATAGTCTTAACACTTAACCACTGCATACATTAGAAAACTACATTAAACCCACAGAGACACATTCAGATTAAAACACATGGTTGTAGATCTTACCCTTATTTGTCTTTTTCTTTTCATGTTAGCTTACTTGAAAGTTAATATTTATTTCACTTATTAAACAATACACTTCAACATACATTGACCTTTCTAAACTGTAGCGTAGCGAATAATGCAATACAACCCACAGTTCAGGAGCTAAGTGGATATATCTCGCTCATTGTTTTGAAACGCAAATATTTAAGTTAATTCATATTTAAACTAAATATTTGTTTTCACCATACATTACAGAGCCATTAGCATTTGCGAATGCAATGGGTTTCTCCCCAAAAATTGCTATTTAGACTTTTTTTGCGACTGACATTTTTTTTTTTTTTGAAAGCGTCTAGACAATATTTTCAACCATTTTATCCATTTTTCAAGCAAAATCTTTTTTTTTGTACTGATCTACAAAGATGACATTTCTCATAAATCTTTCTAAAAACTGCTTCGATTTGTTATTGTTTGATGGATGTCAACTTTTGACTTCAATGGCAAAACTTTGCTTCAAAAGCATTTGTTTTGAAAGAAGTTTCTAATGGATGAAGGAGAAAAAGTTCTTGACTTTTACAGTTGCTATTCGGTTTTAATCTGATAATATGTTTGTATGGTTTAAAAAAAAAAAAAAAGAAAAAAACACTTTTTTGTCCGTAAATCGTTGCTCTAAGAAGTTGGTTTTATTGTGCATTTTTAGGGTTTTCGTTTTCAAAATAAAGCAGTAAATGACTGTGTTGTGGATTTCAGATGGTCGTGATGGTAAGTGACCACTTCAGGACAATTCAGTTTATGATATCGTTAAAAACTGCAGCATTTCTGAAATTACTTTTTATAAGAAGTTTAATTGCAATGCATCAGATACTTTAGGGGTATTTGGCTGAAGAATACTTATGTCCAAAAACATTTTTTCACAGCGCATGTGCGGGGTATGAAAGTACTACAAAGTCAAATTTCAACAATTCTTGGATAAGTTACGAGTCGTGAGGGCTCATTCGCTAATATTATGTTTTAACCATGAATCACACTGAATGATTGCACGTAAATGTTGCAAACGTGCGAACGACCCCTCACGACTTGTCGCCTATCCGAGAATTGTTGAAATTCGGCTCATTAGATCTCTGATAACTTTCTGAATTTTTAAAATGTTTAACTGGAATTTTATTATGAGTTGGAGAATCTAGCTGGCTTTTAAACTGTGAAAGTTATAAATTACTATCTTTCGCGCGTGCTCAGTGAGAAATTAATTGCTTTAAATGTCCATATTTTATCAAATTTTAATTTTTTGAACTTCAAATTTTAGTATTATGCTTCTCTTGTAAGCTGTGAAGTTTTCTAAAATTTTGATAAGCTTTGATGGAAAATTTTGCGTGTTTTGAGTCAAAATCCTTCAAATAAAATTCGTAGTCTTGAAAGAAATGCTCATATCTTCGTGAATGTCAATGATACTTGCTCAAAAATATGTAAAATAGTTCTACATAATCAGCTAACTAATCTCTAAAATTTACAGCTTATTCTCAGTTCTCTACGGTGAATGGTGATCAAAAACAATTTTTCTTTTTCCTGAATTCGTTACTGATCCCCAAATCGCAAGAGTAATGAAACTTTTATTGGAGAAGGACAGCTGAAAGACAGCAATTCATCTTTTATTTCTTGAGAAATCCTTAAAGATGTTAATTTTTGAAAAGCTCCCAATACTTTTGGTCAAATAGTGTATTTGTGTCCTTAATATGATATTTGGAGTGTTTATGTAATAAATTCACATTCAAGATAACATAAAGTTTGTACGTACGTATGAAATATTATGTATGTGACAATATAGTATAGTATATCAAATACATTAGAGTGAAAACAGATGAAAAATAGCACAAAATGTGCCACAGTTTGATTTCCGTGAAAGGTCACAATTTAGTCACTTTGTGATTAAGTCTGTGTCACTCACAGTATCGTCTTTGTGATTCTGACATGACATTTGGGGTGCTAATGTTAGGAATTCAAATCTAAGTTTCCTTAAAATGTGTACCTACGCATGGGATACTAGGGCTCGACCGATGGCACATTTTGGCCGATGGGCCGATGCCGATTGTTGGCTGATTGTTCAAAAATGGCCGATTGCCGATTGTTTTCCTAAAAATGGCCGATTGCCGATGGCAAAAAAAAAAAAAAAAAAATAATCTGATGGAAATAAATTGATAAGATTGTCAGGGATTTAAAGGATCAATTATTCATTTCACTTTACTTCCTTTCTACGAATAAGGACTTGTAATCAAAAAAAAAAAAAAAAATCTCAACCTAATTTCTATTTTACGATCACTCAATTTAAACTTCACAAGTTTTTTCGGCACATCTGTACACGCATATGTACCAAAGAACATATAGATGACCAAAATATCCATTTTGAACATCTCCTTAGTTAATTATCGCAAGTTCTCTTGTGATGTCTTCATACACGCAAACGTGCGTCACTCAGAAACGTTATGAAATAGTAAGTTGAAAACTCATACGTACGTAGTATGATCTAAAAGTTCGAGGACAAGCAGTATAAAGCCTTACCCTGAATAGTTCACATTATCGAAGAACATCTATCTACAAAATAATCACCTTGAAAGACTATGCACTTTTGCCAACGTTCGTATAGCTTTTAGAAGCACTCCTGGCAGCCATTTTTCGCAACCTCCTGTAAGGCCTCTTGCGCTGCCGCTTTCTTCGTCGTGGGGAAGAAGGCGACTTTCATGTTGAGGATGCACGGTTTGATTGATCAATGCTCTGATATGACAAAAAATAACATAACGTTTCGTCGGCTTTAGCTCCGTGCGACTCTTACCTGTTACCAGCAAAAAAACATTTGCATGCACGCCGCTTTCTTTCGTCAGGAGAACATAAAGCTGCATCATAGTAGGTTGCGGAAAAGGCTTCCAGGAGTGTTTCCAAAAGTTATATGAACACTGGCAGAAGTACATAGTCCCTCAAGGTGACACTTTGAAGGTGGATGTGCTTCGGTAATGTGAACTATTCTGGGTAAAGTTTTATACAGCTTGTCCCCGAAATTTTGGATCGTACTACATACAATCTATATAGGATGTGGTTATGCTTCTTTTTTTTTTTGACTGTTGTGTAATGGTAGAGAAAGAACAACAGCAAAAAAAAGAAAGAAAGGAAAAAAAGGAAGAAAAACAAAGACTGTTTAATAACCAACTGATTTGTTTTTTTTTTTTTTAATTGAACATATAACTAAGATTTCAGCAATATTGTAATAATGTATGAATTATGTACACTATACATAGTTAAAAAACTTTAAGAATAAAAATATGAAACAGTCAACAAATTACGCAATTAAAGTGGAAAGCTTGCACGTAGACATTTTTTAGTCATGAAATTAAACGATAAAGGTAAGAGATAAATTACAATATTTAATCATAATAAGAATATTTTTGTACTTATTTAAAATTTATGAATAGAAAAATTTGCATTTTTCATAAAAGCTATAACAGTGACATAAATTTTTCTGAAAAAAGAAATAGCCATGAAAAGAGTGAGGTTCTTAAAACGCAGCTACAATAAACACACTCGATATTTACACCAAGTTAATAATAACTAAATACTTATACTACTTGATCTTATGTTCGCACACATAATATTGAACAATTTGATTGTTTAAAATCTTTTATGAAGCACTACAAACAAGTTCAAATTAAATTTTTCAATTTAACAATAATTTGCTGAAATTTAAAAAATTGCCTAATAGAAAATCCTTGAAACTTTTCTATAACATATTATTGAAAATATGATGAAAACGAAAATAACTCGTTCATTGATTTTATAAAAATACATGAAAATAGTTACTTACTATAGAAAATAATTGATCGCTATAAATGATGCAAAAAAGATTGCGCATTACGAAATAAAGATGAAACAAGAATGAGAAATACGCAAAATGACATTTCTTGAGCAAAATAAATAATCGCTAAATATTTAAGAAATGCTTGAAACGACGAGGGAGGGGCGGAGGGGGGAGGGTCACCCGCTGATTTTGGAGTAACTCACAACATTAAACTTCGTTCCCAACTTCGGCCTCATTTGTTCAGTACAGAACCGCTACCACCAACGCCTCGGAAGAGTTTCTGAGTCGACTTCAGCACTTCGGAAGAAAAAATTCAAAAGTCCCTTTGATTTCCGAATCATGTCACCATTCAAAACGTTTTTAATCAATTTCTTACATTAATGCTTTAAATTCCTCCTAAACAATAGAGTAAGTTTGAATAACAAAATCTCTAATTTTATGAATGGTGTTAGTTTTAAACAACTCGGAAGTGCATTTAGAGTTTAATTTTCAGAAATACAGGGAGGGGGAGGGGAGAGGCACGTAAGTGTTCTAAAAATTACCGTCGGTTCAACGGGAATCTAAGAAAATGACACA
The DNA here is from genome assembly GCF_026930045.1 of Uloborus diversus. NCBI lineage: Eukaryota > Metazoa > Arthropoda > Arachnida > Araneae > Uloboridae > Uloborus > Uloborus diversus. The sequence continues at coordinate 116,419,014 of NC_072734.1, read as the reverse complement.
AAAACCGGTTTCGCCATCTCATATTTATTTCCACGGTCTCCAATCCGGCAGTATACACTCTATAACAAAAAAAAAAAAAAAAAAAAAAATACATATATATATATATATATATCGACGCATCGAAAAGCAATCATCCGATTGCTTTGAAATTTTGTATGCATGATTTTTTTGACCAGATCTGCAAATGATTAAAATTTGGTGTCCAATGAATGAACAGTTTGATCTCCAGCGCATCGAAACTGCGCATCCAGCAGATGTACATAAAGAGCAGTTCTTCAACTATTGTTAAAACTGTTGGTTTGATTGCGATTCAGATTACCTTTCAACAACTTAAAAATGCCTCGCCGCATGGTTCGTGCTCATTACGAGCAAACTGTCAAAGTTGAAACGAGGTCATATCATTGAATTGACAAAAAAGGCCGGTTGGTCAAATCGGAGAATCGCTCGTCATTTGAGTCGAAGCGATGCGGCGATTCGAAGATACTGGTAAGGATGGGTGGAAAATGGCAGAGTTCAGCGTCAGGATGTTAGCGGTCGACCTGGGGTCACAACAAAATCGTGATGACAGAGTGATTGTCCGATTAGCTGTCACAGCGCTTTCTTCATCTCTATGAGCCATCAGACATTCAACTCAAACACCAGTGTCCATCATGACCATTTACAGACGGTTGCGACAACGAAATCTACGCTCGCGCCGACCGTTATGCCACTGACGCCTACACACTGCCTAGCCAGATAACAGTGCTGCATGGCTCGATCAGATTGGAATGGTGCCGACTGGGGATGTATAGTCTTTAGCGACGAATCCCGCTTCCAACTGTCTCATGACGATCATCGAAGACGTGTTTGGAGACACCCAAGGCAGAGGAGGGATCCTGGTTTCACTTTTGCACGCCACACTGGCCCTCAACAAGACATTATGGTCTGGGGTGTCATTTCCTCTGATAACTGGACCCCTTTGGTTGTAATTATAGGTTCACTTACTGCACAGTTTTACGTCGACAACATCCTAAGACCTGTTTTGTTGCCGTTCCTTTTGCAGTACCCTCGGCTGGTTTTCAGCAGGACTGTGCCAGATAACATACGGCATGTGTTGCTATGAACTGTCTGCAAGCTTGTCAAATTCTTCCGTAGTCTGCCAGATCGTCAGATCTCTCTCCCATCGAACATCTCTGGGATATCTTGGGATGGCGATTGCATCTGGCAAGGAATGTTGAAAACCTGACAACCTCCGGGAGCTTTATCGGTGTTTCCCACGTCGTGCTTAAGCTTGTATGTATAGGCTAGAGGCGGGTCAATACCTTATTGAACTTGTTACTGTAACTCTCACATAAATTATTCAATTGTTCTAAGAATTTAATCATTTGCTATTCTATGCATTGTCTTCCTATCCACAAGTTTTCATCTCAATCGGATCACTCCTTCTTGGTGCTTCGATTTTTTTGTTATAGAGTGTATCACAAAATGATCGTCAGTCTGAGACGCTATATTAGTTTTGTATTGAAATAAGTAGTTAATAGCCCCACAAAAAATGAGTAAATGAGGTTTTTAGTACACCCGATCGAAAACAAAAAAGGAAGTGCATAACTGGAACGTACGCACACCCCACATGCGAAATTTTAACCTTCTTCAGTTTAAAATTTTTGAGTTATGACTTAGGAGAGATACATGCGTACATCCAGCCGCAAGAAACAACGCAATAATTAACTTGTTCGGTAACTGAATGCAGTATTAAAAACTCTTTCATGGGTGGCTAAAATAGAAATTCATACCGAAGTTTAAGTAAACAATTTTATATGAAAACAATAACTCCCTTTACTTTGCATTAAAAAGTAAAACAGCAAAGGTCTTTTTTTTTTCGTAAACATCGGCCAATTCCATCGGCTTTTCGACGTTTTTAAGGCCGATGGGCCGATGTTTCCTGCAAGTTAGCATCGGCCGTCGATGCCGATGCCGATGGCTAAATTGTTGAACCATCGGCGGCGATGCATCGGTCGAGTCCTATGGGATACTATGGTTGTAACAATATAGTATGGTGTATCAGACAAATTCCAGTGAAAACAGTTGTAAAATATCACAAAATATGTCACAACGTGATTCCCGTGAAAGATCACAATCCAATCACTTTGTGTTTGCGAATCTGTGACACTGACATGACATTTGGGGTGCTTATGTAATGAATTCTCATCGAAGTCCCCTAAAATTTGCACCTACGCATGGTACACTATACATGAGACAATATAGTATAGTATATATCGAACACTAAAACTGTGATCTATAAAAGTTCTAAGCAAATCGTTTTGGTATGAAGTTGGAAAAAAACCATTAAATATGGAAAAAGTTTCACGGAGTTTGGTAAGATGATAGATTTATCGAGAAGAAACAGCGACATCTACATGTCTATATATATATATATATATATATATATATATATATATATATATATATATATATATATATATATATATATATATATATATATATATATATATATATATATATACAGTGGTGGACAAAATTATAGACTCAATTTTTTTTTATTTTGTTTCAACTACAACATGACTCAGTTTAAATTATTTTCATTGAAGTAAAGATGAATAGTTGAAGAAATAGTTCTAAAATTAGTACATCTTATCAATTAAATTAAAAAATTCATAAAATTAGAAAATTTGCAAATTTAATATTTTATCATTGCGTGAAACCTGGACAAAAGTATAAACTCAAAGGTAAATAATCCAGGATTACGAGAAAGTTTCGTTCGAAAATGTTAATTTAACGCCATAGAATGAATAAATGTTGCCATCAGTGATTGCTAAAAGTTTTGTTTTCGGAAATTTATGAGAAACATATAAATGAACAGCTGGACAAAATTATAAACTCATTTTTCTTTCTCATTTTTTCAATCATAATTTAACTCAGTTAAAAAAAATTTTGTTCCAGTAAAGATAAATAACTCTCTCAGCATAGTAAAGCAGGATTGGCGTTTTTTAATTGAAGATAGAACGCTGAAGATTATCAATTAATAGTGGAAGATCATCTCTTACCTTTTGATCATCTGATTCCTGGAGGTAACTGGTTATTTCAGTAAGATAATGCGAGTGTACACACAGCGAAAAGTACAAAAGAATGGTTCAAGCGCTGGGGTATCAAAGTTATCAAATGGCCAGCTTGTAGTCCGGATCTAAATCCGTTTGAAAATCTTTGGGGGACCTCGGTTCGCAAAGTTTATCATGATCGGCACCAGTACCAAACCAAAGAGGAATTAAAAAAGGCAATACTTTCAGCATGGCACCATATGTCACTGCAGTTGTTAGAAACTCTTGTGAAATCTACATGCCCAGCCGCATATTCGAGGTAATTCAGAAAACTGAGTGCCCAACTCGTTTTTAAAAGTTTGTAGTTTACACTAATGGCTAGATTTAATGCAGTGTTAATTTTTAAAACATTTCATATATTGATTTTTTTTTCAATTTATCCATGTTAAAAGCAAAATTACATTTTAATAAATCTGATCTTTTGTTTTACTGAAGTAATTGCAAATGTAACTTAATTAAACTCAAAAAAAAAAAAAAAAGAAAGAAAAAGAAAAAAATTGTCTGGTTATAATTGTGTTTACGCAGTATTGTAAGTTCGTAATTTTGTAATTCAGCATTAGTTCGTTTTTAGATATTAAATGATTAAGTATTTGAATAAAATTCTACCAAACTTCAGAGTTTCTTACTTTTGAGTTGATACTTTTGTCCAGGTTTCATGCATTATAAAGATATTAAAGTTGATATTTTTTTTATTTATTTATTTATTTTATAAAGTTTATGAGTTATACTGAATTTAGGACTATTTAGTCAGTTATTTATCTTTACTGGAACAAAACGTTTTTTAACTAAGTTAAATTATGAATGAAAAAATGAAAAAAAAAAGTGAGTTTATAATTTTGTCCAGCGGTGCATTTATTTGTTTCTCATTAATTTCCAAAAACAAAACTTTTAGCAATTACTGATGACAACATTTATTCATTCTATGGCGTTAAATTAACATTTTGGAACGAAACTTTCTCGTAATCCTGGATTTTTTACCTCTGAGTTTATACTTTTGTCCAGGTTTCACGTAATGATAAAATACTAAATTTGCAAATTTTCTAACTTTATGAATTTTTTAATTTAATTGATAAGATGTACTAATTTTAGAACTATTTCTTCAACTATTCATCTTTACTTCAATGAAAATAATTTAAACTGAGTCATGTTGTAATTGAAATAAAAGAAAAAAAAATTGAGTCTATAATTTTGTCCACCACTGTATATATATATATATATATATATATAAATGGAAGTTTATTTGTGTGTGTGTGTATGTTCCTGATACAAATCCGTAGTTTACGTCGAATTTTTGCCAAACTTGGCAGAGATTCTTTCATACTCAGGTACGGACTGTTTGCACAAATAAAGAACAATAACTGAAGTTTTGTAGTTATAAAGAAATCCAAAGAAGCCTAAGTTTAATTTTTGAATCACGAAATTTCTTTTCTACATATTTACTGGAAAATTTACCTTATTTGTTTCTTTTATTTAACTCTGATTTTCGACCATGCGTCTTTTGACATCGCTTTTATTTTCGAGGGATACCGTGCAACGTCAGGATATGTAGCTGGTTAAACGTACAAAAACCAAGATTATGCTTAGTTAAGGAATTACTTGTATATGTTTCGTGGTTATGAAGACCCTCCTATTCAGATGAGACTAGGGTTTTACCTCCAGAACTTCAGAGTTATTTGGCATTCGGAGTTTCTTGTGATCTTAAAACGCGTATGTGCAATATAATTTTAATTTTTTGCCTTAACAACGTTGACATTCTCTATTGTTGTATCCACTCAAAGGAAGAAGCTTTACTTCTTAATATGAACGACGCATAATTTATTTTACACCCTCGATTTCCCTGAATTATTTTTAGCTGCACACCACACCTTTCTAATGGGAGCATATAAATAATGTCCGTGAAATATTATCAAGCGAGAACATAACTTGGTATCTTCTGTCGGCACTTTTTTCCTGGGAGAGAAATGTAACTTTTACGACTTCCGCCCGTGAGCCAACACAGGAAGTTTAAAATGATTAATAGACTTGTCTATATGCCTGGTGGCGATAATAGGAGCCTTAGTGGCTTTTACACTAGGGAATCTTTGATTTCGCTTGATGCTTTTTATGGTTTTGACAGCTGTGTCAAAAGATCTCAATCCTTTGCTCTTTCTGTTCCTGGTTATCTTCTTTGTTTCTGTCTGAGTTTTTTTTTTAGCGTTAAATGTCTTGTAATGAAAGCATCTAAGTTCCAAAACTGAAAAAGAACTTTGTTGTTTTCATTTTGAGATATTAACTTTTTCGACTTTTGACATTTCTCAATGAGAACCTTTCTGAGATCTTTGGATTAGTATTTAAAAAAAAAAAAAAAAAAAAAAAAAGAAAAAAAAGAAAATTACTCTTTAACTAGTTGTTTTTTAAAAGTGGGTATTACTCGCATGGGATTTTTTAAATGTCTAAACACTACACATAACAGTTTTTCTGCATTAGTAGCTCTCTGTGATAGAGGCTGCAACTCTATTTTACTTTTATGATATATAGAGATTAAATAATTTGTTTTTTTAAAATGTTTGTAAAAAGTTTTAAATATTTGCATCTATTGCAGATTGTAGGTATGTTAACAAATTTTCCATTGCAGTACGCGTTTGCTTTATAAATGGCTAGAGAAAGTAGTTTAAATACGGGCCACCCGCTGAAAATGAGGGAAGGGGGTTCTGTGCAGTGCGTGTAATTGTGTGCTTGTAGTTTCTTAATTTTTCTAAAAATGTGAAAAATTAAAATAAAAAAAACCAATTGTTTTCTTTATTAATGTTTATTACCACATTTAAAAATTTTAAGCATTTATCAATTTTAAAGAAGGATTAACGTTTATGCAATTATTTAGTTGTGGTAAGTTTCATAGTGGTGCACGACAGTGGGAGACTACAGTACTTATTTTCAAACATCAGTTGTATGATCGCTTGCTACTGTATGACGATACTTCGAGTAATGTGCTTGGTTTTTGCTTTGACAAATAATGTATGAGTTTTAAATAGTTGACTACTTTCTGATCAGTCAAATGATAATTGAATGATAGCGTCAGAAAGAATCAACGGGATACAAGTGACAAAATAAATATTTTGAGTAAAACGTGTGCAAAGTTTAAACCATAGGCTAGCTTCTATTGGATTTTTTTTCCAAATCATACTATCAGAAAGCACCTTCAACAGCAACAATTATCATCTGTTGTAACAAAACAGATGATTACGGCTATGAATTGGACAAGATAATGCGTGTTTCTATGCTCCACTTGTGCTCTTCAATCGCTGCTTCTATATTACAGTCTGAGTAAAAACTTTAAGGCCAGTATAATTTTCTTTGAAAAAAAGGAAAATAAAGTTAAAGGGATTTTAATATTATTGTATTATTAATTATTGATGTTCATTAGTAAGAAATAACGCAACAGACTGGATTTGTAAAGCATGCAATAACCAGAAAAGCAGTGGTTTATTCAAAGTTAGCATTTCAGCTTGAGTAAAAACTTTAAGGCCACTAGTATTTTTAAAAAACTGCAAGTACTTGTACTATAATAAATGTCACCTCAGTTAATAAGATTGAAGAAACCTTTCAACTTGCAGTTTTGTGATTATTTTTATCTAAGTTTTTGTCCTACTTGTGACGATATCGTAAGGTAAACAGTTAACTGTTCAAGAAAGAGGGCAGATTGAAGCTTTTTCTTCAACAAGGACAAGTAGGCGTACTATTGCGAAAAAATGGGAAGATCGAAGACTGAAGTCAACATTTTTGTTTGATTTAAATACATTAGGGTAAAAAGAAAACCCGGGAAAACTTAGAGCTTTGTCCTCGCGTCATGGAAGAAGAGTTTGGAAATTATTATTTTACCTGAAAAGTACTCAACCAGGAAACTTATTCAGACGATAGGTTTAAATGTTTGTCAAAAACGATATACAACACAATTAGAAAGTGTGGAAATTTTATTAATGCTGCAAAATAGCTTAAACCTCATTTATTGAAAATGCACAATATAGAGCGTTTCAACTTTAGCTAGGAAATTATGACCTGGGATAACCAATGAATACAAATAATTTTTTCTAACGAAAAGAAGTGTAGTTTGGATGGACCAAACGGACGGAAGTACTTTTGGCATGATTTACGAAAAGAAAAAGAAATATTCTACAAGCGCCAATGAGATGAAGGCTCTGTCAGAACTTGAGAGTGCTTTGCTTACAATAGTGTGTGCTCAGTTGCGTTTGTTTCAGGTAAAATGAACTCACAAACTTATCAAAATGTCCTCCCAAGTCATCTTTTACCAAATGCTGAATTTATTGCTGGATAAAATTGAAAATATCAGCAAAACAATGCATCTATCCGTCCGAGTAACAGTGCAAAAAATAGGCTCCAAGTAAACAATGTTGAAACTTTGAAATGACCACTAAGTCTCCAGATCTTAACCCAATAGAGAACTTATCTGGTGACTCAGCAAGAAGAGTTTATGCAAAGGAGAGACATTTTCATCAATAGAGCTGAAATCTACCATCGAAGATGAATGGTAAAAAATACATCCTGAACCTTGTCAAAAACTAGTTTCATTCATGAAAACAAGAATATTTGAAGTAATTAGTAGGAATGGCTCCCACACAAGCTTATAAATATTTGAATATTTGTCCTCATATGCTTTTTCCTATGTTGGCCTTAAAGATTTTACTCAGGTTCAAATATTGATCTGTAATATTTTCTGATAATGAAACACTTATAATTAAATTTTTTTGTCTTTTTTACTTCTATTTAAGGTTAATAATTATCACTCATATGACTTTTTGATCCTAAGATTAAGGTGTGTCCAATTTCTCAAAAAAAAAAAAAAATCACTGGACTTAAAGTTTTTACTCAGACTGTATATGTGATCCCTTTCGTTTGGCAGATTAGGTCAAATTCACCCTGCAAATTTATACTTTTCATTGTTATTGAAGAAAGGAAATGCTAAACTATGATACGTAAAAACATACTGCAAATGCTCCCGCAGTTTGAGGGGAAAAAATCTAAGTTTATTAAGCCACTATATGACCCTGATAACCACAAATGTAAAGTAGTATATGTTACAAAATACTGCGTGGACGTTTTAATCTGTGAGCTTTTAATTGTGACATATTAGATAACATGGAACTATTATCTCTACATAGTATAAAATGAAGTCTCCAAAATGCGTCTGTGTGTTTGAACTCGCATAATTCGAGAACTACCCGGCCGACTTCGCTGAAATTTTCACAGTTTATTCCGTTAGTCCTGAAAAGGTTTGCGGACCAGTTCGGAAAAAAATTCGATGAATAGTTCTTTTTTTATTTCAAATTAGGTCCAATTTTCACATACATTCAAGAATGTGGAGGTGAAAAATTACTTGCACTTATTAATATTGCATATCGTTGGAAAGTGTAGGATTTTCCGCGTTCTACGTAATTTGTTTCAACGCTCTAACCTAATTACGTCAGGAGTTATTTGCGTTTTTAGCTCGAATTTTTTAAGACTTAGTTGAAATTTAGGCACTACTTTCTTCATTAAATCCATCAATAACAAGTGAAGGAATTGTCCCACTGTTTTCTTTTTGACTCCATTGGAAAGAACTGATATTTTTACTCCAGATTTAACTCGATCTAAGGTCAAAAAATAAGCTTGTATCTCGAAAGGAAAAAAAAGTTACAAGCCTTTTCAAATCAAGTTTAAGAAATCTCTATTCCATTCAAATTGTGAACCATTTTCTTTCCCATTTTAATTCCTTAAACTTATTTTATTTTGTGTTTCCATGGTTTCGCATTTTAAATCCATCTTTCTGAATTTAATTTCATAAAAGTATTTTAATATCTGTCGTCATTGTTTGGAAGGGAAATCATGATGTTTTTTAAATTTATTTTTTACGCCTGATTGTTGAATATACGTCACTTGACACAATTTTTATTTTCAAGGTAGACCGGGCAAAGTCGGGCAACGCTGCTAGTGCATAATAATATGAAGTATCAGCTGTTTAGAAAATGTTCTTGCATATCTATACATATAATAAAATAAGATGTTTGTGTGTGTGTGGCGAGCCTCCCAGGAAAACGGTAAGGCCTAGAAAGATGAAATTTGGTATACAGGTGCAGTTTTTGCCGAAGATATGCACCTCGGGCTTCGATTTTTGGTATTTTAATTAGAAAAACGTTGTTTAATGTTTAATGTGATTTTTAGCACTTTTAACCTCACAGACCCCGAACCAATCACGCCAGACGAATATTTTTTGTACTACAGTGTAGGAAATTTAATTTTAAATATGATGAATGAAAAAACTTTGCAGATAGAGCAATTTTTATATTTTTTATAGATTTTTGAAAAAACCTTTAATTTGCATTTTTTTTTGGGTTTAGTTCTTTTCGAAACCCATCCTGAGAAAAGTATTGAACCCTCAATTCTAAAATTTTAGTTGGTGATAGTAAAAACATTCTGGCCCCTTCAGAAGAAAATTTTTTTCAAAAATACGCAATAGTTTTTTTTTTTACAATTTTTTAAATACAGAATGCAACGCGAGCTGTTCGCTAGCCGGCTGAGTTCCGAACTTACCTCATTACGTGATCCAACTGAAATCGTTTGCCTTCTCTTCACTTTTTTTTTTAAGTTTTTTTATTTTTTTTGCAAGCGTTACTTTTTGCACACGACGGGGATAATTTTTTTTCCAACATACATAGAGTTTTTTTTGAGGGCTATTTTAATTAAATAAATAAAGCCCGCGATTTTTTGCATGACCTGTGTTTCTGTTACGGATTGGCGGGTAGGTTAGGTAGATACAGATATAGATAGAGATTGAGTGGACAAATAATGTTTTTTTTTTCGAATTAATACTTATATAAATAAAAAAAGATTGTTAATTACTGTCAGAGGTAGATATGCATAGATCGTATAGGTAGATAGATAGATAGATAGATAGACAAATATAGAGGTCGATATAGTCGATGGACAGCAAGAAAGAGACTTAAACGGGGTGTCAATGCCCCCCCCCCCCACACAAACACACCATGACTTTGAAAAAAACTATGCTTTCTCTTAAAAGTGCACATCTTTTTAATATTTTTCGACAAAATTTACAGGAACAGTACGCTGTTTGTGTCTCCCATCCCGTCCTTTAAAAGTATTCCAAACGACGGAACTTGAGATAGGTCTAGAAAATATTTTGTTCAAAAGACTAATAATATAGGTAGATATAGATTGATTGATACCGCCACGAAATTTATTTAAGCAGCCGCCGAAGGCGGCAACACTGGCGTAAAAAGGCGAATAATAATATTGATATATAAAGAAAAACATTGATTAATACCGTCTCTAAATTGTCTAAGCAGCCGCCGAAGGCGGCAACCCAGGCGCAAAAAGGCGAATGGCGTAAAAAGGCGGTCCAGCTGGTCGCCGAAGGCGGCTAGTTATTAATAATTATTTGTACGTGTTGTAGACGTGACCGTACGCTGTCGCCCATAACACGTTCAAATATTTTTTTGGAGAGTTGACACTTTATTTTACGATACATAATAGTTCCTTATATTCGAGTACATCACAATTAAAAACCAAAGTTTGAAAATTGACACTTCATTTTATGGTACATAATAGTTCCCTACGTTAAAGTACATCACAATTAAAAACCAAAGTTTGCAAACTGACACTTCATTTTACAATACAAAATAGTTCCTTATACTCAAGTACATCACAATTAAAAACCAAAGTTTAAGAATTGACACTTCAATTTTCGATACACGGATAATTGCTTTTATTTGAGTACATCACAATTAATAACCAAAATTTAAAATTCTGGGAACAAAGGGCAAATATATGTGTACATATGTCACACTCGCCCAAATGAAGTGAGAATATTGTAGAAGCATCTTAATGCGTTAAAGAGTATTATGCAAGTTTCCGTATAATTTAAAAATTGCATTTAAAAATAATTTTGCTTTTTTTCCATCTGATGGTTTTTTTTCCTCTGTGTCAGATACAGTTTTCAGGAGCTACTTCCGGTAATCAAGATGAAATGATTCCTTAAACATAATATTTCAACCTATAATGAATATACAATAAACGTACTGAGATGAATAAATGAAAAGATAAAATTCAAGTAGGTCACAAACTAAGAAAAAACATTCTTCTACTGCAAACCGTTGGGGAAAACCTTATACGTCACTTACGGCGTCTCCTACACTGTCAGCAATGTTGATTTTTGCGGTTTTCGAAAAGGCGACGTGGCTATCCCTTAGATTATTTCATACTTTTCATGTTTCCGACTTTCATGACAAAATGTCAACTTCGATTTTGCACTTTCTAAAACTTCTGTCGGAAGTTCCAAGAAGTTCTTATAAAGTTTCAAGTTTTCTCAGAAATAAGTACAGAAAGATCATTTTTATGCCTATTTGGATTTAAAGCCTTCATATGAAAAGAGAATTTTGATCAAATATTCAAAGAAAAAAGTTTTATAAAAAAAATATTTTCGAAAAATTCTCAGCATTTTAATGATTAGCAACTCTTGCGTTTTTGTACAAAACATACTTTGTTTACATAAAAAAAAACTTTTTAGATTTTTAGAGTTGCTGTTGACCTCAAAATTTAACATAAATTTAGATATACAAGCTACTGCATCTGTAATTTTTTCAAGCATTTGATTAATGATCTACTGTGGGATTTGGTTCTTTTGACTGAGAAATATTTTGATGGTAATATATTTTGATGTAATCTTGATAGTGTTAAAAGTTCACTTTGTACAGTGTGTATTAAGTGTTAGAGAATTAAAATACTGAAAATATCTCGAATATCGAGATATTTTATAGTCGAGATATTACTATATAAAGTATCGAATAATCTCGAAATATTTAGAGATTTAAAACATAGTTGTATGTTTTAAATCCCAAAATATTTCGATCATTTTATGAGTAAAATCAAAATAATTTTAATATATTTAAGAAAAACAATTTGTTCCGTTGTATAAGTTTTTTGTTTTTTGACTTGGAACGTAAGAGGGTAATGTAATTTTTCTGCTTTGCATTAGAGTAAAATAGCTCAAAAGGAGAACTGGATTCTTGAATGACCAAACAAATAGATTTTAATTAAAAAAATATTAGTTGTATATCAAAATGCATAAAATTAACTTTTTTGAATTATTGATGAATCTAGTAATATATATATATTTAAATGCAACAAGTGAGGTTTGTTAGATCTTTTTTCAGTAAAATTTTTAAGAAGTTAATGATGCATAAAACGATTAATTGGTTGTGTGTGTCTGGAGGGGGGATGTAGGCAAGGCAAAGTAATCAGTTTTGTTCACGTTATATCGAGCAACAATTCTTTGAGGATTCTGAATTTTTTGAAGATTTACTTTGTGCATATATAAATATTATATCTATAATAAATGACGTTTGATAACTTCCTATGTTTTACCGAAACATTTGTTAGCTAAGCATTGCTTGCTTGTTTTATTAAATCAAAAATTTCTGTAAACTATAAGGGTCATTCTTCAAAAAGTGTAACTTTTCTGTCACACGCCTTTTACAGTAAACCCTTTAAAGAACAATTAATTTAATAATGATTTTTAATTTCATCAAAAATATATCTATTTTAACCAACCAACAATTTTTTAATAATAATTTTTATTTTAGTATATTTTTGGTGTCCAACATGTAAATTCTCACCTCCGAGGCATGTCACACACCTTGTGTGACTGTTTATGTTGCTTAATAACTTGTTTAGTTAAAAGTATATACTTATTTATTGATTATTCCTTTCACAAGTGTCTCAAATACTAATTGTTTAAGCATATTTAATTTTTTATATTGTGTTTTAGTTCGTTTTAGTATTACAAGAAGTCATGTCACGCAATAAATTCTCACCTCCGTTACCTAAACACAAAAACCATTCATCATTAACACGTGGCAGTAACGACATCAAATTTTATATTCCATGATACAAGGGAGCCCCCTTGTTTATTTTCAGTCATAGTTGAAGTTGTGAGATTTTTGTCAAAAAGCAAAAATATAGATTTTGCTTCAAAAACTTAGTATGGTTATTCTGACTTCTCACCTCTGTGAACTTGAATTTCAGTGATGAAAATTAATGTAAAAAAAAGAAGTGAACATGTTTTAATGTGCTTAACATGTGCCGCTTGTAGCAACGAAGAAAAAGACATTTTCCCCTGAAAAATGTATCTATTAGGCCTATATTAATGAAAAATTCCTCACCTCCGTGACAGACCTTATCAATGTCATTATTTCTGAGGTGAAAATAAATGATGGAGGAGAAATAAATCAATAACAGGCATTGTACCAAAATTATAAATTGCCAGTATATCCTGAAATTTACTAAATACTACTTTTTAACAAACATTTGAAACTACTAATTAAGCCGTACTTTAATTAAGAGAGCTTAATATTATATTACCATTAATCATTAAAATAGCTGGTTGTTTGTACAATTAACAAAATTACTACTTTGATATTAAATTGGCCTCGATTTTTAAATATTAAAAGTTATTTTCTTTTTAAAAAAATTTTTAGGACAAGGCATTTTTTTAATTTTTTTTTATTTATGAGTAAAATAATTGGAACTTAGCTGGGTCATTGCTCATGGTTACTTCTAGTATGTAACACTTTCATTTTAGAACGAAAAAAAAAATAACAAAAGATTTCGAAATTGAAATATATTTGCTTTCAAAAGTTACGTTTTCAGGAGAATGATCCATAAGTTTTTTTTTTTTTTTTTTGTAAAATGATGCATTAATTCCATCACTAGAGGAATCGTGTAAGCGAATAATATGTATTGAAAGTTATTTACTAAATTATGTCTTAAACACTTTTCAGCAAAATATCATTCTAGACATATTCAACTATTAATACTTATGCCATGTAAGTAGAATTGAACAATGTCAATAAAGCACCAATTGCCAAGGAAAAAGTCGAACATTTTTTTTAAAAACAATTAGTGCTTTGTTGGCATTGTTTTTAATTTTACTCGCATTATCACTAAGCAGTTTTGAATATTTTTTTATTTACCTATTTCACATTTTTGACCAAGGGAAAAAAAATCTGTTAAAGACATTTTTCTAGCACTGTATAAACCACATAATATGTATTTGGCAGCCATTAAATTTGACAAGGACACTTCCGGAGGATATTTCCTGGAGTAAGAACAGTTACAATGCAATTCAAGAAGATTATTCAAAAAAATTTTATATCAATGAAATAATTTTAAGATGTCGATTTTTTTTGTTAAGAAAGTTTTATGTAACTTGAAATGTGATTCGAATCTTTACTATTTGGCTGTATGTGACACATTTCTTATTTTTATGCAATTTTGAAACATCATGTTTAATATATAGCGGTGCTCGCAAGTTACAATAATTTGTTATACATGGTGTCTGAGTAGTCACATTTTTAAAGTTCGTAGAAAAATAAGAAATCGTTGTTTGAATATGCGTTTTGCGCCACAATACTTTACCGGTTCAAGAATTTTTTATGACATTGGGAAGAAAACGAGGTGATGTGTGCATCACATGACTTTCTTTTACTCCAATTTAATGTCATTTCCCCATTACTGGCAATTTTAATGTGATTCAATAGTTTACTCTCTAAATATTACCAACAATGGCCAAATTAAAACCAGATTTGAAAAAAAAAATCACCAAATTTTCGCCAAGTTGGTGACAAAACTTGGCGACCAAAAGACTGACAATATATCGCCAAGTGTCCGCCAAATTGCAACACCGGTAGAGTTTACACCGAGATTAACAATGATTTCCCCCAAAAAGAGGCAAAAGACCCCTTTAGAAATATCCGAATGCAACCAAAAGGAGAGGTACACAATTAGACCCCGCTAGGAATCTACGTACCAAATTTCAACTTTCTAGGACATACCGTTCTTGAGTTATGCGCCATACATACGCACATACATACATACGTACATAGAGACGTCACGAGAAAACTCGTTGTAACTAACTCGGGAATCGTCATAATGGATATTTCGCGTGTCTCTACGTTCTTCGGCACTTATCTACGTGTTGTCGAGTCGAGTCGAAAAAAAAAAAAAAAAACTCAACATTCATTTGGCGGTAAGTAAAATGGAAATTAAGATCGATTTTTGAGTGAAATTTTTTTCGTGAATACAATACTTCCTTTTTTGTAAAGGAAGTAAAAAAAAGGTAGAAGTAAAAAATAATTATCAGAAATCGCTGTATTGTCACAGTAAGAAAAGCTATCGTCATGTGATGTGATTAATCATTTTATTAAACAAAAAGCAATATTTTTTGTTACCAGAGTTCAATGTGATTACCTTTTGTGGACGACAAGTGATGAACTGGAGTACCGTTTAAATGTAGTTCGAGCAGCACACGGAACACACATTGAACTTCAGTAAAGAAAGATTTTGTTTTCTGTTAAATAAAATAGTATAACACCTCACACGACGTTTGCTTTTCTTTCTATATGACGATGCAGCGATTATTTATATTTACGTTTTCCTTTTTTTTTATGAAAAAAATTTCTCATAAAAAATTCTTGGACCTGTGAAGTATTATGACGCTATCCGTATATTCATACGACATTTTGTTGCTTTTGTATGAAATTTTAATATGTGACAAAGACGTTTTGGACACCCTATACTATGAGAGAGCTATTTTTAAAATTCTCAGTTTTAGCAGCGATGTTACGCCATACGTTTTCAGTCACCTAATACTTTACTCTTAGTAAAGTACTAGGCATTCTTTAGAGATCTGGCTCTCAAAAGTGTTAGTATTACTTGTGGAAAAGAAATATATATAAATAAAACAGAAAATATATGTCTATGTTGTATATGTGTGTATATATGCATGTGTGTATGTATGTTCCCTATACATATCCAATTTTCGTCGGATCTCGGCCAAATATGTCAGAGAGGTACTTGGGCATCAGAGAAAGAACGTAGGGGTGGGGGGGGGGGGGTTTCGAACACCAAAAAGAAACAGAACCGTTAGAATTTTAATTTTAAGACCCGAAAATGGCATTTCTTTCATAAAAGGGCGAAATAATGCTTGCTAAAATTAGAATAAAAATTCATATAAACCCTGATTTTTCTGCATAGGATGAAATTCGTTCCGATGTTCCAAGGTAATTAGAACGTGAATTATTACTGTTTTTGTCTAATTTCGGGCTGAAATGTAGGTAAGCCTTCAATTAGGAATTCATTGTTGATCACGGTCATTGTTAAACAATGCGTTCATTAAAATTTGTTGGTGGAAGAAAATTATTGAGAAGAAAGATCTGTTGCCATTTTTTCTCGAATATAAACAAATAAAATTTCGGCTTTTGTTTTGAGGCTTTTCCTGTAATCAGGCTATTTAAAAAAATTTCCTCTTTGGTTATTTTTCCGAAATGAATCGGAAAATTCTAGATTTTTTTTTGTTCAAACCAGATTGTTGAACACTCGTCGCTTGACACAACTTTTATTTTTTAGGTAGACCGTGCAAAGCCGAGCGACGCAGCAAGTATATAACAATTGCGATGATTAATTTATTTGAAAGGAAGTTGGACGGATCAATTGTGAGTTTTCACGAACTTGCATATTATTTGTTTCTAAGACTAAGATATTATGTTATTTATAGGGTATTGAGGGTGACCTCTTTTTAATTTTATTCAGTGCTTTATGAAAGGGATAATAATAGAAAATGTTAGATAACATGCCATATAGAAAGACGTAAAAAAGAGGAGTTATTTTGGAAGAATTTTCTGGCAAATAAGCATGTCGTGTAACTCTATTAAGTTTATATTGCTTTAAACACAAGAAAGTATATATGAAAAATTACCTTTTTATGCAGCATTAAAAAACGTGACAACAATTTCTTTTCTTTTTTTTTTGCTAGCTGTATTTTGTAAAGAACAAGCACTTTTCATCGGAAATTCGAAAAAGAGACATCTATTTCCAGCGATTCTGTTTTTCTCCCCCCAAATTCTGAAACGAAAAAACTCATCGAAGTGATTGAAATTAAGTACATCAGTAAAAATCTCGTACTAGTTGACGCTTCAAACTTCAAACAAGTTTAATTTTTTTTAAGAAGAAGTGCTTCTTTCGTAAAGAAAAGAAACATTTTAAATATCTGATTTAAAGTATATCAAAATTTTGATGTAGACCATTGAAAATTTTACAGATTTTTCTCTTCAAAGGAAGGCTTTATACGAATGCCTTTCAGCAAAATACCCGAATGGATGCAAATTTTATGAAAATCTTCCGAAGTAAATGCATTAAATCTCACAGAGGAAATGAGAAAACCTGGAAAATATCTTGAGGCGCTTTAGCTTTAGACCGTTACTTTTTGCGACGCCGTTATAAATAAAATGCGAATTTAATAATTCAAGAGGAGAAAAACTCTGTTACGGCTTTTCTCTTTCGTAGAAAGAAATACTTTGTAAAATGAAACATATTTTGTGATGTGTTCCAGGCTCTCAAATATTATGTTCA
This sequence comes from Uloborus diversus, assembly GCF_026930045.1. Lineage (NCBI taxonomy): Eukaryota > Metazoa > Arthropoda > Arachnida > Araneae > Uloboridae > Uloborus > Uloborus diversus. Next base: position 116,401,462 of record NC_072734.1, on the reverse strand, counting down.
AAGTATTTGTTACTCAACCAGAACTAAATGTTTCGAGTTGTCGGTGCAATGTTGCCAAAGGATGAATACGAAACACGTGGGATTTTGAAGTAGTACGGGGGAGAAGCAGTTACTTAAATTTCTCTTTTGTATTTACCGCCCGCTTAAAATTATTGTTAATGCGGAGAATGTAGCACATTAACATTTAAAAACATTTTGGTACAGATTTTCTCACAATACTTCAACTGTATATTAACGCTAGAATTATGGCGATCTTCGTATACTTAGGATTACGGCGGGGGTCATTGCGATCCCCAAGAAGAAATTTGCTTACTTCCCTTCATAATGCAATGTATATTTTGAAAATTAGTTTAAAATAAATATATGTATAATAAATGCAATTGATTTAAAGTATGTAGCGGTTTTATGAATGTATAATAAATCATTTAAACGAAGCTTAAAATACCCTTAAAATAACCAGCAATGTTTCAGTTGCATTTTAAAAACTAGCGGCTGATGATCTTTTTTAAGTACAAAAACATTATGAATGCTTTGCAGTCTTGCAATGTCATGTTCTAAGAGGCATTTTTGAATTGATGCTCTGTTTCAGCATCAGTAAATGTATTTGCATTTCTTTTTTTCTCAAAAGGGTCAAAATGATACCTGCTCACTTTAGGGTCACCACTTTTAGGTATCATCCTTTATTTTGGGTTCCAGAAAACACACACACACACACACACACACACACACACACACACACACACACACACACACACACACAATCTTTATGAAAATTTTATATTACTAGACAGCACGATGATTTAGGAAAAGCCAGTGAAGAATTAAGCTTTGAATGAAAATTACGGAACTGTTAGCAATAAAAGTTTGTTTGCGGTTAAACTGACCCTTCCATAATTCTAGTGTTAAAAACACTTTATCTAAATATGTATGTAAGCTAGGCTCTGGTCACAGCAAAATGATGAAAGAAGTTAATATAAAGAAATAATTTATTTAAAAGTAGTCGTGTTTATAACTTTAATGTTAATTCATGCCTGCAAGGAAAGTAGCTAAAGTAAAGAAAACTCCCCTGTGTCATGACATAGCTCAATGTTGACCTCTGGATTATGAATACGCTCTTTTTTAATCTTTAATGCAGTGGAGAAAAACATCAATTACACAAAAAACACTCTTTTTTCAATTTTGAGGAACATAAATAAATAACTCTTATGTAAACAAGGTGAACTGCCTCAATTAACCAGAGTTAAAACAACGAGGGTTGACTCAAATTTGCTTCAAACTAAGTACAGTTTCTGAGATTTCCAATCAAAAAGTAAATACTATTTGTAAAACTATCCATTAAAATAAGAACACGAATTTCCGAAACAGGACAGCAGTCCCAAAAGCTTCCCATCAGATTGAGGATAACATTTCCTTTATGAAATAGCACTTTCTGAAAAAGCCCATTACTTTGTCAAAAAAAAAAAAAAAAAAAAAAAAAAAAAAAAAAAAAAACAGCATCTTTTAAGGATCCTTTATAGAGTAAGGGTTACAGTTGCTAAAAACCTGCATCTGAATACGGAGTACCTGAAAATGTTCATTGAATTAAGATAATAGTTTCAAAAAATCTCAATTACACGTCGTAATGACGCCACTGCTCAAGTGTTCTACTAAAAATTTCTATTTGAATAAAGAGATAAGTTCCTAAACTTTTCTGTTATGATGAAGACAACAGTCCGATGAAATTAGTGGAGCAACATCAATGAAAAAACATCGATCTTTCAAAACATCCATGTTCAAAGTTAAAATTTCGATGGTATCGATATGTAGATCCAAAGACATCGATGTTCTAAAACATCGAAATTTTTAATGCATATTCCTGCATAATAAACTCTAAAAAATGTTTTTAATGCTGGAACTAAATTCACAGTAATCAATTTATTAATGTGGAAGATTTCTGAGACATCAGAGGAAGTCAAAAAGTAATAATAATGATGATTAATTATTAACATTCCAAATAAGTGATGCAAAAGGATAACAAAAAATTATAATATAAATGCAGATTAATTAGAAAAATTTGTAACATCTTTTAAATTTCCTCCTGGAAAAAAATATATATACAGTGGCGGCACTACAGGGGAAAGGGGCGGGGGAAGTACGTTCCGCTCCGGATGTCACCCGTCTGGGGGGGGGGGGACACCCAAAGTGGAAATGCAAGTTTTTGAAAAATATGACGCTAAAATGCATTTTTAAGACTACAAATTTGAAAAATATCCGAGATAAACCCTCGCCCTCCCCTTTTTTTAATTCCTTTTTGCTTGTTTTTTATACATTAACTCATTTAAAATTTCGTTATAACACAAACGTAGTTTTTTCTAAAAATTGCATGATTTTCATTTTTAATTTTTTTCCTTGCGTTTGTAGGGTGGAAAGGAGTGACACCAGATAATTTCCATCCCGGGTGTCATCCATGCTAAGTACGCCACTGATATATTAAATATAAACACAACAATTACCAAAGTGGTTCACATGGACGCCCCAGGGGTCCACTCTGGTCTGCAGGGATTCATGTAAACAAAAGAAAAATTAAGGGTACATGAGATGTGAATAAGAGTCCACAAGCATGGAGCCTATTCGAAGGAAGATACGAAACAGTTGGTGCTTGCTAAACGTTTGTGATTAACACTTCTACATTGTTGATGCTATATTTTTGTATATGAAATTGTCATAAAAATGTGAATATTATGCTTTCTAAGAATTCAATAATAATAAAATTACATTGAATCGATGAATGTAACATACACCCCATTGAAAATTTTTCATAAATGACAAACAAAAGGCATTGACCCAAGGACATTTTTAAATCGGAAAAATTAACTTTTTTTACTCGGAAACTTAATCAAAAGTATGAGAGCCTTCAATGATCAAAGTTACCCCCGATACCTAGGAAAATTAAATAAATGAATATTTATTGTTTTTAAGGCTTACTTCCAGTGATATACTCTCTTCAAAGACATATTTCCCCTTTTATATACATTTCATCTAGTAGTGTTACTTGATTTGCGTTTTCCGCAGTTGTAATTAATAAAAGTATGAACAAAAATACTACTTTTTTTAAAAATAAAAACTATGTACTCGACAGTAAGACAAATTGAATCTCTTAGCGACCTATCAAATGTGTATGAAGCTTTCGATCGTTTAAAAATTTCTGGTTAACAGGGTTTTCCAAAACCCTCAGTGTAAACATTCGCTGGCAAGTCAATTTCTTATTTGTCCCTTCACATTTCCGCACAATTTACTTTTAATTTCATCTGTTCGTTTAGAACGCTTTGGGTGAAACTGATTCACTTTAATTCGAAACGCTCGAGGGTGGTTATTACACTGCTTGATTAATTTTGGAACGACCACTAGGAGGGGTCCCAGAAAAACTAGAAAACTTGGCTAGGAGCCCACGGAACAAAAAGTTTGGGAACCTATGTTGTAGAGGAATGTGGGGGAAAAGTAAAAAATAGTGAGACAAAGTAAAACCATAAAATATTTTATTCAATTTGCATTGTTACCAATCTGGAAATATTTTAAATATAACATTAAACAGGTAGTTTACAGTAGAAAAATTCCGAAAAGTCGCAGATTAGTTCGGATTTGTTCGGCAACGTTCCGGGGTTTCACAGGTTTTCATTCATTTCCTTTAAAAATCAAATATCTTTGTCAAAAAATGTCTTGAATAGCTGAAAATTACGTGAATGGTAGCAATTCAGGAGACATTTTCGCAAACATACTTCATTTTCACAGAAAGGTTTTGGAAACCAGTGTACTTTAGTATTACTTTTCCTTTTTGCATTTTTGTCCTCTATTTTCATTTAGATTTGTTGTACAAAGTTCTGTATTTGGATTCCGCTGAAAACAAAGTATGAAAAAGACTTCAAATTCCAACATTTCACAAGTATTTGTTGGGAATCAAAAACGTGTTTTTTCCCAATACCTTAAAAACTCATTTTTGTAGATACTGCCGTTTACTTGGCCACATATGTATACATTCACGTATTCATTAATTTATTCAGTAATTTATTAAATCATTTAATCTCTCAGTAATCAATTAATTATTCTTTTCATTTACTTATTCAATTGAACAACGAGAAATTTAACAACCAAGTAGAAAATAGTTCACCGTAAAAATATCTTACATATCCCTTTGCCAATTCCACTTTCATTTGAATGTGCAAATTCAGTTCTTTATTTCAACTTTTGCAGTTTTGTCCTACATCACATTCTCTTATTATTTATATCAGGTGTTTTGTATTTTTTAGCGCGTTCGTAGCAGTTCTACTTTGATACTAAAAGAAACTAGTCGCACTGTACTTCGAATCGTTTCGTAAGGCATTTCGCTCTTTAAAAATTTCAAAGAAAAAATATTATGAAGAAAAACCGAAAAAAGTAAACGGAAAAAAGTAACCGCACAAGAGAAGGCATGTAATTTGAAGACATCAGTAGCAAAACCTCGTTAAATACAACGTTGTAATAATTTGATCATCGCTCACCTTTTGGTTGTACGTATTTTCAATGCAAATATAAATATCATTAAAAGTGTGGTTGAGTGACACGTGAAAATTCAGTAATTTTGCATGTGAAAAAACAGGTTGTGGCAAATACAGTCCTGCCCATGTGAGCATCTGACGGAAAAAAAAAGAAACATTAAAGAGATATTTATTGGTACGGATTCGAACTGGCGCCATTCTGATTAATAGTACTACGCTCCAACAAACCTAGCAACTGAGCCTTCCTTTTCGAAGGCTATTCATTGAATTAATGCGTAATATAGCAAAAAAGCTTTTTGCCGAAAAAAAAAATAATAAGATCATGCGTCTATGTTTTAGCCAGCCTATGTTTTAGCCTATGTCATTAGCCAGCATGATACGATTTAAAATTGTTCGTAAAACATGGAATTCGATTAAAGAATGAGGAAGATCTCACGTAGCGATTGAAACAAACATTCTAGAGAAGTAATAAATTCGATTGAAAATTAGTGTTTTTATTTTTGAATAGTCAACAATTTCCCATAGCCGGCTTCTTTAACCTGTTCGGCTTAAATGCCCGCACTTGTTTTTCTTTTAATCGAACACGTAAAATTCAAAACGAAAATCATCTGAACTGAGTCCGTTTTTTAAAGTGTAATTTTTCGAACGTAGACAAAATGTTTTTTTTTTAGCCGAAAGCAGAGGAGTAGAAAATGATTTCTTACTAATGAAGTTGATAATAATTTTAATGTTTTATATCGTATTCGAATAAATAATTAAAGATTTACTGGTTGAAACTCGTAGTTTTAATTTGGCGTAGTATTTTTTCATTTGTACAAAAGTTCGAACACTGCTATTAGAAAAATCTGCATTTCAGCATACAATGAAAATGTTTTTCTGCACAAAAAGGATTCCCTTGAGGTATATCTAATAATTTTTTTAAAGCTTACATTATGATCAGTGGTCTGGACGGAGTCAAAGCTTAAAAAAAAAAAAAAAAAGGGAAGAACACCCTTCGATTAGCAGTCAACTTATCTGAATGATAACTGTAGCCTGCATAAAGGAGTCTAAACACCAAACAGCATTCCCACTGCATTTATTTTATTACGTGTGTTATCTGTTGTATGTTATGTGTACATGTAATGCGTAACATTGCTGTAAATTTGCTATTATGTCTTACAGCCCGAACTGGCCCGAAGTTCAGACAGTATATAGCCGAACGCTCTACCGATTTAAAAAAAAAAAAAAAACACACAGGTAATTTTAATTTTTTTTCTTGCCTAGAAGTGTTTTTATTCTTGAAAATTTTTACAATTTGTTATCGCAGGCTGTTTGAACCGTTATGACTTAGATGGCAGCACGTGTTCATCATTTAACAGCACGGTTAAAATACAAAATCATTTGAACTAATCATTTGATCTTTTTTAAGCGTAGCTTTTCAAATGTAGTAAAAATGTGATACGCTATTTGTTTTTTTTTCCAAAAAGAAGAAAAATATATATATTATCTTTTAAATTGAGGTAGTATTTTTTTATTTGTACAAAGAGTCAAAAACTCATTACAAGAATCTATATTTCAACTTACGATTTATTGTGTTTTACTGAACAAAAAACAATTCCAATATAGTGTCTGAAATCTTAAACCTGATACTTATATTTTCGCTTGCACTATGCTTTAATTTTCTTCCCGGAGCCAAAGCTTAAGAAAAAAAACAAAAACTTACAATTGAGTATCAATTTAGCTCCGTGTTGCATCAAGTTTTCATAACAGCTAACAGTGTTTCTACCTCATCTATTCCCTCATATTTGTAATGCATTGTTCATGTAATGCGCGATAATTTTCTAATTTTTCGATGCAGATTGTCCGGACGTGGGCCCGAACACGCATTCTCCTGGTTACCAGTCGAACGCTCTGCCGATCAAGCTATTCAGCTCTGTCGGTAACAGTGCAAGTTAAAGCTATAAATTTAATCGAAAACCTCATTCTGGTTCTTTAAAACAGGTTTTTTTTGCCCGAAAAAACAATTATTAGACCGTGGGTCTATTTTTCGTCAGTAGCCTGCACGATAAGCTTTAAAATAAGGTGTAAATCAAAGAAATCGATCAAAAATTGAGGAAAATCTTGCGTAGAAACCAAAAACAGGCTACAGAAATAATATATAAGGAAAATTTACAAATTTCACTTATTACGATTTATTTCGTATCCATCAACAAGTATTGTCATGTAATTCTTAACTTGGAGAACACTTAGTAATCATTTTTTACGCCACTATAACTTTTTTTACTGTCACTCACTAAAAAGTTTCTTATCCTGAATCAGAAAAGAAGAGAAGTGAGAAAAAGTAAATCTAGTCATGAGTTTCTCAAGATAATCTAAAATTCGAGGCTTCGAACAACTAGCTGGCGAACAGTTTCGAGCACATTTGAAGCTTTTTATGGTTCTGACACTTTATGTCAAAGAACCACAACCTATTTCTTTTCTGCAGCATTTTTAGAAATACTGTATTGTATCACTTTCAGAGTGTAAAAGTTCAAGAGTCTTTTTTTCTTGGAATATTTTAATCTTCTTATTTTTTTCCAATTCCGAGATATGGTCTTTTTTCTGCATTTTTATCGATTAAGCCATGTATGTCAGAAAGTCAATGATTTTTTAATAACTTTCGATGGTTTTCAGTGAAGTTTTTTATTTATTTATTTTTTTCGTGCAAATCAAAACTTAGGTAATAAAATAAAAGTAGGATTGTTGGCGAAAACTATTTCCTCAAACAATCTTTGAGTACCTATTAGCTAACACATCGCATCTAATTCATATCAAGCGAAACTGGTTTTTAAAAGGGGGAAAGTTTGGAGTGTTACCATTTGGGTTTAGTTGCATTCTCAATGTCTCATATGTTTCGAGTTATTGCTAGATATTTTTGCTGCTACCGAAGTACACCGCTGAAAACGCACTTGTGAATTTCGTTGCAACTTTCCTCTTCTTATCGCACCTTTTATGAAAATGGACAATTCTAAAACAAGATGGAGCCAAGAGTCAACTCTTCGCGGTTAGGCTTAACCAGCTTTTGGGGAACGTGCTTAGGCTACAATAGGTGTGAAACCAATTCGCAGTTCCATTATAAAACAAAACAACAATGAGGTTTTCCATTCCTCACTTAATATCACGTTATGAAATTTACCATCAAAAGTGAAGCTTCTGAACGAAGTACGCTCTGTGGACTGTTTTGTTCTGATGAACCGAACCAGTCAAGCAAGTGCAACATTTGATGGCTCTTTAATGATATACACCTGCACAATCAAGTCTTTCTCTGAGCAAATACATACCAGCAATATTTTCCTATGATCTCGTTGCTGAAAACCTTTTTTGTGCAAAATTTCGTTACTTTATTTGTCAGCATCGTTTTTTACTTCCTTTTACAAAAAAGGAAGTATTGTATTCGCAAAAAAATTTTCACCCAAAAATCGGCCTTAATTTTTATTTTGCTCACCCCCAAATGAATGTTGAGTTTTTTTTTTCAACCCGACCACACGTGGATATGTGACTAGGAACGTACAGTCACCCGAAATATCCATTTTGCCGATCCCCGAGTTAATTACAACGAGTTTTCTCGTGACGTCTGTATGTACATATGTATGTGCGTATGTGCGTATGTGTGTATGTATGTCGCATAACTCAAGAACGGAACGTCCCAGAAAGTTGAAATTTGGTAATGAGACTCCTAGTGGGGTCTAGTTGCGCACCTTCTTTTTTGGTTGCATTCGGGTGTTTTTAAGGGGATCTTTTGCTCCTTTTTGGGGGGAAATCATTGTTAATTTCGATGTAAACTCAAGTGGTTTTTATAATTTTGCGGACACTTGGCGATATATCGCCAGTCTTTTGGTCGCCTTTTGTCGCCAACTTGGCGACAAATATGGCGATTTTATTTATTTATTTTTTAAAATCTGGTTTTAATTTGGCCACTGTTGGTGATATTTAGAGAGTAAACTATTGAATCATATTAAAACTGCCAATGATGAGAAAATGACACTAAATTGGAGTAAAAGGAAGTCATGTGATGCACACATCAGCTCGTTTGTAAAAGGAAGTAAAAATCGACCTTAATTTCCATTTTGCTCGCCCCCGAATGAATATTGATTTTTTTTTCAATGCGACCACACGTGGATACATGCCTAAGAACGTATAGACACCTACAGAAACCAGTTTGACGATCCCCGAGTTAAATTACGACGAGTTTTCTCGTGACGTCGGTATGTACGTATGTATATGCGTATGTCTGTATGTGTGTATGTATTTCGCATAACTCAAGAACGGTATGTCCTAGAAAGTTGATATTTGGCTCATAGGCTCCAAGTGGGGTCTAGTTGTGCACCTTCTCTTTTGGTTGCATTCGGATGTTCCAAAGGGGGCCTTTTACACCTTTTTGGGGTAAAATCATTGTTAATTTCAATGTAAACTCAAGCGGTGCTATAATTTGGCAGACACTTGGCAATGTATCACCAAGCTTTTAGTCGCCAAGTTTTGTCGCCAATTTGGCGACAAATTTGGCGATTATTTTTATTTTTTTTAATTTGGTTTCAATTTGGCCTTATTAGAGAGTTAACCATTGGATCACATTAAAACTGCCAATATTGGGAAAATTTATCTGTATAAAACGTTTTCTTTGCTTCGGTTCGCAACATACTTGGAATGAAAGTATTTAAAATGTTTTTTTGCTCTCTTCGAGACACTATTATCTTTAAATTGAAGTAAAAGGAAGTCATGTGATGCACACATCAGCTCGTGTTTTCAAGCTATAAAACTTGTTTCATGCCTTAGTTGCTTAAAGCAGATCTTAATTATTTCAAAGTTACTGTTGCTGATAAAGGTCTTAATTCAGGTGTCCATATGCATAAGAAGTTTACTAAGAGAGCACTTGATCAAAATTTTGCTGGCCCCATTTTCGAAATATTAAAGCACACAAGTTTGAAAATAAATATTTAAATAAATAAAAAAATTAAATTTTGACTTTCAGATTGATCTTGCGGTAACGCTCTTTCTTTAGGAGCTTGGTTTTGGGAAATTTTTCACATTTTGAAGAATTTTCTAAATTTAACTAATGATTCAGCTTTGACTAATTTGCATTTACATCAAAGCAGTCATTTTTGTACTTTATACATTTTATTTCAAAAATTTCAGATTTGGCATACCATTTTTTGAAAAGTTTTTTTCTACTTGTATTTCTCCGCAACTTTTACAAATTTCTTAAACATAATTACCTTTTCGAATGGTTTTTCTGGCATGGCTTTGTTGGCATGGCGCTGAAGATACAGGTTCTTTCGTAATTTCAAAGCCTATGTTCTTGTAATTTCAAATTTGTGCATTTTTTGCGAAGTAATTTCTCAAATGAAATTTCATCCGGTTTTACCAAACAAGTAACAAAAGTTATACTGCTAATTAGAAACAGAAAGGCTACCTTTAAGGTTTTAGTTTTCCTTCTCGAAATTTAGTTTTATTAACCAAAGTTACAGAAGTATGAATTTCTTAACATAAGGTTTTATAGTAAACAATTTATAATTAATACCTCAATCCAAGTTAATTCATAGCGCAGTATAGTCTATTTTAGATCTTATGCCGTAAAACCAATAAAACCAATCAACCAACCTAATAAATCCTTATACAGAAGCAACTTTTTTATTAGCATAACAATGTAATCTTAATATTTTTGACATTTTCCCCCTATAACGCTCACCAACCCCCGTAGATTGCTACGCAATCTTTTTTTTTTTTGTTCACGGATATTCATATATCGTGTTTTACGAAGAATAAGATTAAAATACGTGTTACTGTTAGAACGAAATAAGAATCCTACTCTCCCTTCCGTTTAAAACAGAACTTAAGTATCGAGCTTATTGTAATTAGAACAATATAAAAGCCCGTCCCCCCCTCGCTCCGCAAAAAATTGAGTACAAAATTTAAACTCATATTTGAATCCAAGTAAATCCCTATGTAACAAAAGCAACATTTTTCTTATCATGTCATTGTATTTATAATATTTATTTGTTTGTTTTTTTAAACTGTTCCATTGCACTTTTAAAAACATTTCTAAATTCAGTCCACACTTTTCAGAAATAAGGATTAAGGAGGTCTTTAATAACGAAGTTGTACTTCTTTTTCCCATTCCATGTCCCACAAAGGATTTTTCGAGCCAGAAAAAGGTATTTTCGCCCCAGTGACAATGCAATTTTAATATTTTTGAGTTTTTTTCCCCACTTCAGACCAAAGTAAGCAAAATTCCCATTTCTGACTGCTGAATATTTCATTTGAAATAGCCGCGGGCGCGAGCGCTTCTGAAAAATGAACCCTCAGCTACCGAAAGTGTTCCTTGAATGGTGTCCTAAATCTTGCGACTTGGAGGTGACAAGTAAGCAGAATTGCTCCACGCATTTCAACCTCAGCTTGTTACTCACTACTTCAAGGAAGGTGAATTTAAATTCATGCATTTCCCTTCTATGATTCTGGGTTAGGATTTATATTCCATTTATCCGAAGTCGGGCTCGGAAAATAAGTGACCGCGGGGCACGTGATTGTATCTTACACGTTCAACTATAGTTAGTTTTAAAGGATTATCTTCATATTTTGAGCACAGTGTCAACTGGTGCAAAAATGCAAGATAACATAACTACTGTTTGATTTAAGCGATTAGGTGTACAAACGTCAGAAATATATTATTAAAACTTTTTTTTTTGTTTTCAGATAACAAGTGGGAGAACATGGAGCAAAGTGAAATATTGGGGCAAAGCGAAACTGGAAAATATTTTTTTTCCTGTTTTTAGCACGACATATGTCGTAATATTTGAACTATGTAGTAACACATATAGTGTATTTCAGTTTCAGGGAAAAGTCATCTTTGAAGATCAAAGCATCCTCCTCCTCATATATATAATAGCCAATGATGGAGTAACGCTAATAAATGATTGATTTGTTCACGCTCTAATTGATTTGTTCAAATGTACAAGCAATTTTAGCGACCGTCATATCATGAAAGTCGATTTTCATATATATATATATATATATATATATATATATATATATATATATATATATATATATATATATATATATATATATATATATATGACAGTATATATTGTATATATAATTGATATAGTATCAATTTTTGAAAACTGCTTTTATAATCATACAAGAAAATCGCCCGTATGACGGGTGAAAATTGCTTCGATATTTGCACAAAGCCATTGCCTGTTTGGTGATATTTTGATCGTTAAAATTTTAACCCTAACTCCAGTAGATTAATCCTATACTCCAGTAGATAGCGTTCATTGTTGACCACTTTTTCGTTCCTTCTTCCCCTGAAATTACAATCGTACCAGTAAAACAACGGATCCAGTTCAGCTTTTTCACAATAAAGCTTTTCCCTGCATGTTCTACATTACCAAAAAATATTATCAAATTATCATGTCGTGGAGCGAGTTTTATTGTTGATGATCAATCAGTCGTTACTCAATCAGTCAATACATATATTGTTTTACTGGTACGATTGTAATTTCAGGGGAAGAAGGAACGAAAAAGTGGTCAACAATGAACGCTATCTACTGAAGTTTAGGATTAATCTACTGGAGTTAGGGTAAAAATTTTAACGATCAAAATGTCACCAAACAGGCAATGGCTTTGTGCAAATATCGAAGCAATTTTCACCCGTCATACGGGCGATTTTCTTGTATGATTATAAAAGCAGTTTTCAAAAATTGATACTCATGTAATATTTTGCAGTAACTCCATTTTTTTTTTTAAATCATGAAATGGTAAAGTTCTCACTATTGACATTTTAAACATGTGTTCGATGCGTTAGCCTTTTGTTACACCACAAACTTCTGATCTATAATCCTTTTCGCTCCACACACAATGTGATTTTTTTTTATGGTGTTTCATGCATGGTGTTACTCTTTATCAATCTTCGATGCCAGAAGCATTACATAAAGTTCAACAAATCATTTGTACTGCATTAGGATCGATCGAGAGCTTGATTCTCCAAATACCTGAAACGAATTAGGATTGCAGACTAGATGTTTTCGACCAGTAGCATAAAACTCCAACATGCAGCATTTTTAAATAAACGTTTTGCACAGATTGCTGACATATTGCACATTTTTACACTAGACTTTTATTGCGGAAAAATTGTATTACCCTTCAAAATCATGTATTACTTATTGTAATATGTGCTGCAGTTTCTAAATAGTAATTTTTTGAAGTACCATAATTTGTGCTCACATTTTAGATTATAAAATTTGCCTCACATCGGGAGGATTCTTTTTACTTAACTCACAAAGCCTTAACTTACATACTTACGCCGTACATAAGCAATTAACTTACATACATGTTTAAAAATATGTTCTTCACTTGATAGGTAAACTTCATTTAAAATATAACAATTAAAAAAGATATTTGAAAAAAAAAACATAAAATTTACTTGACAAACCGTGCAAGTAATGTTCTTTCTTTCCAGGAAAACAAATCTTCAACTATTTAAACCTCAATAATTTGCACATAAAATTTTTTTAGTAAAACTTTCTAAACCAAAATGTTAAAGATTTAAACCTATTTACTAGTCCATCAGTTAATTTATGCTCTTAGCTTTTAACTATTCCTTTCATCAGCTACGCCATTAAAAGTCTTTCTATTTTTTCACTGTAATTTTCCTTTTTATAAAGATACATTCATTTTGACATAAAATGAACAAAAAATATTTCATTTGAGATAACAAATTTCAATTAAGCAGTGTTTGCCTTCAGAAGAATTTAAGACATGCACTGAAGCTCAGAAATTAAGTTAAGCAAGATTAATACCGATTTGTTGACATCGAGGTTTTGTTCAGAGAAATTTTTCTAGTGGCACATGGAGTTAAAACTAAAAGAAAAACATTTGCTTGCATGATTTGGATGAAATTATGGATTAATTAATATTTATTTTATATTTTTAAGGTATTATATCTTGATTTTGACATATTAGCTGAGTCAGACTTTTTGAAAATTAATAAACTTTGCTACAAAAACTAAAACAAACATAATATTTAAACTGTCGGGATGCAGTTTTTGAAAACAAATAAAGCATTTAATCATTTTTATTTTTTTTTCCATTATATTTTAGTATGAGAAATAACATTACAATATTCCTTTTCACAATAAAAATTAAAAAGTGTCTGTCTGACTCTGTGTCTAGTTCTCATGGTAGGAATAAATAAGAAAAAAATCGTTAATGTATGTTTTCTGGAGAAAGCGTTTTTAAAATAGCTGTAAGAATTAGTCATACGAGTTTAGTTTCTGTTTGAGATTTTTTTTCTGATCAGTGACACTTCTCCATCAAATAAAAAATATATCACTTTTTTATCATTGAAATTAAATGTTGGACTTCCTTATTTTATAGTTACGGGTATAGCTCATGTCGATTCAGGTAGGGTCCTTCATAGTCTCAGACGTTTTTGAAATAACAAATATTAAAATACAGAAAAAAAGGAAAACGTTTGGAGACAAAAATTTGCTAAACACACAAGGGAAATATTACTAACCTTTATACGTTTCAGTCAAAAGAAGAATATGAGCTAAAAGTAATATGAATTTCAAATACAAATCAATCACTTTGAGTCAGAAACTTAATGAAGAATTTCTTCTAATGTGGAGTAGATTTCCTACAAATCAAGAACCGAATATCAATTGTTTTTATATAAAATTCTTGAATTAAAATCAAGCTAATGCACTGCGAATGGAATTATATTAGTCCTAGCTCCCTTTTAACACTTGTTGATTACATAATTTTCATGCTGTACATAGTGAATTTTTTAAACATGCTCAATTCCTCTTGTGTACGAAAATCTACTCTGGCAACAGAAGGGAATCTTACATTTCATACCATTCAAAATTATCTTAATTTTTAAGTAGGCTACTTACTCAATTTCAAGATTCCAATCGCTTGATGGCATCTTTCATGTATCATAATCAGTATTTTATATTATAATTATTCCCGTGCAAAGCAATGATAGTTTCATTTTCTTTCTTCTCTAAAATTTTGAATTTGTTCTTATAATCAATTATCTTCATTAAAAATTATTTTGTCTAATGAGTCACATCATTCGCTATTTTAGTACATGGTAGAATCCATCTCAATTCAACAAGGGGCGTAACATGATCGTCTCCGATTTTTCTGAACTTAACACATGTTAAAATTCATAAAAAATTAAGAATTTGCTTTTTTTTTTGTTTTACCTAAAAAAATTCCTGGGCCGAAATACTGGTCGTCAAAGATGGCGGTCTTGTCATGATTTATAACTTGGGGCTTTCGTCAAAATCTTTAAAGTACATTATCTCAGGAGCAGTTGAACATATTTTGTTTCGGATTGTTTTATTTAAAAGGATATTTTTCTTGTTGAAAAAATGCAGCATTTTGAAATATGTGCTTTAGTTTTTTTCCACAGTCTTTTGAAAAAAAAAGTTTAAAAATATTGTTTTTTTTTTTTTTTTTCATTTTTTACAAAATGTCAATTTGAAAAATTTTCATTTTTTTAAACATTTTATTAGTACTATTGAGCATTATGTTCCCTAAAAAGGAGAGCTTCTACTTTTTCGTTTAAGAGGTTTTGGAGGCATTTGAAAAAATGGGGTGTTTTAAGGTCTCTCTTTACGTAATGGCAAACCTGAAAATTCAAAAAAAAAAAAAAATTCAAAAAAAAAAAAAAAAATCGCAACATGTGGCTAGAAAACACTTTAACACTTTTAATTAAGTTAAGCGAAATTTTCATTTTTAGTCAACACTTAATTAAAAGTGTTTTCTGCCCACTTGTTGCAAATTTTTTTTTTGAATTTTCAGGTCTGCCATTACATAAATAGCTTCTTAAAACCCCCCCTTTTTTCAAATACCTCTAAAAT
The DNA here is from genome assembly GCF_026930045.1 of Uloborus diversus. Taxonomy (NCBI): domain Eukaryota; kingdom Metazoa; phylum Arthropoda; class Arachnida; order Araneae; family Uloboridae; genus Uloborus; species Uloborus diversus. Next base: position 116,386,059 of record NC_072734.1, on the reverse strand, counting down.
CTCTTAAACAAAAAAGTGGAAGCGTTCCATTTCAGAGAACGAAATGCTTAAAAGTACTAATAAACTGTAAAAAAATGAAAATTTTTTAAATTGACATTTTTGAGAAAAATCAAAAAAAGTTATTTTAAACTTTTTTTTTCAAAAGACAGTGGAAAAAACTGAATCTCATATTTCAGAATGTTGCATATTTTTTTAACAAGAAAAAATATTCTTTTAAGTAAAACAAACTAAAACTGCAACAAAATATGATATACCGTTCCTGAGATAATGTATTTTAAAGATTTTGACGAAAATCCCAAGTGAGAAATCATGACAGCCATCCGCCATCTTTGGCGGCATGTATCTTGGCATAGGAATTTTTTTTGGGCAAAAAAAAAAAAAAAAGTATATCTTAATTTTTTATGAATTTTAACATATGTTAAATTCAAAAAATTCGGAGACCATCACGTCACGCCCCTTGTTGAATTGAGATGGATTCTATCATATGTTTTTTTTTATAGTTTGCAAGCTTTATTGACAAAAAAAAAAATAAAAAAAAAAATCGGATATCTATATGAGTCTCAATAGCGCAGTTTGGCTATTCTAATTTTGTTTGACGGTTTATTCATGTTTTTTACTTCTTAACTTCGTTTCCTGTCACTTCTAAGAGTATGCAATATTCTTAGTAATATTTTCTTCAAAGTTTACATCACTCGCAGTATTTATTCATTAGTTTTTCGGATTAATTTGCTTAATAATGCCATAAATAAAAAATAAAATCTTTGTCATTCCTTCTCCCCAGTGGCTTGATGATAACATAAAATACATATTTGTTGCATGCTCTATTTTTTTTTTCAATTTTCTGGTCAATACCTAATATAAGTAAACACATATTTCTCGCCGCTTCCTGAAGAATGCCATATTCAGATCTATAAAATAAAAACGAATAAATCGATAAATTTTTATGTTCTTACTCGTGTTGTGCGCAGTGAAAAAATGGATGGTTATAATGCCCTTTTTGGAATATAAATAACTGCTCTTGCATAGGTATTGCAATCCCAGAAAGAATTTAAAGTAAATGCTTATTTTTTATACTCTCGATCTACCACGCAAATGCGTGAGTTTATGACTCGAGCAGATGTACGTGACATGGTTCGAATGTTGTTTACGTTCTAGGGGGTAGGTTCTGTGAACCATTTTGTGAGAGAATATTTTCAGTTTCAAGTTCCAATCGGGTGAAGGTTTTAGGATTTTTTTTTTCTCTCCGATCTTGATGGCTTTCTTTTACAGACATATTTTGGTTATACTAGTAATAAAAAAGTATGCATCGAAAAAAGGAACATTCGAAGCGGAATTTTCCATAAGAGTTACTAACATAAGAATAAAAATATTGATGTTTATTAAAACTGGACTAGAAAATCGCCCGTCAAGGCATACGGGTGAAAATTGCTTCTACATTTGATCAAAGCAATTGCCTGTTTGGTGATATTTTGACAGTTGAAATTTAAACCCGAACTCCAGTGGATTAACCCTAAACTTCGTTAGGTAACGTTAGAGCGGCTATATAGATAGGCCGACTCATCAGATTAAGTTTAGCCATTTTTGATCGGATGTTTCATTGTTGCGCTGCTAGGGTTACCACAGCAAAGTTTCGGACTTCGCCAAATTTGCCGAAAGTAATATTTGTTTAATAAGCAATTCACGTGCTGTTAATAATTGCTCACAGTGAACAATCACCAAACTCGATAACTCGCCAGAAAAGGCAACCACTCAAACACGCGCTCCGATCCAAAATGGCTAATCTTAAGCTGATGCGTCGGCTCGTATATATAGGGGCCTTAGGTAGCGTTCATTGTTGACCATTTTTACGTTTCTTCATTATCCTAAAATGACAGTATTACCAGTAAAACAGTCAAGTTACCGGATCCAGTTCAACCTTGTCAAAATAAAACATTTCCCTGCATGTCGAATATTACCAAGAAAATGTTATCAAATTATCATCCTGTGGAGCGAGCTTCCTTTTTTGATGACGTCATCGTTACTCGATCATTCGTTATTATATATTTGATGATTGTGTAACTTTTAATTTTGTATATAATTAAAAAAGTGTGAAAATTTGTAAAGATTATTGATACAGCATAAACTTGTAGTACCTGATAGTATCTAAAATAATGTCGATTCGTTAAATTTCTTGTTTAAAAGCTAAAAGGGATCAAGCAAAAACATCCAATCTTAAATTATTTCACGAGAGTCAAAGTGGAAACAGAAATGTGTCACAAATGTTGCGGCACATCTTAGCTCTTTTGTAAATATAAACTGTTAAATTTAACATAGAAATGCTGAATCTTGTTCGGTTCGAAATAAATTATTATTCTACAGCAGTGGTTCCCAAAGTGATCCATATGAATATTCAGAGGCCTACGCTGGTCTCCAAGGGGTTTATATCAACGAAAGAAAACTTGGCAGTGCATGAGATTCAGGAGAGGATCTACGAGCCTGGATCCCATTTAAGAAATATGTCACTTAGTTCACTGTCATAGTGAACTAAACAAGATACGTACCTTTGTACTACTTACGTAATGCTTTTTACATAATAAGAATAAAAGACTTTACATGAGAGACAAATGAATTCCACCAAAATAAGTTTTAAAGTATTGCTTTAAAGTTAAGGAAAATTAAGTTTTTATCTCATTCTTTATACTACTTTATAGTCTTATTCTTTCGTTTTGGTTATTTTTTATGTATTCAATATCCCCTGCTGCGATCGTATGCAGTTTCGTTCTCCTCGTGAGTTTGAGGAACATTTTGCGGTGACACAGTTTCTTACAAAATTCTATACAGCAACACTGTTCTAATCGTTCTGTCATTTTTCTTGAAATTGAATTCAAGAGAGCCCTGTACACTTACTCAGTCAAACTCTGTTTGCCAGCAACTGACGTTATTGACAGACGTAAAAAATATTCGCACATGCGCACAAAGGTTCAAGATCGGCTCCAAGCGCTCTTGATTCACATCCATCTAGCTATCACAAATGATTCTTTTCTAACAGTCCTCGTACAGCGGGTTTCAATACATGCATGTACTATTATTGTGCAGAATGAGCTCAACGCAGGTATTTATATAAAAGGATTCCTTTCTATGTTTATGTGTATGCTCTATGTATGTTTAGTAGATGAAATCAGACCGCTTGAAGTATTGCAGAAACAGTTAGCACATAATTCCATCTTCCCTTAGTAGAGAATAATAGCGAAATTCCGTTGGAAAAATAAAATTGTTTTAACTACGAAATTAAGAGTTTTATGCAATAAAATACTGGAAATTCACTTAATTTTCTTAAATAAATTAGAGTACCGTCCAATTTAGGGTCGAAAGTTTTTCATGAAAAATATTCATACTAAAAACAAGATGGATAGAATTGTCAAACTCATAAAAATTATTCAAATATTCAATGCAAGACTTCCAAACGTATTCCTTTGAAAATATCATAAAATAGAAGAAAAAGTAAATTTGAAAATTTGCCTCTTTATCATTTTTCATAATGGATTGTAAGTTTCTCGTTTTATCTCACAATACGCTTTTCTTTATTATTATTAACAGAAACTACTTAAAGCATGTGCCATAAATCTACATCAATCAATAAGAAAAGAAACACTGTATTGGGTTATTTATTGAGTTTTATAAAAATGAAGGATAGGAATATTAAATTCAAAGCAAAATCTTAAGAATTTTGCAACTCTGATTTGCGTAATTATATCATTATATTTTGAAAGATGACGATAATTATGTATGTATATTTCTTTGTTGTTTGTTTGTCTATTTTTTTTTTTAGTGATTTTTTCTAACAAAGCATTTTGCATTTTATTTTAATAATACGAAAAGTAACAGGAAAATCGTTCTTGTAATTTTAGAAATCCGAATACAGGGAAATGATTTATGAAATTCTTACAAAATTAAATAAGCAAAACTTAAGGAATTCACTAGCCCAGAATTTCTTTAGATATTTTTGTACTTGTTCACTTATTGATTTTTACCGTGGTAGTTGACTCGAAAGCCGATATACGTTAATGTACATAATTTATTATAATTTTATGCTTTAAAGGAAATGTTTCTTCTAACGTGAAGATGCTCGTTTATATCTGTTTGGTCTTTTAAATTAATCTATTCTTCGATCACAAAGAAGAAAACAAATATATCAAAATATTTTTACTTATGTAAATGAAATGACTTTTTAGTACAATACTTCAGAAATGAGTTTTCGAGATATTTGAAGAAACGCGAATCAATACTTAGGGACATGTTGGAATTAGACGTTTTTTTTCGTGCGTTTTTTCAGCGAAAACCAAATAAGAATATAAAATAAAGCTAAGGTATACAATAATTGACAAAAATGCAAAAAATGACAATTCGCAGTTACCGCCTTTTACCTGCCTACGACAGAATATAACATTTTGTGACAACTATTACAAATCAAACCACACATACACATACATATGACTTTTGTACCTAATTGCACATCAACACTTTGCAGAATTTGAAAGACCAAGTTAGTTGTTTCATAAAATGTGTTACAGGAAATAAAGGAACTTTTCAAATTAACTTTTATTTGAAAGTTACTTAAATCCTTATTTTATCTTTAAAATGGGTGTGACATATTTCTATAAAATTATCAGGTCAAGTAAGAGGTAAAATATTTTTTTCTTTCTAGCTAAACCTTAATTTACGTTAATTTTAAATGCAGTTCAAAGCTTTTGATTGTTTCTTTATCTGTTGTTATACAAATTGTAGATTTATTCTTTGAACAAATAACGGAAAGATCAGGAATGCTTTCATATATATACCCGCACAAAAGTAATAAAATAGCTCCTATAACTTCAGAAGATTCTATTCGTCAAGAAGTTGCGTATTGTGTAATAACAATCAAACTTGTTAATAGTATACTTCAAAGTGCATATTTCAGTCCACACTCTTCATTAAATTCTTAAAATAATTTATATTTGCACTGAAATTCAAACAGGCAATCTTCAAATGTAGCCTCAGAATATGCCAACTTAAAAGTTCCAGGATTATTATATATTCCTGGAGGCCTCATTTGCCGTGGGATATAGGTTCCTCATGGGATTAGTTACCTATTTAACATCAAATTTCACATTAATTATCCCCCCCCCCAAAAAAAAGCAATATCCCTTTCTCTTCTAATTGTACAACATTATATAACTGAAGGAATTAACTTTCACTAAAAGGGAAATTTTTTGCTACAGAACTTGGTATCTAGTCATATTTTTAGAACTCAATCACATACTAGTTTTTTTTTCATCCCCTTCCCTCTCCTTCTCAGAAAAAAAGTCTAGGAACTGCGAAAACTGATTTTTACACACCCCGTTGTCTAAAAGTATTCAAATACCATATTACCCAGCATTATCCGGCATGCCGCAAAATTCGGGGGTCACTTGATTTTCAATAACATTTGCTTGTTCCTTTTCCGGCATACCGGAAAAATTGAGGTTAGGGGAGAAAATGGTACCATAAAAATATATGTTCAACTTAAAAATGAATATAAGTTCTATACATATATTATTAATACTAATAAACAGTTTAATTTTGTGAAAATATTTATTAACAATGTTATTTGTTATTTTAACAAGGAAAATATTATTTACTGACGAATAATTTTATAAAAATTAAACTAAAACTAAGTAAGTAGATATTTAAGCAGTAAGTTACCGCCCCTAAGATAGTGCTAAAGAATTTACCATAGCTTTTCAATAAATAACAATTAAACTTACCTCTCTAAAAGGAACCAAAAATAATGATATGAAACATGAGCAATCGCAGTAACGATGATTGCTTCTGAATTGATTACTTTATTGACATATAATTAAATCCATTAATAATGAACGTCTATAAATAATAAGCACATATTATATGCAATACACATTTTTTCGATAGAAGGTGACTTTCGGGATTTATTTATTTTTTTCTTTAAAGTGAATTTCTTTCTGATTGGAACTGAATGGGGATATTTTCTTTTGGTTTGTTGCAAAGTGAACCTCGAATTATCCGATATGATTGATCAACCTCGCTTTTTTTTCGGCATGCCGGATAATGCGGGATAATACGGTACGTTTTTACGAATGTAACTTGAAATAAAAATTCATTAAATAAAAACAAAAAACCCGACTGTGTAAAAAAAAAAAAAAACCCTGAAAAGAAAAAAAAAATGTATAAGCCCAGTAGTTTAGAATGTTATTAAGTACTATTGAATAACTACATCGTTGAAATAGTTTTATAACCGTACACAGATAATACAAATCATAAATTCAAAAGCAGAATAGACGGATCACCAATCAGGGCCCATTCCTTTCTGATTCAAGGAACCCCGTAAAATGTGAATGAGCTCCGACTGTTGATCCTTCTATTCTGCTTTTGAATTTATGATTTGTCTTACCTGTGTACGATTATAAAACTATTTCAACAGTGTAGTTATTCAGTAGTACTTAATAACATTCTAAACCATTCACTGGGCTTATACAGTTTTATTTTTAGTTTTTTTGGTTTTTACGCAGTCGGGTTTTTTGTTTTTATTTGAAAATTTTTTATGTGACACTTTTTAGTAATTTTCATTGACTTAGTTATTATGATTATGATACGGTACATTTCGAAATCTTGTCATTTCATTGAGAGAGTTTGTATCGTGAGGTCTATTAAACAACTTGCGGTGGTCTAAACTACTGATAATTAGTCTTTCTAGGGACGTAACTCCGCTTAAAGCTACATGTGCTTGACCTTCGGCAAAAATGCGCGAACTTAAGTCAACCACAGCACAGCTATATAAACAGCCTGTATAATATGATGACGCGAAATCGGAAACGTCGTCAGTCAAATCTTTCTCGCAAAACTAAAAAAGCCTGTCGAGAAAGTACACGTCGCGAAACTCAGTCCCTTGGATCAAGGCAAATATAAATGCAACATGTTAGAGATGAAAATCGAATAAGTAGACTTTCTTTCGTTTGGTGCTTATTGCACGGGTTTATTTTCATGAAGACTACAATCTGAGTGTCTTGCCTTCGTTACGCATAATATACTTTTTATTACAGTACAGAATACAAATATCACACATCGAACACATGAAAGAATTTACATCAGAAAGAGGGGAAAGTACATCCGGAGCGAGGGTGTCTTGACCCACCGCCTCTTGTGGGAGAAGCAATCGCTTATACCACTCGGCCACTCAGACCCCAATTTGTAGACTTAGTAAACAAAAAACTCAGGCAGTGAAAACTACCAGCATTTGTCGCACGCAGGTAGCGTGCGACACAGTGTGCAACACCAAACGTGCGCCGATCCCGAACTGACAAAATATGGCAACTGGTTGTTGATGTGGTGAATTTTGATTACTGTCATGTCTTTAGTGACACTCCCAAGGTTAAGACAAATCGATTGACGTAAGAATTATCAAGATTGACCAAGGCGTTTAGCCCCTAGAACGTCACATAGGAACAGACATACATACATAGACTGAAAAACACATTACCCTCCATTGCGTCGCGCACGCGCAGTCGAGTAAAAACTAAGACCTTGACAACAAGTCAGTTTGAGGAGCCAGTAAATCTCGTATTAAAGTAGCCTTTCGGAATATTTTCTCAATTTTTTTTTACTTTTTAGAGAGCTACACTGACATTTCATACATTTACCGAGAGACCTTAGCTCTCTAGTCCTTCTCAAATTTTTAATTTTAGGGGACAGCAAACTTGTTGAAGAAATTTAGACTTTTTTGGTTTATATACTTTTTGGGCTGGCTGTCAAAGGTTCAATATCTCATTTTCGTACGTATTTTTTAATAGTTCTGCTTAGCTTTAAATCTGAATCTTCATTGGACCAGCTTTTATGATACAGACATGCTTTCTGTCCTATCAATTTCTAGTGAATATGGGGTTTATTAGTTATGCGTTTCACAACTTTCTATCGAAAAAGCTAAATTATCTCTGCTGATTTCGATGTCTATACTAGTGATATCGTAAAATCTAAACAAACAACATCCGAACGTCGGAAAAGTTAATTTATGCTGTCTTGAAAAACATGAGAATTGCATTTCACATGAGATAATGTTTTTGCTTGGGCAGTAACGTTTTTTTCACCGGTCAAGGTAATACCAATTTCAATCACAGCAAAAAATTCAATTAAATAAAAATTCATCGTAAAGAAGTTAAAAAAAAAAAGAAAAACTAAGCCGTTTGACAAGAAAGTCAACGGTTTAACTGTGAGTAAGTGACAACATAAAAAGTAAAGGAAAAACACTAAAGTATTATGAAATAAGTAATCTTGTTCTGCTTTAAAGAATTGGCTGTTTTGTTATATGAATAATACTATTCACTATTTTATTATGTTACACTGATATGTATGTACTAGACAAATTAATTTTTTACCAAAATCTCCCCCCCTCCAAAAAAATACTATGCGCTTTGTGAATTCTAGTACGTGTTCTAATACTAGTATAAAACTAAAAATATTGATCTTCAAGGAAATAATGCTGGCTTTACAAAAATACTAAAACATTTAATATGTTATGTATGTTATAGAATAAAAAGAAGAGAACAACTCTAGATTCATTGTCTTTTGTTCTTTACTGAACAAGAAATGGCCACTCGTACGTAAAGCATCATACCTACCGTATTTGCTCAAACTAAAAATGAGACATTACATAAATAGATAAGGCTTTTCTATATTAGCTCTATCTTTTCAATGAAACTCGTGAACGCATTGAAGAGTATATATTACCTTCCTTATTTTCAGCGCTTTGTTTATCTTGAACATAAAAGAAATAGCAATATGTTCTGTTCTTGTTCTTTTGTGAATTTTGTTAGGACATTGACTGCGTAATATGTTTTTTATTTTGATTATTTTGGAATGAAAGTAATTGATGAAGCAAGTTAATATGAACCAGTCCTTGATAGAGCGATGATATCTTGATAGGTTGACTTTTCCCTAATGTTGTTGAAGATTAAGTAGGGATTTAGAGAAGTATGTTTATAGTAGCGTTGTCGTCATACACTACCATAATAAAAGTATCTTAATATTAAGAAAAAAATGAAGAATAAAATTATTTTATATTTATCAATATAAGATAATAAAATTACCTCATGTGGTTAATGTAAGAAATTTATTCATTTTGCAAGGAAATAGTTTCCGATATGAAAAATAGTAATTTTTTTCCTAGTGACTCAGGGGCCATACATTGATTACGTAAGGGTCCCGAGGGGAGGGGGTGTTGGAAGAATCTCTGCATACCCTTACTTGGGGGGGGGGGGGGAGTCAATCCCATTCTTACGTAATATTTTCCAAGTCGATATTTTACATTAGAAATCGCGCGGTCAAGTGGTTTGACAAGGACTAAATTTCATTTCAATCTGGAAGGTAAAAAACGTATTAGGATGAGCTGTTCTTTTCATTTGTGTTGCAAGGAATGAATAGTGTAAAATATAATAAAAGAATCGCACTATGTATGGCATGTTTTATTTTCAAATAGTATCGTATCATATTCCAAAAAAAAAAAAAAAAAAAAAAAAAAAAAAAAAAATCGAAAAAAACATTTAGTCTAAATTCCAACTTTTTAGTAAATATTTCTTTACAGAAAAAAGTGTAATTTAATAAAGATTCCAGTGATGTAAGATTCGTTACTTTATTATTGTGAAAAATGAATTGGATTCTACGTAAGAATGGGAAGGGGGGGTTGAAAAATATGTATCCTTACATGGGAGGGGGGGGGGGGCTCATCCTTACGTAACTAATGAATGGTCCCTTAGCGACTGAGTAAAATTACTATTTAAAACTTAGAGAATATAAAGTCCTCTTTTTTGTCAGATCGGTTATTGTTTTTGTTTTTTATTTCAAGCTTTCAATTGCATAATACACTCTGTAAAAGATATTTGGAAAACAATAAATTTGTGGGTCAGTGATTGTTATTTTTTAATTCCAGAAAAATATTGTACGGGCTGGATAAAATATGCTTGACCTGTGGCAAGTTGAGTCATTTATGCTTAGGTTGAAAGAGGAGATATTCTCACATTGGCTCAACGCCAACAACCGTTCTTGTGGCTATGCACACCCGCTTTCTCCACCACTAATTGTACTACGAGGTAAATGTTGTTTCTGCAGTGTCTAAGGATAGACACTGCGTCATCCATAAAAAGAGAGGATATACTTCTAAACTGGACATTAACTAGCTTAACCATCTAGAGGTGACGCTACCAGTCATCTCTACATCGACAATTTTAAAACTAACTGAAGGGGAAGGAAGTTTTCTCCAATTTCTTATCCCCTGGGTAACGGCCAGCAGTCGGAATTTTCAGGTTCACATATTTAACGAGTTTGCACCGCTATGGTGGTTCAATAAACCCGTTTTTTTCAGCTAGAGTCCAAGATACACCCTATTTTTTAGACTTACTAATAGTATTATTGCAAAAGTTTTAGCTTCTAACTCCAATTTTAAGACGGTGCTCAATGATCCCTCAATTTAACATTAGTCGTAGCATAGAAAATGTCACAAATTCAGAAACATTTAATTTCCTCAGCTATTTTTTTGTAAATAATTATTTTATTGCAACGTATATGCATAATACCCGTGTATATTATAATATGTAGCGTTGTTTTATCATTTCAATGTATTTTTAAACCCCCCTCCCCATACTGATGAAGCTTGGGGGAGGGGGGGGGGTTGAGCACCCTCTTTCAGTTGAAATAGGAAACTAAAATTCTTCCAGTATATTGCTATACACAAGTCTAAAAATATTAAGGGGTGTCCTGGTATCTAGGAGAATTTTTTTTTTAAATGTATTTTTGAACCACCCTATTGCACCCTGCATGTTATCGGTAGGAGATCTCCGGCATTGAGCCAGGGATCTATCCGTTCTGAGATTGACGTCATAACCACTAGGCTCCTCACAGTCAATCCAAGATGCGAAAAAATTAATAAGATGTATCTATCACATTAATGTATTGAGTAATTTGTCATACTCAATCAATAATTATGAGAATACACGTCTGTGGAAAAAACGAAAAGTGAAACATGGGAAAAAATTTTCCTTGTTGATATCTTTCAAAAAAAAAAAAAAAAAAAGTTTATTCGAATCGGATCATTCACTCAAAAGTGGTTCGTGGGGGAGGAAGGACAGACAGACAGACTAACAGATCAATTTTCCCCCCATCTCGAAAACCCTACTTTTTAATTTTAATTTTTCGATGTTTTTTCCAATTATTTTATTTATTTTAATTTTTTAAAGTTATTTTTAAGATTAGCCTTATTTCATGTTTTTTCTTCTTTCTGCTGCTATTACTTAAAAGGAGCTAAAAAAGGTTCACCAGCGAACAGTGTGGGGATAGTTAAGAAAAATAACTGCTGCGTTTTATCTAACATGACGTGTAGGCCTGGAATTACCATATTTTTAATGCATTTTTAATAAGTTTCCCATTTTATATTATCTTTTTTATATTTGGCAATTCTGGCTCATACTTCTTATTTTATTATTGGAGGTCTGAAATTTGGCAACAACTTTTAGAAGGCTTTGAGTATGCACCACATGAGTACGTGCATTTCTTTTTTTATTAAATAATCGAACTAATTCTTCTTTTATTACTTTTTTAGGTAACATTTTAGCAGAAAGTAACTAATACACGGACGAAAAAACCTTGTACGGCTTAAATTTTACACTAACCGAAAGATTACAACTACAATTTTAAAATAAAAACTTATTTTTTTATAAACGTAAGCAGAAAACACTTTTGTGTTATGACTCCAAGAAAAAACGTTTTTATTTCCCACGCAAACTTAACCTGATTGGCAGAGACCCGAAAGCGAAGATATCGAATTTTAACCACTAGCCATACCAGCATAAATTAAAATCGATAATGCTATATTGAAAAAGAGCTAAAAATATGCACCAATGGTAATCAACCCAGGTATGAAATTGTAAAGTCGAAAGGTTTTTGCATTAAACTAACTTCATTGTATTATAAACTAAGTCTACTATTTTATTAAAGTACTGATGGTACCCGCACGGCTTTGCCCGTAGTAGAAAATTAAAAGGTTATTTGGTTCGTCTGTATATTCACAAATAATGGATGATGAATTTCTTCCCAATTTGCTATATTCATTTGCTTGTCCATGCTACGATTCCACGTTATGATAATTTCGTAATTTAGTCGTCCACGTTGTGATAATTTGTCTGGTAAAATTTTCTTAAAATTGGAATAGAGAAAGAACAAAATCGGATTTTCGAAAAATCGCTTCGAAGTGCACATCCCATGCTATAAACTGCGAAATTTCATGAAAATCGGCCAAACGGTATAGGCGCTATGCGCGTCACAGAGATCCAGATATCCAGACAGACTTTCAGCTTTATTATTAGTTAAGATTAAGATGAGGAATTAATTTTCATACTTGAACATTGCATACATATCAGCTATTTTGCACATGTTTATACGTACGCAATAACATTCAAACACTAAATTCACCTGCATCTCCAGTACACTACTTAATTGATTCAAGACGATGTTTTCTTTGTTCCTTGGGGAAATCCTTTTAATTGATCAGCTTTCTTCATTTCCTTTAAGTGAATAGCTCTGTCCTTGAGTATGTTACCATGATTCTCTAGTACACCCACTTTAACGTTTGATGTCACCTATAGTTCTAATTGCTATTGAGAAGTATTTAATAATGCTTAATCCTTATTTTTCGCCAAACCACTCCTTTTTTTTACTTTGTTTTATTTTTCTTTCAGATGAAAGTATGCACTAGTAAAATTTGGAGCAGAGTGAGTTTAGCATGCACTCTAGAACGAAGACAAAAGGCTGATTAAAAAAAGTTTTAAAGAAGGTTAACAAACGTATTTAAAAAAAATGCAATACCGTTTCAAAAATAAATTGTCGAAAGTCGGAAATTTGTTTAGTGTTAAAAAACCTCTCACGGCACAGCTCTCTCAAAAACTAACAAAAAAAAAAAAAAAAAAAAAAAAATAAAATAAAAATAATAATTTGAATTTTGACATCTTGATTTCAAATTATGTTTTTCGCAATCACGAGTGTGTGTGTATGTGTATGTAGGCGTGTGTGCTTGTGTGTGGGGGATATGTGTGTTTGTTTGTATTGGGTATGTGTATGTGTGTGTAGGCATGTGCGTTTGTGTCTGTGTGCAGGCATGAGTGTGTGTGTAGTTGTGTGTGTGAGTGTTTGTGTGCGTGAAGGCAGGGTATATGTATGTGTGTGTAGGCATTTGTGTTTGTGGCTGTGTGCATGCATGAATGTGTGGGTGGTTGTGTGTATGTGTGTGTGTATGTGTAGGTGTCTGCATGTATGCGTGTGTGTATGTGTTTGTGTGTGTATGTGTAGGTGTCTGTATGTATGCGTGTGTGTGTATGTGTGTAGGTGTATGTGTGTGTATGTGTTTATGTCTGTGTGTATGAATGCGCGTGTGTGTAGGGTATAAACGCAACCTGGAGACGGTTTTCGCTATAGGAGCATCATCGTGAGGAGCGGGTCGACGGTGATGCTGCAGAGGGTGCTGGCGGGAAAATAAAATGATATCACGCCAAAAACAGTCAAATAGAAGCAATAAGCAATCGTGATTGCTCAAAAAAAAAAAAAAAAAAAAAATACTACGGTGATGTTGCAAAATCGTTTTGAAAGAGCCAATTAAAAAAAAGGGGGGAGGGGGCAGATCGTATTTTTTTTTTGATTAAAAAACGCCTACGTTATCTTAAGAATTTTTGTGTTAGATTTTAAGGTTACTTTTTGTTGACGATAAGTATTATTTGAAATAAAGCTCAGTTTTGTTGCAAGTAAACTATTTTCTGTGAATGTGGTATTCTAGCGACACTTTAAAAAAATAAAAAAGATCACACGAAGGAAATACTCATTAAAATGTACTCCGCAAAAAATTAAAAAACTCGGTTTCAGATTGATGTAGTTAATGTAACTAAATTTATCTATTTCAATCATAAATATTATCAATCAATCTTGAATCATGGCAGCAGATCAAAAGGAAGCATAAATTCCTTTTCCCGAATTATTTTTCACATGAATCTAAAAAAAATAAAATAAAATAAATAAATAAATATTTACAATCAAAATAAGCTTTTACTAAAACATTCTATTTAATTACCTGAAGTTAACGTATTTCGTTTACTTTGTTCCTTGTTATTATTACGAGTAGAACACACGAAACAGATTTTCTTCAGAAGTAGTTTTTTTGAAAGTTGTTTCTTTTTTGATTTATTAAGCATTTTTACTTTTCCTGGCACTTTTACAACAAATGGTCATTGCAGTAAATCACGTAATGGAGTTAAGGAGTACTGGAGTAAGAACTTTTCTGCTTTATGGGCATTTAATTCAGATGGTTCTGCGATAAAATTGTTTTAATGTTAAGAGCTGAATATCTCTTATTTTTTAGAGGGCAAAAAAACGTCACGATGCGTCATTAAAGGTATTATGCCTAAGTGCTCAGATAAATTGAGAGATTTCTTTTATTATACTTTTAAATGACCGTTCACTCAGTTGCTCGTTTTCACAAAATGGATCCAAATATTTGGAACATATTTTTATAAGTCATTATTTTTCCTTGCTATGTTTAATTTAAAAAAAATATCGATTCATTATGGTAACAAACGAACGGGTGGACCAGTTAAAACTATCACGTAATGGTTAATAACTTTAATAATTCGGTTGTTTTCCATTTTCAAAAAAAAAAAAAAAAAAAAAAAAAACCCGGAAAGAGCATGGTCGAAAACGTGAGGTGAGTTACTATTTGTTCTTAGCTTTAACATCTTTTCTCTGTTACAAATATTCTTAAAAGTACTGAAAAAAAAAGCTACTGAAGGTCTTAAAAGACCTTCAGTAGCTTTTTTTTTCTCGCTGCTGACGTCACAAGTGAATAAGTCGCCAGTGTTGACAAAAAAAAAAAAAAAGTTTTAGGACATTGCGAAACTTCGCCAAATGAATATTTTGTTTAACTAGCAATTCTCGTTCCACTAATAATATTTGGCGTAGTGAAAAATCACCAGAAAGCGATATCTTGCCAGAAAAGACATCAACGCGGTCTTATTCAAGATGGAAGTCTTCACTTGCGACGTCACACAAGAAAACATCTTGTTTTAGAAATCTGAGATACAAAAAAAGAAAAAAAAACCCATGTTGTTAAAATAAAAGTATTTTCTGGCTCCACCTTATGTTTTTTTGCTATTCAATCAATTCCAGTGACTAAAAGAAGTGCGTTTGACAGAAAGAAACTCACCTATTAGCACTTGGTTGTTTTGATACCGGTTGTACCGTTGAGTACTTTTGGTTAAATCGCGATTAGAGGGACAGGCGATTGCGCGCTAACACCTTTTTAGAACACTCTTTTGAACGGAAAAAATAATACGCTGTCTTTCCAACAGGTCTCGTAATGCTCTGGGGATGACCCGCGTTGGTAACCGATGGCGGTGAAAGCGTCAGCATGTTTTTAGGTATGACAGGTCAACCGGTGACTTCGTTAGACCGTTTCTGGTTAGTGTCCGGTGAACTCGTATCAACTGGTTGACTTATCCGAACACCAACTGGTTTTTTCTCTTCTCTCTTCAATATTTCCTTTACACTGCACGCTGCTAGCATCACAGGGCCGTATCCAGAGGGGGGGCCTGACGGGCCCGGGCCCCCCCCGAAACCCGAAATGTTTTGTACCGTAAAACAGAAGAAGGTTTTTTTTTTAATTCCTAATGTCAGAAAAAGAGAATAACAAAGTTTTTTTAATTCTTAATTTTGCTACTATTCAAGATTTATAATATTTTGAAGAAATACAGAAAAAGCAATTCTATTTCTCATTAGCCACAAGGCACACTTGAAATTTAGACCTTTAATTAGGACTTCCTGCTCTCTTTCCCGATTCAATTCATGACAGTCCAGGGTCAAGGCAGGCCCCTTGTCAGTTTGGTAGACTTTTCAAGTCTACCGAACTGACTTCTGTGCACTTCCTCCTCCAGGGGCGTGCACAGAAATTTTGGGGCTGTCACAAAGACTTTTTTTTTGGGCCCTCCCATATTGTTTACCTATATTTTCAACCCTAGATTTAAAGATATTGGGCCCCATTTAAGCTCGGGACCGGACCAACAGGTGTCCCTTCTCCCCTCTGTACACGACCCTGCCCTCCTCCCCCTAAAACTCTTGTAAAACTTACACTGTACTGATTTCGAGCCGGGGACTTCCCAAAGGCTGAGCACCTAGTTTCCGATTAGGTGAGTATCTTGTTACCAAGATGTTTCACTATCATGGAAGTTCTTTTGTTATTGCTTGTTTTATTTTTTTTCTTACTTCTACTGCATTACTGTTAATACCTTAAGTATGAGGAAAAAAATAACACTTACTCTACTCTTTTTCATTTTCTGCACTATTTGTGATTGAAAAAAAAAAGTTTGTTTCGAGAAATATTTCATTGCATTTATTAACTTAAAACGGGTGTATCTTACAAAGTTATAAGAGCTTCAAATAATTTCAACTGTTCGAGAGTATTTGAAAATTATTTAAGTTTTTGAAATTCCTTGAAAAGTTCTTCAATTTTGTATCATATCAAGAAAATAAAGTATGAATTGTCCTAATGACCAGAATATTACTCTTCCGTTCTTATTTTCTGCATGTCTACACTATTTCTGTTAAACTATTTTGTACAATTTTCATACTGTAGGGCATTTAATGCAAAAAAGTGGGGATAGGGGGAGTGATCAAAAACTAACTCCACTAAAAGCCGATATGAGCAGATGACGGGGTAATTCTTTTTTCTCCTCTCTCGTTTTTCCTCTCTGCCCATTAATTTCCATGATTTGTCGAGCAAGCAATTTTTATTTTGTTTGATCTTGATTGGCAAAAGAATGTATAACTTTTTAAAAACTTTGTTTGCCTTTTTTTTTCATATTTTCGTTGTTTCAATTACCTAATATCAGGCATCAAAATACAGATTTTTTTTTCAAAAATTTCTCGGGGGGAGAAACCCCCGGATTCCCTGAAATTATGGATGTTCTATATCCAACTTAAAGGGACACTCTCCTGTTATCTTTACCACTACTAGGTGAATAAGAAAAATAATAAGAAATTAAAATAAAATAACAAAATTCAAACAGTGGAATCATTAAAAATCGAGACAAAAAGGGTTCTATGTTAACATTTTTATGCGTTTGGTGTGTCTATATATACTATATGTGTGTGTGTTAGGGCAATGTGCTAATCCGGGCCCCTCCCGAAATTTTTTTTCTGGATACGGCCTTGTAGCATAAAATAGTGAGAGTAAGATTAAGAAATGCTATAATCAACCACACCAATCTGTACTGCATTAGTAACCAAAACAGCGCAGACTAACATGCAAATTGGTTGTTCAGACGTGTGTACATACAAAAGTACTGAAGAAATAGTTAAAATTTTCGTTCAAGAGTGAGTAAAATGGAAATTCAGGCCGAAATGTTCAGGAAAAATTTTAGTGATTACAATTCTTCTTTTGTGCTCTTTTCTGTTGTGCAGAGTAACTGAAGATATTTTCAATATCTCATTGGGGGTACTGCGTAGCTTTTTGATTTTTTCTACACTATTAAAGGACGACGCACCCTTCTTGTCCTCTCTCAATGCTACTACAATCTAAATTTCAGTACCGATTTGAGTTTTCCCCCTTTCTTTTTGGTTCATATTAAAAAAAAAAAAAAATTAATGATTCCCCTTGCTTACTCAAAGAAGATTATTAATTGGCTTATGAGTGAAAAAAAATTTCTTTGTAATAATAAATGTTTTGTAATAATATAAAAACTGGGAGACATAACAAGACATTTTAATTGGAATATTTTACACAACAAGGTTTTAAAGTATCCAATACATACGAGGTATGCCATATTCAACTTAGTTTTCTTTACCAAACTAAACAAAGAACTGATTAGAGTAGAAGTTTAACAAGTAGTCTATGACATAGTTAGGATGCTTTTTTTTATAGGAACTAAATATAATGTTCAAATCTTGCCAAAAAATATCAAGCGTTATGTACATTTTCCCGCACAATGCAATTTACTCTCTCAAATTGAAAAACGAGGTATCCAAACAAAAGTGTAAAATTCAAGACGTGATCGCCATCAGTAACGAATTGAATTCAATTAAGTTGACTCAATTAAATTTACACCTCGTACACTATCTGAAAGCTGATTCCTTCATTAGCTACATTTCTACTAATCAGTAGCTCTTGTTAAAAAAAAGCATTGAACTGAGTTTATTTCTCCATTCTTTTAAGAAAAGTTTTTTTTTCTTTCAGCGTAAGAAGGTGTGAATGCAGAATTAGGGATTGCAAAAAATCGTTCTACTATAAGACGTTTAATGAATTTTTCGATGGCGTTCCTTCTTTAGTATATTTATTTTTTTAATGTAATCAAGCTTAAGACTTGGTATTGAACCTTTTCCTTCTAGAACAAAACTGGAACTACTTGAGTCGCAAAAACATTTATGCTGTAATCAGATAATTTATAGCTAAAATAAATGCTTGGAAATGTAAAAAATAATCATAATCATAAATATTATGTATGCCTATAGACTATAAAGCGTTTCGCTCTCAGTGTGAAATTCTTTCTGGTAGAATTTAACAGAAATTTTAACCTTTTTTGAACCCCATGTAATTTAAACACACCAGTTGCAGCCAGTGCTTCAATAGTAGCCACTTCAGTGATTAAAACGTCGAGTAGTAGTCACAGTGAAGTATATTTTTAAACTGTGGGTCTACAATATTAAATACCTATCTTGAACTTACACGTTAAAAATGAATCCAAACTTAGTGACGGAGAAAGTTTACTCGTTGAACGTCGAAGCACCTTTATACGATTGTTCTTACTAAGACGCTAGGTTAGAACAATCTATAATGTGCAATTTCGCATAGTATATTGATATCATTACTGGTATTGAAACCGTGGACGCTTCACGACACCCCTCGCCTTCTTACCGCACCTCAGAATGCCCTGGCGCCCAGTTTGGGAACCTCTGTTTCAAACAATAGGTTATAACTACTTTACCGCAAACATTTTTGATCATTTTCCATTAGTTTATGTTCCTCGAGAAATAAGTTTTCTAACATTAGAACATTTGCTGTTAACATAATTTTAAACGCTCATCCAGGTGAAACAATCTACCTTTTGCTGTTTTATGAAAAGTTTTGAGTCGACTGTTTTCCAATTATTTTCTCGATTTAAGTTGTAAAATACATCATCGTTTCAGAGAAGTAGTAAGACATCTAATCCCAACAATTACAGTAAGATGTTCTACTGTTACTTTAAGGTGACGATACACGGAGCAAAAGTTTACCAATAGGGAAGTTTTCGATTTTTCAATTTTATTTTTATATGATAGAGTAACATGGTTGAACATCATAGGTGAAAAAATTTTTGCGATACGATAAGTAGTTTTTTTAAATTAATTTTTAAAATTCAAGCGATAGGACGTGCAGTTGGCTTCGAAGACGAAACGTTAGGCTTACCTCCTCGCATTTAATTCCTCGCGTTTCTGGAACATTAAACCTCTCATCCTCTCGGAAATATTCGAATACCATCATCGATGTTACTTGAGGGAGATTATTAGATTGTGCTTTAACGAGTCCGGCCTCCATAGTGTGTTCAAAAGGATTATTGAATTTCTAAAAAATAAAAATATTAGCGCTCTCAAAATGTCCGTAGCGAAAACAAGGGATCTTCGGCGGAAGGCTTCCCATTAGTGCCCTGTGACGTAAGCTCATGACGTTTCAGAGGAGCGCACTTTTGCGCGTGGATTTTTAAAAATTCATTAAAAAGCAATCATGGTGTTTTAAAATTCGGCGATGGTGAATTTTTTAGTTTTGAGGGCTAATTAACAATATTCAATAGTCAAAATATGAACATTTAATAGGTTGCAACTTCCCTAATGTTAAAAAAAAAGATTTTTTTAAAACAAATTTCTTCAATTGTTGTACACTGGTTTCATGAAAATTAATAAAAAGAAAGAAAAAAGAAGGAAATAAAAAGAGTGCACACGTGAACTAGTTTTTCTTTCACGCCCCTATGCGTTTTTTTCCCCTTCCAGCATTCTTTCATAAATTTTTCGTCTATTTCCAAACTTGAAGGGTAAAGCTCGTGCAATCAGATTTAGTCTTGTAATTTATCGTTCCTAACTTCTTTGTACTAAATTCAATTTATCTTCAACTGTTTCATTATTTGTGTCGAAGAAAGAGCAAAGTCCATCGGGCTGAATATAATGCCGAATGAACAAAATAGATTATCTGAAATCAGGTTTAGAAAAAGAAATTGAAAAATGGTCCTCTTGGAAATTAATGATGAAAGAGAAGAACTCTATTACTTGACACTATTAAGAGCTATTTGCTTTTATGAGGAAGGATTTCTCTTAAAAATGTAACGTACTTTTTTTGAAGAATATTTTTTTTTTCTTTTGATGTGTCTCAAATGACATGAAGCATTATTTTTTTTTTCAAAGTACTTTTTCAACCAATGAGACCGTAGCAATTGACTGTTCTCGTGCTTAGAGTAGATACATACGTAAAAAAACATGAAAGCAAAAAAACATTAAGTGAGAGTTTTGCATTTATACTTCTCGTAATTTAAATTAATATTTAATGAAATATTATTTTCAGTAAATTTTTAATTTATTTTCCCCCAAAAAGCAATTAAAGTTATAAAACGTTATTAAACACGCATCAGTACCATATCACATTAGTTTTAACAATCCTCTGTAACCAGGGCTGCGGAGTCGGAGGAAAAATTACCGACTCCGACTTCTGGATTTTGAAACGTCCGAATTCAACTCCAAATCACTCGAGTTATCCGCAAAATTATTTAATTTTGTAAACTGCTACCTTAATCAACCAACTAATCCTACTTTTGTTTTCCGATGCAAATCAAAATATCCCAATAACAAATAAATAGTACAAAATTACAAACATATTTTTTTCCGGATTGGTCCTTTTTTTTAAATTCAAGTTTAAGATTATCTTAAACTTAAAAATCTTATTTCTTAGTACCAAATTTTATTGATTAAGAAATATGCTATGAAAATAATTGCTTTCCCTTTTAGTGCATTAAATGTTCCGAAAAGTTTTATTTCCTAAAATAGGAAAAAAAAATCCTGTTATTTCATATCGGAAAAGAGCAAAGTTAAAAAAAACGACACACGAAGTGACGTTAAAAATAAACATTTTAATTCGTGAAAACTTTGAGAGGAAGCGAGGAAAATTCTCAGTAATCTTTTCTTCCTAATAAGCTGTCAGTTGCATATCGTAAAAGAGAATATTTATTCCTTTGATTTGGAATAGGGAACTTTATTTTTCCAGCGGATTAAGAAGGAAGAGATAAATTGAAAGATTTTTATAAAAGATCAAAGAGAATATATTCTGAAATTTATTTTAAGTTTTATGGAAAACACAAAATGATATACTTTTCATATTTTGAAATGTTGTGCACGCTAACAATATATCTCACAGCAATAAAAAAGGTTTTTTCGTTAAAGTGTGCAATAAAAACTTCTAGCATGACACAAAATTCAATTATGTTACTACACCTTTGATTGTTGAACACTTTTTGGACTATTACCACTAATTAGTTACAGCAGTACAAACATAAATTTAAAATGTTTTTCCTTTTCGTGGAGCGTATTCTCTAAAAACAATTAACACTGGCTTATGCATTTTTTTGTACAGAATTGCATTTTCAACTCATTTATTTGATTTAATTAGAGGCAGACATTGATCTCAGAACTCTTCCCATACATAATTTTCATTTGTGGGTATTTCAAGTAACCTTCTTATACAGAAATATCTCGTCTTTTGTTTTAGTGCGAAAGTAGTTTTTTCTTTTTACACTAAAAAAAAAAAAAAAAAACAAATTTAACTTTTTATACTGACCTCAGGTCTCCTAACTTATGCTTAGGGAAATAATCTCCATTGAAAAATAATTCCAACAATTTTTTTTAAAAACTAGTACGACCGAGATATGAAACGCAGCGTTTTGTGACTTAGACCACTTTTCACTCGCCGTCAATAATACCTTTTGGGGGAAAATATAGCGGTTAACAAGAGTTTTTAAAATGATTTGTGTGCATACAGTGTGGTTTCTCAAATTTTTCGAGGTTTTGTAGTGTGTTTTTGCGTATTACGGCATAACATTTGCATTTATTTTTGAATAGGAATGAAAAATATACTTTGATTTATCTTCTGTATGGTCCCTTAAATCTTTGAAATGGAATATCTTCTTGAGTTTTGGTCGCACAAATGTCAAGTTTTTTTGTGTCAGTAATAGTTTTCACTGGAGGTTATTTATTTAAGAACTAGTTAGGGGAACTGAGGCCCATATAAAAAGTTAAATGTTGTATTTTTTCACTTATTTTTATTTTCACTTTAAACTTTCAATATCTTCACTTTGCATCTGATTTTGAAAATTTTTGCAACTGGAAGTATACATCTAGGACTAATGGTCGCGAAAATAAAGAACTTGCAGGTTAAAACGAAACACCCTGGATATTATTTCTTAAAGGTGTTTTTGTGGGTACGCCATTAATTCTATAATGCTCCATCAAACTTCAAAAGTAAGGCACCATTTAAAAAAAAAATCTCTATCAACGTAAAATAAACAAACAAGTCATATTGTTTTTGCTGTTATCAAAAAAAAAAAAAAAAAAAAAACCGGGTTTTTGAATTCCTTCCGTTGAATGCAAATGTTTTGTACGGGTCAACTAGTAGAGTTTACGGCTTTTATTTTAGTATGAAGTGATGTATCACTCATATATTTTTGTTTTATTTTTGCACGACATAACTTTAATCAACTATTTATTTCTTGTTCTGTATAATTTTCATCAAAACCAACTGTTTTGTTGCAGAAGAAGCATAAAACTACTGTTTAACTATCTTTAATTTCTTTTAAGAGCTACACATATAGCAAGATTTTAATACTATATTTTCTGAAGTTGATGTTTTTTCTCCAATTGCAGCCAAATTCTTGGTCAAATTATTGTAGTTTAATATCAGATGGCCTTTGTTCTTTAGTATAGAACGTTAATCTGTGTAATTGCCTGTTAACAGCAATTTATTAGGAAAATTTAAATTTATAGCCTTTTGTTACTTAACTTTTAAGATATTATTTCAAAAAATAAACCTTACATAATTATTAAACATGCTTTTGTTAGGAAATTTGAATGTATTTCAATGACAGATCATTATCACTAAAATATTTCTATTGATCAAAATATGTTAATATTTTTAAAACTGCATTTTATTTCTTTTGTTGCCAAACATTTATTTCACCAAGTTCAAAGAACTACGCAGGAGAAAAAAGGGAATTAACCATAAATTGCTATCCTAGCCTTGCTCCAATTTTCCACTGCTATCTATACCCATTGAACTTCGTAAAAATAATTTCGGCTCATGTGTGCCACGAGAAGCCAATCGGAGAGGAACCGCAAACTTAATCACAAACTTCATCCTTCTCCTGGCTGGCAATGATGATATCAAAAGTAATTTGGACCACATAGTTTCCGAAGGATTACTTGGATTTAATGCACTAAAACTCATTTTCTCCAGGCAGACCGTTAAGTGCGGATTCCTGAATTCTCTCTCATCTTTAAAAGGGAGCTCTGAGAGCTACCTAATAACACGAAAGTCGGTAAATTCATCAATAACGGATGCATTCAATGCGTTTTCTGGGAAAATACTGGCGTTGGATGTTGAAAATATGAAATTGTTGGAATAAAGTTTAATGTATGTAATAATAATTAGAAATAATGTTCAAAAGATAATACTGAGTTCAAAGAAAGATTTTTGTATATTCTTGCTTAATTGACGAGCCAAAAGCTTTGTACGCAGTTTTCATACTACTACTGTATTTGCCCTTCACGAGATACAGTAAACTCTCGATTGTCCGCGAGCGGATTATCCGCAAGTCATTCAACAATCAGGAACATATATTTTCACAGAAAATTGCAAATACAAATGGCTGCTTTTTTGTCTAAAAATTGCAAATTAAACTCAGTTGTGTTT
The DNA here is from genome assembly GCF_026930045.1 of Uloborus diversus. NCBI lineage: Eukaryota > Metazoa > Arthropoda > Arachnida > Araneae > Uloboridae > Uloborus > Uloborus diversus. The sequence continues at coordinate 116,362,031 of NC_072734.1, read as the reverse complement.
GTTTTATTTATTTGTTTGTTTTTTGTGCTTTCTTTATCGTACATGCACTTGTTCTACATTGATGCTAAAAATTATGTTGTGCATAAATACAAAACATTTTTATCGTACTGTATAGTGGTGGTAAAAAAAAAATTGCATCGCCCGTGCCGCAAAGGAGAGGAATATCATCCTGACTGCATTTAACACACAGTCAAGCATCCTGTATCCCAGATGATTTGGGGGTGTATTTCTGATCAAGGAGTTGGTGGGCTTCACTTTTTGCAATTAACAGTAAACGCTCAGGTGTATATTGGCATTTTGGAGGAGAAATTGCTTCCTACTATCCGGGATCACATTACTTCAGTTCCGAACGTCATTTTCCAGAATGATTCTGCACCGTGCCATAGGGCAAAACTGGTAAGTAACAATTTAAAAACCTTTATCCCGCCATTAGACTTAAATTGACATGGGGTTAAGTCAGGGGCGCCGACTTGCAAAAAATATTGAGGGGGCCAGGTATCACTGGGGGGTTTAGGGGGTTATCTAATCCCACGGAGGTCCCCCTCCAAAATAATGGTCAGATTTTTATACCTTGAAAATGCCATATTTTCTGGCGTGTATAATTTAAACAAACAGTATGTAACATGGCGTTTTGAAGTAAAACAATCTAAAAATTGGTGTACAAATTTTCTGGTTCAACTAGATCATCTCACTTGTTTTAGTAAGGGACATTTTTTTGTTCTATTTAATGGGGAGGCGTGCAGTGATGTAGCTAGGCATTGATTTAAAGTATAGCACCAGACTTGCATGGAAGAGCACTTCCGCAGACGCCGACTTTTAAAAAAATATATTGAGGGAAGGGGACATACCGAGGGGTCTTGCCGCGGGAAATTTTCTTAATTTGAGATGAAAAATAGTGAGTTAAATTTTTTTTTAGCATTTTAAAGTCATATACTCAATATTAGAGCCCCAAAAACTCGACAAGCCTGACACATATTTTCTGGCTTTGAAAAAAGGAAAAATACAAATAAGCACAGTATTTTCGTAAAAAAATATTTAGTTTACTCATGTTTTTAAGACCAGTTGGTTTTTCATTAATGATATCGGCTAACATATTCAAGTGCAAACGCTGTCTCTCAATGTCTAACTCGTTTTTGAAAAACTGAGTTGATTTTTTTAAGTTTGTTTCATTTCTGTTTGAAACGAGCTGATGTGTGCATCACATGACTTCCTTTTACGCCAATTTAATGATGATAGCGCCTTAGAGTAAGCAAGGAAACACTAAATATTTTCACCCGTAGTTTCTTGCGAACCAAACCAAAAAAAAACGTTTTACACAGATTTATTTCCCCATTGTTGGCAATTTTAATGTGATTCACTGGTTAACTCTTTAAATATCACTAACATTCGCCAAATTAAAACCAGATTTAAAAAAAAAACCGCCTAATTTTTTGCCAAGTTGGGGACAAAACTTGGGGGCCAAAAGCTTGGCGACATATCTCCAAGTGTTTGACAAATCATAACACCACTTGAGTTAAAATTGAAATTAACAATGATTTCCCCCCCAAAAAGGTGTAAAAGACCCTCTTAGGAACATCCGAATGCAACCAAAATGTAAGTGCACAACTAGACCCCACTAGGAGTCTACGTACCAAATTTCCACTTTTTAGGACATACCGTTTTTGAGTCATTCGAGATACATACGCACATACGTACGTTATGAGAAAACTCGTTGTAATTAACTCAGAGGTCGTCAAAATGGATATTTCGGGTGTCTGTACGTTCCTAGGCATATATCAACGTGTCGTCGGGTCGGAAAAAAAAAAAAAAAAACCCCAACATTCATTCGGGGTTGAGAAAAATGGACATTAAAGCCGATTTTTGAGTGATTTTTTTTTGCGAATACAATACTTCCTTTTTTGTAAAAGGAAGTAAAAAGCAAGTACTCTTGTTCAACTGCAATAACCTGCGTGAGACCAATTGATCTAAACCGCCCAAAAATTAGAAATTGCATCATTTCACAAACCTCAATGTAAAGTGCCTTGTTGCACTCCATTTGCAACAAGGATTGCAAGCACTCCATTGGGATTTTGAAAGTGTGTGGTGAGATGGCTTTGTTGTTTTCAGACCTCTTCGATTCCGAGGAAGCGAATGATCATCATTTTGCGAAGGTTTTTCTTTTAAACACAATTCCCAAAAGTATTCAAAACCATCACGCCTTCCATTTAATATACAAATCAAACCCTCATATATTTTTTCCAGATCAGCAACACTTAGATGACCGTGCCACAGCACTGCCCGCCAGCGACCGTCAGACTTGACCTGTAAGTTCGCGCACTAGGACAAAGTCTAAGTGTGCAGCACCGCAAGACTATCATTAATTACACCACTCGTTTTCAATTAACCTGCTTACTATCATAATAATTATTTTTTTAAACTCAATACTGAATGTATTTTACGAGGTAAACTCTTCAAACGAGGAAAAAAAAAGATAAATTTTGCAAGTTTAGAAAGCATAATATAACTAGTAGTTTTCTTGATTTATTGGAGGGGCTCTGCCCCCTCAGGCCCCATGGAGTCGGCGCCACTGGGTTAAGTTATTTTTTCCCTCTAAACTCACACGCAGGTTCAGAAATGGAAAAATGAGCATGGGGTCAGGAATTAACCTTGGCCCGGAAACAGCCCCGATCTAAGTAAACAATTATCGGATTCCTGCTGTTAAATGTTAATTTCATAAGTATTGCAGAATTTCACATACATTCATCGTTAATCGGTTGACCAAAACGTCTCACATAATCTCACTGTCGTGGAAATGCGAGGGTGATGTATTTTTTTTTTTTACCATCACTGTATATATTTTCTCTGTTTGTATTGAAAATATTATACATCAATACAGCTGAGTTTTTAAGGAAGGACAATTTTTATCTTATTTGTCCCTCCTTTTAGTCTCTTTGCGATTTGTATTATCTGCGGTACTCGTGCCACCTAATTCCGCGGATAATCGGGAGCTTACTATAAACAGAAAAAGGGATTTGCTTACAAATAGGTGTTTTTAAAGAACTTTTCACTGACGTACCGAGTCTTCGTTTTTGAAACTTCAACTAGTGCTAACTATACATGAAATGCATCCGCCAACTCAGTCATTCCAGCCGAAGACTGCAGATTCGTGCTTATTAGCACTCATCAGTCCGACATAAGAAGTGACTGAGCTAGAGGTGGAAAACCTCTTAAGGAAGCCAAAAGTGCCAAACAAACTGGTAGCCAATATAGAATTAGCACTGACCAGGGTATAGTATAGACCAATGCCATAGGACGGTAACTGAAAATAGTGCTAACTATGGTTGATTAATTTTACGAGAACTAACTATGGTTAATTAATTCAACTAGTACTAACTATGATTAATTGTTCATATTTATGTACCCCACGAAAGTTTCTAATTAAATTTTCTCACAACTTTTCTGGGTTCTGATGAAAAATGGTTTCAAATCAGATTTTTAAACATGCGTATCACATTTAATAACCTTTAAAAATAAATAAGCATACAAAATTAAATATTATATTTTTGGTAAGAACGGTTTTTTTTTTTCGAAATGAGAACAACAGATGATATTTCAGAAATTAAACTGTTTGATAATCAGTTAAATCATCATAGGATAATAGATGTTTTAGGAGGGATGATCATAGGGTAATGGGTCAAAGATGTTAGCTTAAATTTTATTGTATATTTTAAATCACAACATAACGAATCTTTTAGCAGGTGGCAATTCTTTCACACGGTTGATGCCATTAGTGTTTTGTAGATAAAATAATCTAAACAACTAGATCACAACAAAATTTATCGTTCTTCGCTTTTGTGGAAATAGATAAGATAGAAACTTTTACCGAACTGGTGATCAGCGAAAATCAATACTTACAGTGAAAGAAATATCAGAACCAATTGTCATTTATTCGGTCGGCAACCAGTATTTTATGAAATAAGCAGAAGGAAAAGCATTATTTATTTTTGAAATAAGCCATTTTTGGAAAAAATATACACGAAATAAAAATATGCTTTTTGGGGTTTATATAGCAGCGAGCCACAAAATGTAACTGCAGCAAGAATTAAAACATTTGCGGGTACTTTCTAGAATAAAGATTGTAGAAAAATCATGTCATAATACTTTTACTATTACTATCTCTATCCTATTAGATATATTCCTGTGTTTGTGGCAACATCTATATATTTTTTTTGGACTATTGAACTTAGCTACAAAATTCTATTTACATGAGCGAGAGAGTCGCATACCATCTCTTGCACTTACTCTTTAAAACAGTTAATTTTTTTTTTCATTCATTCAGATGGGAAACACGTTGCTGTTGTTGTTATATTGTGCCTGCTTGGCTCGTAATTTGGATTGCACTGCTTCAGTTTTCCAATTGTACCTTAATTTGGGTATGAAGTCCAACTTCCACAGAACACAATGCCATAAAATTCCGTTCATAGGGTAGGCAACCATTCACTGCACAATAACTAATTCACTCAAAGAAAGGACAAGAACAGGAGAAAGAAAGTACATAAATTGCCCGAGCCAGTATTCAAACCCAGGACAGTCCCTTCCGCATTGAAACTTCTCTGACCTGAAGACAAGGCGGTCGGTTATGTGAAATATGTGAATGACTTAAAAATTAAATGCGTAATTTTAACTTCCCGAGCATTTGTTCTTAGTAAATAAATTTAAGCTTACAAATACAATCTACAATGGTGACCCGTACAGTATCTATGCTCTCAAGTAAAAAATTTCATTTCTTCGACTGTAAATTAGGAGCCTTCAAAAAGCTACATTTTTTTTTAGAAATCAAGATATGGTAGTTATGGTTCAAATTAAAAACTTAATCTTTTAAATCAAAGTGTTGGAAGTCTATGTGTTTGAATTTGTTAATATTAGGAAGAATAACGACTGAAATCTTCCTCAGGGTATGTGGTAAATTGTGTTAGTTTTTGCGATCGCGCTGTTTGTTATCTCTTATCTGTGTGATTTTTTGTCTTGAATGACCAGATAATACGTAGATATTGTATTGAAAATCTTTCATTGCAATTATTTGTTTATTCTTGTGGACAAGGAAAATGTCATATAAAATGTTAATTGATTCGAACTGGAACACCGAACTGTGTCCTTTTTGAAAAAATGAGCTGAATTTGGAGTTTACCCAGACTGAATTCTAGTTTACAACTCATAGCTTTGAATAACAAAAAAAAAAAAAAAAAAAAAAAAAAAAAACACCACGTTGTTTCAATCTTAGATGGAAAGAACTCGTGTTAAAGAATTAATTCCTGATTCCTTAAAGGATAGCGAAAGCGTGCCTTAAAGGAAAAAAAAAAGACTTTTATTGCTCTAAGAAATTCTTTTAAACTTAAAAACTAATTGCGGAGTTAATTTGGTGACAACTGGCTAACGGATTTATCAAATAAAACGATAAATTTGGCAAATCAAAATATCGATGCGAGAAATTATTGCGTAATTTGTGGGGGAAATGCTTGAATACTCTTATGAAATAAATTTTATCACCCTTTGCTTAGTTCGTCCTGAGTGAGTCGCCTATCAAGGTATGACGGGTGAAAATTGCGTCTACATTTGAATGAAGCTATTGAATGTTTGGTGATGTTTGGATAATTGAAATTTTAACCTTAATTCCAGTGGATTAACTCGTAACTCCTGTAGAAACCTTCATTGTTGACCACTTTCCCGTTTCTTCATTCTTCTTAAATTAGTCTTAACAGTTAAGATAACGGTCAAAAATATGTCGTTTGTTTTTTTTTCAAGCTCCGTTTTCACAGTAGGAAAGTCAGATGGACGGCAGTTGGCTGGTTTGCGTACTAGGATATTACACATACCTCCGTCCAAACACTCAGTTACTGTCGAGTCCAATCTGCGATTTTCTGTTGAGCTACAGACACGAAAACATGGCTGTTTCTGTCGAGTCTGCCGCCAAATGTGAATTGAGAAGTGTTATTCGTTTCATCCAAGCAGAAGGTAACAGGGCAGCGGAAATTCATTGAAGAATAAGTCGTGTATATGGAGACAACTTAATGAGCGCTGGTCTTGTTCGTAAGTGGCGCCGAAAAGTTTAAGAGTGCAGAACTAATGTGCATGATGAAGGGGGTTTTGGACGCAAGTCTGTGGCTACAGATGACCTTGTTCAACGAGTCGACAAAGTAGTTAAGGAAACTCGAAGATTCACGATAAATGAATTATCGATGCAATTTCCAGATGTTCCAGGATCGTCCTTACATTCTATAGTTATAGAACGGTTGCGCTACAGAAACCTTTGTGCTCGCTGGGTCCGAAAACACCGTCAAAACTCACTTTCAATCATTGGCGGCAACGTTCTACAGTGGTGGACAAAATTATAGACTCAATTTTTTTTTCTTTTATTTCAATTACAACATGACTCAGTTTAAATTATTTTCATTGAAGTAAAGATGAATAGTTGAAGAAATAGTTCTAAAATTAGTACATCTTATCAATTAAATTAAAAAATTCATAAAGTTAGAAAATTTGCAAATTTAGTATTTTATCATTACGTGAAACCTGGACAAAAGTATAAACTCAGAGGTAAAAAATCCAGGATTACGAGAAAGTTTCGTTCCAAAATGTTAATTTAACGCCATAGAATGAATAAATGTTGTCATCAGTAATTGCTAAAAGTTTTGTTTTTGGAAATTAATGAGAAACAAATAAATGCACCGCTGGACAAAATTATAAACTCACTTTTTTTTTTCATTTTTTCAATCATAATTTAACTTAGTTAAAAAACGTTTTGTTCCAGTAAAGATAAATAACTGACTAAATAGTCCTAAATTCAGTATAACTCATAAACTTTATAAAATAAATAAATAAATAAAAAAAATATCAACTTTAATATCTTTATAATGCATGAAACCTGGACAAAAGTATCAACTCAAAAGTAAGAAACTCTGAAGTTTGGTAGAATTTTATTCAAATACTTAATCATTTAATATCTAAAAACGAACTAATGCTGAATTACAAAATTACGAACTTACAATACTGCGTAAACACAATTATAACCAGACAATTTTTTTCTTTTTCTTTCTTTTTTTTTTTTTTTTGAGTTTAATTAAGTTACATTTGCAATTACTTCAGTAAAACAAAAGATCAGATTTATTAAAATGTAATTTTGCTTTTAACATGGATAAATTGAAAAAAAAATCAATATATGAAATGTTTTAAAAATTAACACTGCATTAAATCTAGCCATTAGTGTAAACTACAAACTTTTAAAAACGAGTTGGGCACTCAGTTTTCTGAATTACCTCGAATATGCGGCTGGGCATGTAGATTTCACAAGAGTTTCTAACAACTGCAGTGACATATGGTGCCATGCTGAAAGTATTGCCTTTTTTAATTCCTCTTTGGTTTGGTACTGGTGCCGATCATGATAAACTTTGCGAACCGAGGTCCCCCAAAGATTTTCAAACGGATTTAGATCCGGACTACAAGCTGGCCATTTGATAACTTTGATACCCCAGCGCTTGAACCATTCTTTTGTACTTTTCGCTGTGTGTACACTCGCATTATCTTACTGAAATAACCAGTTACCTCCAGGAATCAGATGATCAAAAGGTAAGAGATGATCTTCCACTATTAATTGATAATCTTCAGCGTTCTATCTTCAATTAAAAAACGCCAATCCTGCTTTACTATGCTGAGAGAGTTATTTATCTTTACTGGAACAAAATTTTTTTTAACTGAGTTAAATTATGATTGAAAAAATGAGAAAGAAAAATGAGTTTATAATTTTGTCCAGCTGTTCATTTATATGTTTCTCATAAATTTCCGAAAACAAAACTTTTAGCAATCACTGATGGCAACATTTATTCATTCTATGGCGTTAAATTAACATTTTCGAACGAAACTTTCTCGTAATCCTGGATTATTTACCTTTGAGTTTATACTTTTGTCCAGGTTTCACGCAATGATAAAATATTAAATTTGCAAATTTTCTAATTTTATGAATTTTTTAATTTAATTGATAAGATGTACTAATTTTAGAACTATTTCTTCAACTATTCATCTTTACTTCAATGAAAATAATTTAAACTGAGTCATGTTGTAGTTGAAACAAAATAAAAAAAAATTGAGTCTATAATTTTGTCCACCACTGTATAAGGAGGATATAGAAAAGCTTGTGCACAGTTACGACAAATGCCTAAATCGTCAAGGTGATTATGTGGAGAAATAATATGCATTGTACCTTACTTTTGATAGTAAAATCTTTTTGATATATTCACCCGTTTTTTTTATAGCCAAACGGAGCTTGAAAAAAAAAACCCTTATATTATCCAATCATAAATAACTTACTGACTTTTTGGTGCTTCAACAATGAAATAATGCTTTCACGCATGTTATGAAGCGAGTTTAGTTGTTTATGACGTCAGCGTTACTCGACCAGTGAATTGGCTATTATATATGCATGAGATGAATACTGTATCGAAACTCACTTCAAAACAATGTAATTGAATTGAAAAATTTCATCCAATCTTTATTTCAATCTAGGGGTCCTACCACGTACTATGTGAAGTTTTTCCGGCGAAATAAAAACAGTGTCGGGAATGATTTCTTTCCATAGCACGACGACTTTGTGTGATGAGAAAAAAATCGAATTTCGACAGTAAAGGCGGCTTTAAAAACCCAGGAGTGAGCACATTTTTTTATTCTGAAGTAAAGTCTGTCTTATAGAATGATAGATGCTTGTATTTAAACTATCAAATTCGTTAATACATGTTCATTTGATTGAAATCATGTAGAAATAAATCTTCTTCTGTACTGGAGACTGTAGGCGCTCTTTTCAGTTATTGACTTTTATGCTTTTTTGGTTAAATATTTGAAAACATATTAACAGTAACTAAAAAGAGTACATACATTTGGCTATAATACTCCCAAATTCTGAGTTTGTTGCTTTTGCAGTTTCTATTTAATGAAGCCTCAAGTGAAAGAAACATTGTCCGCCAACTTACCCCGCTGCGGAGCTAGTTGCCTCTATCTGCGGGTTAAGTTAACACAAGCTTTATAAAACGTTAAATCATGCACATAGTTGTGATAAATACATTTTATTAACCTTTTTTTTAGCATGGACGAATTGTAACCCGATGTTCAAAACTGTTTTTCTTTTTATTTTCTTTATTTTTTTTTAAAGTTATATGTAGCAGAAAGACAAAAGGCTTTTGTCGGATGTCTTTCGTCTATAAACTCATTTCTTTTACATTGAAAAAGGCGTTCCTTGTAACGCCGAAACACGTGTCTGCAGTAATCTGCGATTTGTGCTTTTTGACGTTGTTATTTTTTACTTTACTTTTCAGCACAAAGGTATTTATTTATCTTATTGAATGAATGTTCAAACTAGTTCAAGTAATGTGCCAGAAAATGTTATAAAATAAGCATAATAAATTTTCTGGAACACTTTCAAACAAATTTAATGTGTAAAAATGTTATTCCTAATGGTGAGTCGATTTCATAACACCACATAAAATTTTTTTTTACTTTTTTTAAAGTAGTAGAAAACAATTTGCTTACAAGCAAAATGTTCCTAAAGACTTAAGTTGTATTACACTTAATAATATTAATAAAATGTTGCATTAGCTGAAACTTTTTCTCAGAAATAAAGCTTTTGAAAATTAGCAAAAATAAATAATTTATCTATTTTATACTGTCCGATAGAATTGAAATAGTTTTCACACTCCAGCTCCGTTGTTCACTATTACAGACTGATGAGTTCTCAACGCGGACAAACTGTAATTTCCGGACGAAATTCAGTCCGGGCTGTCGAAATATTGCATGCATTTTAAAGTTGTTTAAAATGTGAAATAAATATAAATTATGTAGTGGTAAATAATAGTTGGAAGGTTCATGCTTTAAGAATTGTAAAAAGCTCTGTGTGAAGTTTGCTTCATTATTAAAATTTACGAATTTTCATCTAATTACTTAATTATTGGTGGAAGTTCATGAAAAATGTGTTGAGTTAAACAAAAAGAAAGAACTTTTCTTTTGAAATAAAGAAAATTCTTTAATCCCTAATCAATATATAATGAAGAAGGTTTAAAAGTTTTGTTCATTTTGCTTGACAATTACCGATTCCTTCGCTAGAACTCGAATTAAAGTTCCGTTCCCATCATTTAAATAACCTCAGCAGGTCAAACTACTATTTGAGTCAGATTGCGTGTCATTTCCCAAAGAATAATCTCAATTGACTCGTTATTTCAAAACTGTTCTGTCAAATGTGCCGTTTTCGTGACTGCTAGTAAAATAATGTACGGTCGTGCAAAAAGACTTTGGAAGACATCTTAATTAGTCAGTCGCTGAAGTTATTTGTTATTCAGTTTTATTTTACGTCAGAGCATGTTATTTTCCAAATAATAATAGGAAAACAAATGCTTGAATAACTATTTCAACTTGTTTGGAATGATTGAATTATTTTTGTATTGATACAAAAATCTCTTTAAAGCACATTTCTCTATACGCTCAGATTTTTTTAGTGGGCTGTATGTTTCTATACATACCGCTGGAATAAAATAATAACTGTTTAAAGTCCATGAAAAATTTAGTTATTTTTCTGAAGTTAAGAGCCATTTTGATGTTAACAAAATTTTCAGCTTCTCTTCGTTCTGTTTTTTTTTTAATACTTCGTTTCGAAGTTAATTTTATTCACTAGAAATAACATGAAGTTAAACGATTAGTTTCTCATGTTTACGATTTATTAGAAACAGGGGCGGATTTATATTTTGTGTAAGGGGGTGGCAGTTGAAATGAGTACCAATCCTTCCCCCAAACTTCTTCGCCGTTTTTATATGCATATATTCTCGCACCCCTCACTACGACCGACGCACGGTGGCCAGTCACCTGCTAGGACCTTCCAGTACAATTTAAAGCTAGCCACTGCGACAACCATTCATTTGCCTAAACATTGACAGTTTATGTTTCAGTGACCAAAATATAAATACGCAACAAAATGGTGTTTCAAACGTGGTGCTGATCGTCGTAAAAAATAAGGAGATTTAAAATAAGCAAGCAATAATTTAAAAAAAGAGGTTAAAAACGTTTAGAAATTATCTAGTGTGTCAAAACGTTATTACAACTTAATTAAAACCCGTAGATTTAAAACGAATTTTGTTTTAAGTACCAATGTATTCTGAGAATGTTTATAATTAAAAAAAATATATATTTTTTTGTTCCTTACTTTTTTATAGCATAGTAGAAAAAATACTCAAAAATTTTGTCTTGCACTTTGTTCCGAAATACAAAATAAAATCGCAGTTGTTTATGGGTCCTTTTTTGAGTTATTTGCACCAATTGGTGCACTTGCACTAAGTTTCCATAAGGTTATTTATATTTTTATTTCTAATAGCAGGCTATAATTAAGAAAAAATAAGAACACAAACAATAGAAATTAGAACGAACAACAAAGATGGTCGCAAAGTAACTTGTTTAGTCCATAAAGGCCCTTCCCTCCGAGTAACGGACGTGCAGAGTCATGGAGACAAGTGCAGAGCAGATAAGAAAATGCGCTGAGTCCATGTCCCTATCTAGATTGCGGAGCATGCCTTTAGGGCTATCACAAATATTCATTCTGAGAAAGTATTTTTTGAGACAATCATGTCTCGTCAAGAGCCTGAAAAGGCCAACTGCTTTAAACCCGAAATTTCCATAAGTTAAATATCATAGTTTAGTCTAACCGCAAGATTGCGCTTTTAAACTAAACTTCAGCAGCAAATTTTATGCAACAAAATTGGTCGTTGTTGCTGCTTTCATTGGCTGAACAAGAGAACATTGATAGATTTAAGCGCTGTGGAAATACTTAACTCAATGCTGCAACGATTCAACGATTTTCCAGAAACTATTCAAAGTTTGACTTTTTCAGAGAATAAAAAGAATCCCCGTTCATCAACTGTTCTGTGAACTAGCCCCTAATGTGATGCGGTTGTTGAAAAAATATGATACTATGAAATTGAAAAGTGCGTCTTCACAGTTTCGCGTCGCTCGCCTTTCTTCCTCGCAAAACTTATAAGATTTGTACTACTCTAATTTCGAGCCCCCTCCCCCCCCCCCCGAAATTTAAATAATGATTCTTGAAAAAAATTATTTTCAGCACGTTGACGGGAATTTTACCTTTTTTTCCCTTTTCTTTAAGCCTGATTGTTGAACATATATCACTTGACACGAATTTAATTTTCAAGGTAGACTGGGCAACGCCGGGTAACGCAAATAGCAAGAAAATAAAACATTTTACAACTGTAACAAGTCGTTTTATGGGCGAAATTCGGGTACTGTAATTCGGAATGACATTCTAATCAGCGTTTTTGCGAAAAATGAATAAGTCAAGGTAAACAATCACTGGATCACGTTGCTCAATCAAGCACAACATTTATCGATATAGTAGTAAAAGGGTTTTCAATCATGTGCAGTAAGATATCCATATTTGGAAATATTATGAGAAAATAATTCATATAATGTCAGTATTCAAAGTCATGGACAATATAACGGCACAAAGTGTTGAATTTGTGCATAATGAATTTATTTTTCAATTTCCTTAATTTTTCATTAATAATCAACAAGAAGTAGTTGATATCAGTTAAGAAACTACTTGTAGCAAAATAAATTAGTGATATGTTTCATCCATAATGGTTACCCGCTTTGTCCACGTACGGCGTAGTAGACAAAGTGGATGGATACTTTTCTGCAGTATTTCAAACGTACTATTTCCTCTCATTTAGCAACTTTTCTCTCATATAATTTTTGCAACTTTTTCAGTGTTACTATATGTAAACAACCTTTTGTTATTTGTGGAAAATAGATTGACCTCTGGCCTTATAAAATTCGTCAAACCTTAAGTGATTCATTTCGGGCAACTTTCAACTATGGCTGTGAGCTTCTGCAAGAGGAGCATTTATAGAGACGATATTTTATTCAATACATGTACAAATTCATGTAAAAATTTCCTTTAACATTAAATACAATGAACTTTCTCTATCTGAACACTCCCTAATGTGAACAACTCGATATTCTGAACACATTTTGATGGACGCAGAAAAACTCCATAGACTTAACATAGGCTGACCTCTCTGTACTGTGAGCACTCTATAATTTTAAACACCCCAGTATTCTGAACGCGATTTTTAACCCTGTTCAATTATTACCTCTCTTTATACTAAACAGGTTCACAATCGTTACTCGGGAATTCCTATAAATCAAATTGCAAAACCTGAAATACATTTACAATTTCAACAGAATGATAAAAATGCATTAAGGGGTGATTGGAGAAACGATGAAAAAAAAATCATTTTCCTGAATTTTACTGCATCACATAAAACCATTCAGCCGAGCAATGTAAGACTCTAGCTTCTGCCACCGAACTATATTTCAAGAATTCAATGACCATTGTGATATCAAGTAGTATTCAAATCCTTTAAAGTACGATTACCTTCATGCAAAATGCGGCTGAGAAACACCCGCAAAGCTTTTCACTTGGATTCATTTTCACGTACCTTGCATGACAATATACAATGGAAAAGCATAGTAAAAATTAATCCCTTCCCCCCCCCCCTGAGTATTGTATCGGTAGCTCTATCGGGATATTTTATTGTTGAATGTTATGTGAAACTTTTTGAAGTAAAAGAAGGTAAAGAAAGAAATGCGAAGTCCTACTGAGTTGAATTAGACATTGCTCTAGCCAATTCAGCACCTCAATCTTAGTTACTGGTATTGCTCACTAGACTAAGTACTGAGCATAATCCATTTACGCAATAAAATACATGTACATGTATTATCCAGTATCCCTCTATAATGAACACCCCCATAATCTGAACACTTTTGTTCGGTCCCATGAATGTTCAGAATAGAGAGAGTCCACTGTACTAAAAACATGTTTATTTTATTTCTGAAGAACAAACATTAAAGAACTCCAATGTTCTAAAATGAGAGAGAATGTTAGCTAAATTAACTTTGTACACAATAGAAATTATCCAAATAATATATTTGCGAATTCAGTTATTAAAAATATCGTATTTGACAAATAACCAGAAATCTATTTCGTTGGCTTCAAAAGACGGAAGGAATGAAAGTGTAATGTTGCAAAGAGTTAGATAAAAATAGAACTGTGTACGCGTAATACAATTGTTACCAAAGCAATGTTTTGAAAACAAACTTATTGATAGAAAAGAAAAAGCAATTTTTTCTTAACTTTCAACAAGATGGAGAACAAAAAACACTACTTTGTTTGAAATTTTTTAAAATTTCAAGTAGGTGCAAAACAAATTGAATGTTTCTGCAACATTTCATTTTATGACATTAAGTTTACAACATTAGGCTGTAACATTGTGAACAGTTTATACCCAAAGGAAAACTGGTAAAAACAAATGGAATAAAAATTATTCTATCTTGATACAAAGGAAAGAGATGTGGATAAAAAGTAAAAGAAAAATGCATATTATATGTTATATGAAAGAATACTCTTTCTGAAGTTTTATAAGAAATATTTTTCGAAAGAAATCCCATTTTTGTTGCAAAGAAGACCCGAATTTCATTATGTTGAATAAAATTCCCAACTGTTTTCTTAGAGATTTCGGACTTTTTTAAAAGTAAATTCGGCAAGGATCTTAAATTTTTATAATATTTCGGCAGTAGTATATGTAACCATATTATTGAGTATCCCAAAGTTGAGGGAAAAACTGTAAATGAATGCAAACGCGTCAGAGTGACCATGACGAAATTTTGTTAAATGAAAGAAAAAAAGAAGTTTTAAAGATGCATGGAAAAACACATTTGCAGTGTAAACATTGTTTGTGATATTTAAAAAAATGAGATGGTAAATTCACAAATTTTTAACAGTGTCAAAATTCCTTGTGAAGACATTCTTCTAATGTCATTGGTGCTACCTAGTCAAATTATCGCACCCTTATGCTTCCGGCTAACTGGGTGTGTTCCTTTGTCGCTAACCTTTTGTGCTCCATCATCAAAAGCAATATTTTCAATGGAAGACTACCTCTATCTGAACACCCCGATATTCCGAACACATTTTGATGGTCACAGTGAAACTATATAAACTTCTCTCTGTACTCTGAACACCCTAGAATATGAAATTGGCTAGTATTATGAACGCTATTTTCAATCAATCCCCTTCAGCTCTATATATTGAGCGTGTTCAGAATTGGAACTCAGGAATTTCTATGAATCTAGTTGGAAAGCATAAATTACATTCACGTTTTTAGGATTGATTGAATAGCATTAAAAAGAAAATGGATGGATGAAGAACAAAAATTATTTTCCTGGATATTACAAAATCACATGAAATCATTCAGCTTAGCAATATGAGCCTGAAGTTTCTGCCGCTGAACTATATTTCAGGAATCCAACCATTGTATCAAGTTGTATTCAAGACCTTTAAAGTATCTTTAAGCAAAATGCGTCTGAGAATCACTCTGAAAAATTTTCACTTGGATGATAGCACGTACCTTGCATGAGGATATACAAAGCAAAATAAGATTACGAATAATAAATGCAACAATTTAGGTCCTGCCGAGTTGAATTACACATTTTAGCCACCAATCCAAAATTCAACACCTCTACCTCAGTTACTGGTATAGCTCACTTGGCAAAGTGATGTGCATAGTCCACTAACCGCAATAGAATACATGTATGTACAAATATACTCATACCCCCATAATCGGAACACTTTTGTTTGGTCCAATGAGTGTTCAGAATAGAGAGAGTCCACTGTACACCTCCATAAACATGCTTTGCAGTTTTGAAGCCCGGTGCGTGAGGAAATCAGTACTCTCATATCACGAACTATTATTTGAGCGTATTGACCTCTACAAGAGAATAGTTTGGTGATGTCTTTACACGGGTTTGAAGTTCCTCCCCCAGCAAGGGTGCCCCCCCCCCAAGAGCAAGGACGTACCCTCTTAAATACCGCGAAGATCCCCCAAAGTCAAAACCCCCCCAAAAAAATACCAGCCCCCTAAACATTTTAATTTCACAATTTCACCCTTCGCCCCAGGTGCCTCCTTCACCTTGAGTCTTGTATCAGTCGTACTTAGGCTCACCAAAAATTTGATCTGACAGTGTCAAAATTTTTTACTTCATACATGCAAATCAACTGTTTGACGATATCAAATATAAATTTTTTCGACGCAAAAAATTGTTTCGTATATTGGTGGTTAATATGTCAGTTACATTATGTTTAACGACTTTATTATTTCTTTTGGTGTGGGAGAAAATCTGTGAATTAACCTAATTTACAGAATTTTAATTAGTTTGTTTATATTATTGTACGTACTTATTTATGCAGATGTTCAAACATAGTACATCTTAAAAACTTATAAAAACGATTGCTCTTAAAAAACAAGTTATAAGAAAGCTTAACTTTAAAATATTTGCTAATAAACCTTAAATTTTCTCGCTTTTTTGTAAGATATGGTACTGTTTTTGCTGTTTTATTATTATTTTTTTATTTAGCAACATAATTTCCACACCTTGAGAATTTGCTTGCTTGCAACTCTTCAAAAGTTGCTCAATTAACTCTCTAACAAATTTATTATATTTTCCAGACTGATTTTTGCATACTTAAGCATTCAAGGACGTGTTTATCATAATACGTAACAACTAATCAAAAATGTTTTTTTTTAAATTTTTTATTATTAAAAAAATTTTTTTTTTAATGAAAACTAATTTGTATTTGTGCTAAATTAAAATAGTCGGTAATTTTTTTTTATATGCGGCTTTCTTATTTGAAAAAGACACGGGTCAAATTCTCCTGTTTAACTTTTGTTGGTGAATATATAAATTCTCCTGTAAATATTTGAGAGGTTTTCTCCTTTCCCGAACTGCTCACTGGATTTCTCGTGTCCAAAATAATGTCAGAAAATCGTGAATATATATGTTACATCGGACTTTGAAGGAGTTTCTTAAGCCGGGTAGTTAGTTTTGGACTTCTGTTTGAAAGGAAAGACAAAAATGCATCAGTTGAAGTGGATATTGTGAGATCTTTTGACATAGAAAGGCTTTACTTTGATCTTATTTGTTTTGTCTGGATTCCGTTTGATATGTAGTAGTTTTTTTTTCTCAGCAAGATGCAATAGACTTGACTCATGCAAAAAATGTGTTTAATATTGTTCCGGAAAATTTGTATTATTTTGTTCAATACGTTACATTGTTTTTGTAAAAATTGCTGCGAAAATAAGTAAAGAAGTATAAAAATATTGAAATTTAAGAAATCAATAAATTAATAAATACATTAGAGGTAAATCAGAAAAATCACCATGTACAATATATCCACAAAAATAAATGTAATCCTATTGGTTCACATATTTTTCCTCGTGAGGTTTTTCAAACATTACACTAATTTTGGAAATTCCAATAGGGGTGTTTCCTTTAGTCAAAAGTACTTTCAGTCGCTGACATTGACAGAATAAGAAAAAAAAAGGGAAAAAACCAAAACAAAACATGGAGACATAAAATTACTTTTGTTTACTTAACATTTAATTTTCAATTATTTTTTTAAAATGTCAGATTTCTAAAACAAGATGTTTCTCCCTTTGACGTCCCAAGGGAAGACAGCCATCTTGGATTGGATCGCGTGGTTGTCTTTTCTAGCAAGATATCGCCTTTTGGTGATTTTTCACTGCAATTAATTACTAGCGGAACCAGAATTGTTAGTTAAGAAAAATATTTATCTGAGACGATCTTCTGAATTTTAGTTCTGGTAACCCTAGCGTTTTGTTCACTTGTGACGTTAACACCGATTGAATGTCCTTCAAGATTATTTTTTTAAGATAAAAAATAAGACAAAAAAAAAAAAAAAAAAAAAACTTAAAATTTTTATTTGAAAAATGGGAAACAACCTAATTGTGTCGAAGAATCTAGCAGATCTTGTATTCGCAATGATGATAATAATTGTTTCAAATAACATACATCCGAAGGTGTAATATCATTGCATTTGAGTAAAATGTAATGCATCCAATTTAGTTTTACATTTATTCCGACAAAGGAATCAAAATTAAAGCAGGATTAGCAAACTAGGTAAATTTGACGAAATTGATGCATAAATGAATTACAAATTGAGAAAAAATACAATTAATGGATCTTGATAGTTATTTGTATGAAAAATACAACTTTTAATGTTCTTATGCAACAGTTCAGCGACATTAGAGCGTCTTGATCAGCCATTCGTACACCAGTGCTAAAAATATGTAATATTATTTTCACACTAACATGCAAAACATTTTATAGACAAAACGTTAAATGAAAAGATCAAATTTTGCTGTGACATCAGCAGTTTTTGTAAATAAACTAATGATCCAATTCGTTTTTTTTAGCAGTTATAATAACCAATTTTTATTCCTGTTTTAAGGTAACCAATTTATTTGTATCAGAAAATACTGTAGCATTTCGTAATGAAGTGACAGCATGCATAAATAGCGTTATAATTATATTGATTGCGTAGTAAAAAAAAATTTCAATGTATACCTGAAATACTACTCTTTAAAGTTAAATTAATTGATAAAATATGGTTTTTGCGAAAATCATAATTTTCAGCTGTAGTGTTTTAGATATTTTTTTTCTAAATAACAATATAAATGGGGTTTTCTGATTTGTTCAAAACACTTTTTCAAAAATAAACTGCTGAAATCCTGATTTTCTACATTTCTGTTTTTTGGGGATAGCTGAAGATATATATTGGTTGCTAATTTGTTGGAGAAATTCACAGAATTCTTTCGCATACTTTTCTATTTTTCACAATACATTTATATAACTAATTTGAATTGAAAAATTACGTCCTCAAAAGCAATTATAGTAAAATAAAGAGTATTTCCTCATTGAAGGGTTTTCCAGTTTTTCTTCATTGCTTTTTTTTGTATTCTTCATAAAAAATTTATGTGATGGAAAAAAATACTTATAAAACAGCATTCTCATGAAAGGTGGCAAAAAATTAGAAAAGAAGGTATCTTTCTTCTTTTTTCTATTTTATTTGAGACTGATAATTTCCTTTTGAAGTAATTAGAAAATGAAGTATGCCATCGAAACGAAAAAAAAAAAAAATTTTTTTTTTCATTTAATGGATGAATTAGAAAAATCCTAAATAGCGATTAACTACGAATAGTGTTATTTTGTTTATTTGAATCCAGAGTAATAAAACTAATTTTTACTATAACATCTTATACATATAAAATCTGAGTATCTATCTATCTATCTATCTATCTATGTCCAAGCTTCTTCTCCCGAACGACAGTGAACTGACCATCGAACCAGGTATCGATGGATTCGTAATCCTCCCGTCTTCATGTTTAGCTATTTAACATAATCCTCCGATAATAATTAGCGGAGATATCAATTAAAAACTATTAATTATGACTCTTAGATTTAAAAATCAAATCCCTATTTTTCGAAGGCTTTCCTCCATTTAAATTATTATTCAGTGCTTCATCTCAACTTTCCGCAACAATGCTTTTATTAAAATGTATGTGAGCGTGAAGAAAATCATTGAGATGAAAGATCTGCTGCCATTTTTTTTTCTCGAATATGCTCAGGTAAAATTCTTGTTTTTGTTTTGAGGCTTTTCCTGTAATCAGGGGATTTAAAATGTTTACTTTATGGGGGTTTTCCGCAATCTGCCACAAAATTTCACTGACTTTTTTTTTTTTTTTGGTTCAAGCCTGGAGTGTTGAACTCGCGTCACATGACATAACTTTCATTTTCGAGGAGGACCGTGCACGTCGTAAAGTAAATGAGTGATTTACAAGTTATTTGAGTTCTTTGAGGGTTTGTACCTGGAAAACGGATTGATGTAATTCTTGTACGACCATGTGGATAGAATCCATCCAAATATTTATCTGAGTGGTATGTTGCATTAATAAACACCCGGGCAACGCCGGGTAGTAGACTGTTTTATGTAAAAAGCGGATTGTTATTGTGCATAAATATTTCCGATATAGTCTATCAGATGTAATTCAGTTTAACGTGAGTAAAGATTATAGTTGATAATGCATATATTTTCCTCTTTTGTGCTGACTGAAAATGTACTCATAACTTGTATCATTGATAACGATTATTAACGTTGATGAGGTGTTTTGGCAAAAATATGTTTTACTGGTGTTTTGCAAACCTTGCTTTACGCGCATTTATTTATTCCTTAACGCGTTAGAAACTAGTGTCAGTGTACTACAAAAGCATCAACTGGACTGCTCTTACATTTTTTAGGTAGCCCGTGCAACGCCGGGCACGCAGCTAGTCTTATACATATAAAATCTGAGTATCTATCTATCTATCTATCTATGTCCAAGCTTCTTCTCCCGAACGACAGTGAACTGACCATCGAACCAGGTATCGATGGATTCGTAATCCTCCCGTCTTCATGTTTGGCTATTTAACATAATTCTCCGATAATAATTAGCGGAGATATCAATTAAAAACTTTTAATTATGACTCTTAGATTTCAAAATCAAATCACTATTTTTCGAAGGCTTTCCTCCATTCAAATTATTATTCAGTGCTTCAACTCAACTTTCCGGATGAACGCTTTTATTAAAATTTACAGCGTGAAGAAAATCATTGAAAAGAAACATCTGTTGCAATTTTTTTTCTCGAATATAAAGAAATAAAATTAGGCTTTTGTTTTAAGGCTTTTCCTGTAATCAGGGTGTTTAAGTTGTTTACTTTTCGATTATTTTGCCGTAATCTGCAGCAAAATTTTGCTGTTTTTTTTTTTTTTTTTGTTCAAGCCTGATTGTTAAATACGCGTCACATGACATAACTTTCATTTTCGAGGAGGACCGTGCACGTCGTAAAGTAAATGAGTGATTTACAAGTTATTTGAGTTCTTTGAGGGTTTGTACCTGGAAAACGGATTGATGTAATTCTTGTACGACCATGTGGATAGAATCCATCCAAATATTTATCTGAGTGGTATGTTGCATTAATAAACACCCGGGCAACGCCGGGTAGTAGACTATTTTATGTAAAAAGCGGATTGTTATTGTGCATAAATATTTCCGATATAGTCTATCAGATGTAATTCAGTTTAACGTGAGTAAAGATTATAGTTGATAATGCATATATTTTCCCCTTTTGTGCTGACTGAAAATGTACTCATAACTTGTATCATTGATAACGATTATTAACGTTGATGAGGTGTTTTGGCAAAAATATGTTTTACTGGTGTTTTGCAAACCTTGCTTTACGCGCATTTATTTATTCCTTAACGCGTTAGAAACTAGTGTCAGTGTACTACAAAAGCATCAACTGGACTGCTCTTACATTTTTTAGGTAGCCCGTGCAACGCCGGGCACGCAGCTAGTATACATATATTTTCTTATATTTGATAATTTTGATATCTTAGTTATTATTTGATCATAAAAACAAATTCACTCACCCACTTAGAAACATTTGTTAGACGTTACTATTTATGTCAATCCGTGCACTCATGAAAGTACGTAGTATATTTTTAACGCAATCGGTGTTTGAAAACATGTTTTTTGGTCGCTGTATTAATACCAATGATGTATTGAAACAACGACGTCAAAAATTATTGCTGTTGGTAGTCGATGTCGCACGTCTAATTTACTGTTTATAATTGTTTCACGTGTAATACTGGAGCGCTGTTAGATTTTGTAAATTTCTACCGTTCAAGCAATTAACAATTTAAAAAAAAAATAATGCCACCATTTTCAGTTTAGTAATGTAAAAAAAAAATCTTTGCATTTTCACAAAAAAAAAAAAAAAAAAAAAAAAAAAAAAAAAAAAAAAGCAAATGAATAAAATTAAGAAAAAGAATTTTTCAGTAAAATTCAAAAAAAAAAAAAAAAAAAAAAAAAGTATTTTCAAATTATTTTTTAGGAGGACCTGATAATCTGTATTTTTAAATAATCCAAGGGGTGTCAAAACATATGTTCCAAATACTTTTCAACGAAAATCGCAGTCGTATTTTTTCAAAGAAAAAGTAATAGTCATTACTTTTATAGAAACCCACGACGCGCCTCACTTGAAAAATGAATGGGTAAAGAAACATAGTTGCATGTAGCACATACCCGTTTAAAAAAGTTGAAAGTATGTCACATAACCTTGTTCAAAAAATTCTGCTAGCAATCGTGTTTTTAGCTCTAACATATCGCGCTGTTTATGCTAATTTTTAACTATTTTTTTTTCAACTTAATTCAAGTAATAAAAGTAAATAATGCATGTCACTTGTTTTCAACGACTTTCAACTGAAAGAAAAACGTTTCAAAAAGGGCGAATAATACAGAAATATTTTTGAGACATAATTCTCACATTGAAAAATAGATTTTAAGTGAAGAAATAAAACAATTCAAATCAATTTTGCAGTTTAAAAAAACGTGGCAGAAACATACTCAATACCGAACTTCGGATATTTTGCAACACACCTATAATATATTTATATCTACAATATCTTACTCACTAAATAGAAGACATTTTTTCAAGAGCAGTAGTATTTTTTAAAAGTTTATTATTAATCTTTAGAAAATAAACATATTATAAATATTCGACATCGTCATAGTTCGTTGCGGGCTTTGACCTTCTTTAAAAGATACAGCCAGGTTGTTCTCCTCTTCCCGTGGTCTTCCAAAAAATATTAGGGCCACTTACTATTTACCCTAGATGCACATCAAATATGGCTACTTATCAGGAACAGATAGCACAAAACACCAAGAATCTTATTAATCAATGGTCTTTAATAAAATGAGCATCAAGTTTAAAATTTTAAATGGCAACTCCCTTTTAATAAAAATACCTATTATCAACATTAATAGTTAACCTTGGAAGTAATTTAGTGTCGTTTGGTTTACACACACACACACACACACACACACAGCAACGGCTTTATCAGAAAAATGGGGAAAATCCACCACGTAATGTTAAGATATTTCTTTCATATTTTTGTTTATAACACATATTCTCAACGCCATGGTCACTTAGGTAACTCTTCGGTTAAAGATCAAGCTGGCTGCCAATGGTGAAAGATGAACACTAAATTGTCAGTGATATGTTATGGAATACTACAGTCCTTAACGTTCCATCAGAAAATCAGTACCTCTGTATTAACTGGATCAGGTGTTGTTTGGCTTTCATTCTAGATCAAAAGCACCGAACTGTGAATCGATGCTTCTTCCAATTATATTTTGTTTTCACAGCTATGCCTGATTACCACAACAATTGTGCTCTTACTAAAACATAAATTGTACTATTTTGACCTTAATAGGTTAATATTCTATGTACTGCTCGGGCTCGGATTTCTGAGTGAATGAAGAAACAACAACAACAACATTAAAATACCGTCGTTATGGCACTGTTTGTGTTTTTAGATGCGACTAATGTTACGGAATTTGGATGAAAAAATCGTTAGAAGAAGTTTTTATGTTTGTAATTACCAAAAACTTCATTAAAAAACAATGAACAATTTTCTTTTTCTATGCCTAAGAGTACATTTTGCTGCCGTTTTGGGAGCGGTAGGCCGTTGATTATAACTTTTTTCGTCCTCGGCAAAATTATGAAATGTTAACAAACCATTCTTTTGTAATAAGTTATTTATTTATAACAAATATTACAGGTACTTTACACATAGAAAGCCTTTTTCTTTTAGTAGAATTAAACCAAAAAACCTTAAAATATTTAACTTTCCGCAACCAGTGAGAAATTTTGCATAATTACATACTTGATTGGAGATCGTGAACCCTCTAAAGTGACGCTATCAATATCAATCAAGAATATAAATGTCAACTTCAGGGACTGTGAGTAACAGCCAAATTTACGTCTGGCGAGACGTTTCAACATTGTCAGCTTAGTTTTAACAGAGCTTATGATTTCCTCAGTAATATTGGCTACAGGATATCTTTCTGTCAACAGACACTCATAAATAAGTGTAACATTTTGCTTCAAGAACCGGTAGATCTAAATGAATAGATTATTTCAGAAAGGGCGTAAGTCCTTCAGAAATCCATTGGAATTACGCCCTTTCTGAAATAATCGATTCAAATATTTTAAATTTGTTTGAAAATATTGTTGAGTGAAAGAAATGGATACTTTACTGTTTTCTCAACGTTGACAAAACAACCGTAATGATAGCCGAATTATTGGAGTCCTTATTTTTCAGGATTACGAATCACTGCGGTTGTTAGTAGTAGCTCCAAGTTTATACAATAAAATCGCTGAAGTATAATTAAAAAACACGATAAATTTTCTGTAGCGAAAGTCTTACAGCATGTTTAAAAAATATCTACCGCTAAGGTATTCGTCGCATGCAAAGACTATCAGTGTCTTTTGTATTGAAATGACAAAGGAAAGTATCCTGCAGCAAAATATATATATATATATATATATATATATATATAGCACGCAACTCATCCGCATCACAATACTGGATAGAGGCAGAAGAACGAATGAAAAGCCCAATGTCAATCCAGAACTATTGAATAGAGCCAAAGGAGCGTCTGTCATTTTTCTGCAAAAGAGCTATAAAAATGACATTTTGACATTGATTCCTAATTCGTGAAAAGCTTCAGTCAAAGGAAAGATTCCATGTTCATCGAAACGGAAGAAGAATCTTATCTTTTAGGAACGTCGATCTCTTATAAGCGTATTTCCCTGTTTCCCGTTTTTCAGTAGCAAAAAGAAAACAAAAAAAGGTTGAGCATTTTCAATTATCGAATAGAAATTATTAGAGGTTCGTTGTCTTTTTAATAGATACTTTTGATGCTTTAAAAATCGTTCTATTAAACCTTTTTCCATCATATTTTTGCGTGATACTTTTAGTCTTAAATAAGTAGGTATTACTTTTTTAACACTTATATTACCCATAAACAATATACATTTTTAGGCGTTACTAAGATGGAGGTGCCAAATAAGACCATTAGGCATACCAATGCGGAAAATCCCCGGGAAGCTAAAAATTATAGATAGTGGTTTTTTCGTCATCGGAAGTTCTAATTGATGATAAAGTGTTAACAATATGCATTTTGCAATTAACAAGCAAGAGTGTAGCAACAGTTGTTACAAAAGAGTCTTGTCAAAATTGTCTGATCTTATTTTACAGTACATTTTGTTTCTTCGAGGTTTATAATACTAGCGAAACATGTGTTACTAGCGAAAAAAAGAGAAGCAAAAACTAAGTTTTTAGAATGTATTATTTTAAGTCTTTCCTCTTATTACACTGATCATTTTAGTATCGTACACAAACATATATATTTATGCTCAAAATAATTTTGAGTCAGTTAAAGATGTTGTAACTGAAATGCAATTTTATAGATTAAACAAAACAGCAAAAACGGAAATGAATTAAGTATGGTATGAAGAAGGTTTAAAAATATACATATGATCAAAAAATCCGTTTAAAAGAAGATACGGAGATTTTGAAAGAAAAAAGGTAACGAATGTATTAGATAAAAGTAAAATATTTATTGTTTTGTTTTTGGTATAAAGATCGTCAAGGGAAAAAATCCAATCATTTTTCAGAGACAAAAAAATTGCAAGTAAATACCTTAGTTTCAGGAGCATTTCCATTTAGAACCTTATTTGATGCTCACAATATTATCATTAGTTGCCATAAAGCCAGTTGTCTTTTCTGGAAATGAAGAATGGTGGAGGAAATTTAGCAAAAAACAAAAGGCTTATTTAAAATGAAATATTCTACTTCACAAGAAAATACATTCCTTTTAGCTTCATAAAACATATTTTTGAGGAAACAGCAATGTTTTCGTTGCAATATCAAACCTGGATATCGTTACTTTTAAGTATACTCACTGCTGTTCAAGGTATTGCACTGTACTCAAGTTTACTGTACTGCACAAGGGTTTTTAAACAATTTATTCCTTAATATGGGTTAATGTTTTTAACATTTTGGAGCTTTAAGTGCTATATTGTGCGTACAAGTGGTGGTATAGTTAAATATACAGTAGCTAGAACTGCAAAGCAACAGTTTGCTGAAATGAAATTATTTCACAGGATCTTCATAAATAAAAACAATAAACATTTCGTAAAAGGGTGTAAAAACTTAGTTAACTATACAGTAGCTAGAACTGCAAAGCAACAGTTAGCAGAAATAAAAATATTTCACAGGGTCTTCTTTATTACTAATAATAAAGCTGAAAGTCTCGCTGTCCGGATATATGTCTGGATGTCTGTGACCCGCATTAGCGCCTAGATCGTTCGGACGATTTTCATGAAATTTGGCACAATCTTAGTTTGTAGCATGGGGGTGGGCACCTCGAAGTGATTTTTCGAGAATTCAATTTTGTTCTTTTTCTATTTCAATTTTAAGAACATTTTCCGGAGCAAAATTATCATAAAATGGACGAGTAAATTACGAAATTATCATGACGTGGAACAGTAACATGGGAGAGCGAATGAACATAGCCAATTGGCGAGAAATTCATCATCCATTATTTGTAAATATGCAGGGTAACCAAATGACCTTTTAATTTTCTACTACGGGCAAAGCCGTGCAGGTACCATAATTCATAAATATAAACAATAAACATTTCGTCAAAGGTTGTGAAAACTTAAGAAAGTTGAATAGTTCCTGAGAACTTTAGCACGAGAGAAACCAAAAACGGAGAGAAGATGAGCTGAGGTTCAACAAAATGTATTCCACAAGCACAAAGCATAAATACCACATTGCTAAGTTGTAGTGATGAAATACAATTTATGGTTCATAACAACTTATGTGCTCTTTCTTATTTACAGTGAAGTATCATTAAAGTATATCATTGCTGTGGAACCTAGTTTTTGAATAAGAATTTTATTTTATGTATTCAAAATGAATTTGAGCAAACTCCATTTCGTAAATTTTGAATTTTATTATTGTTGAAGCAGCTAATTTTACTCACGTATTTAAAGAGATTAAAGTAATATATTGTGTGTATTCAAAACTACATTTCATCTAACCCGTTTTCATACTTTTGAAATTTAATAAATTGTTGTTTTTTTTAAAACAAATATCTCAAACACAACAACTAATTGTAATTTACTGAAAATATCTCTTATTTTAATCAACAAATGTATTGTATTGTCTGTATTTAAAATTGAATTTTAACGAGAATTGCTTCAAAATTGAGGCAATGTAAGTAGACTTTTCAAAATTTTTGTTAAACTGCTTGCAAAGTCCACAGGATAGCTTTCATTGAAGGTATTTTATAAATCATGTTATACATAGCAGCACTCTGCATTAATAATATTACCATCTCCACCACAAAGCTCTTTTCTTGGAATTCATTTGTTCCTGATTTCTCTAATAAGCTGTGATACCTAATATTGTTTTTAAAACTAAAACTTTAATAGTTGCTTAATCAAAAGAACCTGCATTTACGTAAAACAATGAAAAGTATAAAAAAATGGGTCAGATTGTTTAAATAATGTCGCAACCTGCCCCGTTCTTTCCTACGGAATGTTTTTAACGACAGACAGCATTAACTCCTAATAGGTAGCAATTGCTGTCATTTTTGATGAATATATCAAAATAACCATGTCTTTTGATGATTATATTTTTTGATCCACATTTCTGGAGTTTGATATACACTGATGGTAAGAAATTAAGAGAATTTTCAGATTTGGTCAATTATTTTCAGAACTACTGGACCGATTTTAATGAAATTTGGTATGTACATTAGTGTGGAGTGAAAAATAAAAGTATGAAATATATAAAGTCTGTATATGGGAAAGTTGCCTCTTACCAAGTCTATTTGTCATGCAGAATTTCAGCTAAATCAAATAACATCTTCAGCTGCCTATTTGAACACCAATTTTAAGTATTTTACCTAATTTCACCCCAAAATAACAAATACGGAATGATAAAACATAACATCTCTCATTTGAAGCTACTAATAGTTAAAACTAAACCTTATTAATTAAAATAAATAGTCAAGGAATACTTGAATGACCTTGGGAATTGCAAGATGTTCTTCAAATGTGCATTGAGCTTGCGCATGCTCTCTTACAGCATTTCAAAAGGCCTAAGACTCGATCACAAGACTTTTGTTTGGAGCTCCGAAAGTCTTCAAAGGTAATATTCTACGCAGGTATTCAGGTGTTATAAGACATTACTATATACGTCAGGAATTTTTAAAACGAAATAGAAAGGAACCTTCTTTTGCTGATGTGTATTCCCGTTTAATGGAAGAATTTAAATGCTTATGGGGGGAAAAGTTCTCTTCCTACTGTATAAATAATGAGGTAAGAAAATATCATTGAAATATCGTAATGTTAAGAGAAATTTAAAAAGAGAAAGTGTACTAAATGTTTCAAAAAATACTGTGTCTTTTCGAAAATTTGGTGAAGAAAATCTGTTTGATACTTCACCATGTAAATGCAAGGACTTTTAAACTGTAAATTTAAAGTGCCTGTTGCTGAAAGAGCATTTTTAAGTGATCAAAGAACATTTCGTAGAATAATAATTGGAAATATTGATATTAAAGCAAGCAAAATGATTGAAAAAAGATTGAAACGGAAAGAAAAAGCAGCAGAAATGGCTAAAAAAGCTCAACTGCAAGATATTGTGAAAAGCGCAGGTCGTAGATTTTCTCCTTCTAATATTGAACATATTTTAGATTCTTCAAGTTCTTCACATGAAAATGGAGATACAGTTTTTGACTATAAACACCTTCAAAAGAAAAGCAAAATTATAGGTCAAGATTCCCCTTCAACTTCGCAAATAAAAACTATACTCCCCAATGTAGCACAAACTTGTGAGAGAACTGGTGTGTCCAATAGATCAGCGTGAATTCTTGTAAATGCTGCTTTAAAATATATAGGAATAATTACGAAAGAAGATCCTTCTAAAGTAGTCGGTCATAGTAAAATAAGAAGAGACAGAAATAAAAACCGCATTGACTTGAAAAGGAAAGATGATGAGCTCCGTTCATCAGGAGAATTTTAGAATATTTTTCTACGGTCGAAAAGACAAAACTTTAATTCAAATTAAGGAAGGAAAAGCGACATTTAGAAGGACAATAACAGAAGAGTATGTTATTTTAGTTTCTGAACCTGGGTCAAAGGACATTGACCATGTTACTCCTGTTTCTGGTACTTCTAATGACATTAAACAAGCATATTAATTTTTTTAAAGAAAAATGTTGACATTTCTGAGTTACAAGCTGTTGGTTGCGACAAAACAGTAGTCAATACAGGATTCAAAAGTGGAGTCATAAGACAAATTGAGCTTGGTGTTGGACGGCCTTTGCAGTGGTTTATTTGCTTATTACATACTCAAGAGTTACCTCTACGCCATTTACTGCAACAAATGGATGGAAAAAATTCAGGCTCTAAA
Organism: Uloborus diversus; assembly: GCF_026930045.1. Classification (NCBI taxonomy): domain Eukaryota; kingdom Metazoa; phylum Arthropoda; class Arachnida; order Araneae; family Uloboridae; genus Uloborus; species Uloborus diversus. The sequence goes on along the minus strand of NC_072734.1, from coordinate 116,332,729 downwards.
GGATATTGTGGAGAAATTGGGAAAAAGCTGGAATCATGTGAAAAGATGACTGTAGTTAACTTTGAAAAAGTAGAAATAACGTTGCCTGAGATTACGTTTAATGAACTTAGTACAGATCAACGATATCTCTACGAAATTTGTACTGAAATTTCAAACGGAAAATTTTCATTTTACTTGTCACGAAAGAATCCTGAAAAAATGAGTCATTCCAGATGGTTAACGACAGCAAGTAGAATTTTGCGGTTGTTTATTTCAACAAGAGACCCATCGGAGAACTTGAAAATTTAAACACAATATGTTATGAGAGTATACGTATGTACGTGGTTTGATATTAAATCTGAATCATCATGTCGGTATGGTAGTCAACATTTTTACAACATTATTAAAAAATCTCGATTTCTGCCTGAAGAGCTTAAGAACCTAGTAGATAGAACACTGCAGAGAAACGCGTATTTCGGACATCCAGGAATAATTCTACTATCAATGCTGTCTGAAAATCAAATACAAGTGAGTTAGTTGAGCCTTCAAAGAGTTTTAAAATGTAGAAAAATGGCTAAACTCGTTAACAATGTTCGAAAATTCAAGATTCCAGTAGTAAATTTCAGCGCAGATAGCTATACGGATTTAATTGACTGGCATTCAGTTACATTTACTGAGCTACCAGTTACGAAATGTATTTCTGATAATGAACTGAACCAGATATTTTTGGATTTTTCTAATAAGGATATTACTATTTTAAAATACCCGTGCCATTCACAAGCAGTAGAACGCTGCATTAAATTAGTTACTGATGCATCAGCAGCCGTATGTGGAAATGACGCTCGAGACGGATTTATACGATCAAGGATAGCATCTAGAATTTCACTACCTAAATTTGAAACTAAGAGTCAATATTGTGGGGTTCTAGGCAACAATTAATCTAGATTTTTGAAGACAAAGGGGGTGGTGTTATTTACCTCTCTATGCAGCCACCTCCATCGGATCAGATCTTGCTTTTTTTTTTTCTAAGAGAAAACTTGCGAAGGGTTGAAGTAAAACTTCTTGAATTTTACAATTTCCTTAGAAAATTTTAATCACAAATGGGCAGCTAAAGTATTGCCGTATGAAATTGAAATTTCAGTGGCATGATTACACTTATAGATGGGAACTTTTCCGCATACAGGCTAATTAATTAAGATAAACTTTTTTTCGAGCGTTTTCACTCCACCCTAATGTACATACGTTGAAATAATACAAACCAAATAGCCATCTAAAATTTAAAATATACACGTATGGTCATAAAAAACACTCGTTATAGTCGGATGGTATAAAACAACGGCTGTGCAAAATTGAACAAAAAAAAAAGGTTAGTTGGGGATTGATCCCCTGTAACAGACATATAGGCCTCGCAGTGTGACTCTTTACTTGAAATGAAGCAGTTTATGGGATCCTGGGGCAATTTTTTCCACTCGTTCAACAACGCTATACTCAGGCTGTAGAGGTTCCCCAGAGGGGTTTTGCGAGTTGCTATTGCCCTCCCGAGAGCGTCCCAGACATGTTCTATAGGATTATAGTCTAGAGATCTACTTGGCCAATGCATCCTGTGAATATCCTCCCGTTCAGGAAATTCGTCGACCAGAAGAACTCTATGTGGTCTTATGTAAACATCCAAAAAAAAAAAAAAAAACTCAGGGCTAACAGCGCCCCTCAAGAGGTGGGCGTAGGGCTCCAAGACCACATCCCTATACCTCACAACTGTAACAGAGCCTCTCTGAAAGACATGGAGGGGCGTGCAGCCATCCAACATGATGCCTACCCAGACCGTCAAACCTCTTCATCCATAATGGTCGATTTCGCGGTTATTGGAGGGCAGGTGGTGGCTCCCGGTTTAGCTTAACCGACTATTATTGTCCTACGTTCATTGGATAGAAGCAGGAACCCACTACCTACCCTCCAATATGCGCGAAATCGACAATTATGACGGTGGTGGTTTGACGGTCTGAACTGGCATCATGTTGGGTGGCCGCACACCCCTCCATGTGTTTGAGAGAGGCTCTTTGACAGTTGCGAGGAATAGAGATGTTGTCTTGGAGCTTCATTGAGACGTTGTTATTAATTTTTGCTTTTCTCCAAAATTACGAAGTTATTTATGATAAAAATTGGTATTTCTTGAAAAAGAAACAAAAGCTTTGAAAATAATTTTTAAGCGCGCTTTCGACATGAGATGTTTTATGAAAATGTATTATATATAAATCACAAAGTTGAAATATTTTCAGATATGTGTTATGACAAAATATTTACCTAAGGTTAAAAATGAGTAATAGGGTTGAACGAAATTAATGGGAATTTTTTGAAATGAGTGTACTTCAGCTGAAGCGGCTGTTTAAACGAATTAAAAAATAAATAAATAAATAATGGAAATAAATAAAATAAAATACAATGAAATAAAATAAATAAATGCAACCTAGAATATGCCATTTAACAATAGTAGATGACTCTCGTTTGACCTCCCAGTTGCGAGGAATAGAGATGTTGTCTTGGAGCTCTATGCTCACCTCTTGAGAAGTACTGTTAGTACTGGGGTAATTTTAATGAATTTTAACGCAAGGCCACATAGAGCTCTTCTGGTCAACAAATTTCTGGAAGGGAAGGATATTAACTGAATGGTTTAGCCAAGCAGATCTCTAGATTCAAATCCTATAGAGCATGTCTTGGACGCTCTCGGGAGAGCAATAGCAAATCGCAATACCTCTCCGGGGACCATCCATAGTCTGAGAACAGCGCTGTTGAACGAATGGAAACAAATACCCCAGGATCCCATAAACTACTTCATTTCAAGTATGGAGTCACATTGCAAGGTCTATAGGTTTGTTAGGGGGGGGGGGGCATACTCCCATTAATTCTGTTGTTCAATTTTGCAACTGCTTTTTCATACCATCTAATTCTAACGAGTGTTATTTACGATCATGCGTGTGTATTTTAAATCTTGAACGGTTATTTGTTTTGTATTGTTTCAATGTATGTACGTACTAATTTTCATTAAAATCGGCCCAGTAGTTCTGGAGATAATTGACCATATCTGAAAATTCTCTTAGTTTCTTGCACTAGTGTAATATACAACCTAAAAAAAAAACCCGATTTTTTATTTCAAATGCGTCCCATTTGTTTAGTTATGAATTTTGATTATATAAAATGCTTTTTGATTACCAATTTACATCATGATATTTTTACAGTTATTTAAGCAAACAATAAGAAAATTTAAATAATGCCTGAATAGAATTACAGGGAAGGAGCATAAGCTAAAACCAATTATTACCTATTTCTGAGAATAAAATGAATGTACTAAACACACTTTAGTTCAAACATTTATGCATTACCACTATAATCACGTCTTTTAAAATGTTACATATGCATTAGGCAAACAATTGCAGTTTGAAATCGAGCAAATAAAATCAACCAAGTTTAAACGCAATCTTTGTAATAGCCAATTGTTTTCTCGTTGAGAAGACAAGAAAATGCGGGCTTTTTAACTATCATCTATCTAAAACAATCGAGTCAAAATTGTTAACATCAAATAAAACCTTTTCAAATCAAAGAAGCTCACAGTATCCCCTTCAGTTGTCGCATTTTATCTTTTGTTTCAGGCACAAAAGGACCAATAGTCTGCTGTGTGCTTCAAGAAAAGTCTTTTTAGGATCAATACTACAAATATATTCAAGCTTTATTGGTATTATATTGAACACTGGAAATCCTATGGACTGTTTGAGAAACGAGAAAGAATATAAAATATTTCGCGGAGAAGAGAGATGGAGTATAAAAATGTTTTACTTAAAGCATTAACGTGATGAGATATTCAGGAAACAATTTTTTACAAAAAGTTTTTAGATCTCTTTTTTTTTTCAAAACGTTTGAAATACGTAAAACAAAAATAACTGCATGGAATATTTGAAATAAAATATTTTTGCATTTTTTAGAGAAGAAAAGTAATCCTTATTTGACAAAACAAACAAACACATCTAAATCATTACGGAATTGAAGCGCACTTTTATAAAATTAAAGTAGGAGAAGTAGGGTATTAACACATAAGGTCTCCTCGGATAAGGGTAACAGAATTTCAATAATTTAACTTTAGGTCCTTCCCTTACTTTTGGAAGAACTAATATAGAAAATTTTGCGCATTATGTCCAACACTACTTTGAGAGAAACTGGGTACGTTTTTCAGCAAATGAAATCATGTTTCCTTTTACCCCAGGATTTTTATTTTCACTCCAAAGACTAAAAATTAAATGGGTGAGGTTGATGTGGGCAGATAATCACACTGTGCACATCGCAACTAATTTTGAAGCTTAGGAAGTTCTACACCAAAAGAAGTCAAGCTGTTGCAAATACTCGTTGGTCATATGCGACTCGGTAAATCTTCCAAATGTAATCTGAAATCTTAAAAAATACAAGTATGCAAAATGACAAAATTTATCTGTCTAAAAAACTAGAAAAAATAAAAAACTTAGTTGTTCAGAGTCTCTCAAAGTTATTCACTCGTTGCCAAGAGAGTGATTGACCTAAAAATGTGACTTTCTCTTGAAGAACATCATCATATTTGAGACCGTTTAACTATTGGAGACAGAATAACGCATGCTGTTTTATATATTTCTGAGTATTATACAGTGTAGTTAGTCCTATAGTTATTTCCGTGTTCCAATTATGTTTCTAGCAGACATTCGGGTAAAAAAACACCGCTAAAAACGACAAAAACAGCATTTTCAAATGACCTATGTCCTTAAGCTAATGAGTGAACCCTTAAATTGTTCATGCTAACACGTACCTATTATCAAGCATTATCCAAGTTTTTTTTTAAAAATTCCTTAAGTCACTGATTGCTTTAAACGATCACCACCATGCAGCACCATACATTCACAACCTAAAATTGTGACCTCAACTTAAAGACAAACAAATCACATTTAAGAAAAGACTTCACCTTCTTTTTACATAATACATACCCCCAATCACTTTGTTCAGCTCGAAAAAAGTGACTCTTTACGACTATAGTGATGAAGTTATGTAAAACATACCATGTTCAAACTTACCCTCCTTCATTTAATGTGTCATAATGAAATTAACTTAAGTATTTTTCATAGTCCATTCCGTTAAACTATGAAACTAAGTTCATTTCCTCTTTAAAATTCTGATATGCTAATATAAAAGTTATCGGAAAACAATTAGCCTGTTCACACAAACGTCAAGTAAAATAAAATCGATAAATCACTCTTAAATATAAAGAACACTCTTTGTTGTGACATGAACATTTGTTGTAAATGATGAATGAAGTGAATAATGATTCTAATTAGTTTCTTTTATCGACCTTTCATTGACACGTTGTTATTAATTTTTGCGTTTCTCCGAAATTACGAAGTTATTAATGATAAAAATTGGTATTTCTTGAAAAAGAAACAAAAGCTTTGAAAATAATTTTTTAGCTCGCTTTCGACATGATATTTTTTATGAAAATTTATTGTATATAAATCACAACGTTGAAATATTTTCAAATATGTGTTATGACAAAATATTTACCGAAGGTTAAAAAGGAGTAATAGGGTTGGACGAAATTAATGGGAATTTTTTGAAATGAGTGTACTTCAGCTGAAGCGGCTGTTTAAACGAATAAAATAAATAAATAAATAAATAAAATAATGGAAATAAATAAAATAAAATACAATGAAATAAAATAAATAAATACAGCCTAGAATATGCCATTTAACAATAAAAATAGGATATTATGTTCTAAAAATAATGTAATGTAGATGACTCCCGTTTTTTACAATGTACTGCTGTAGTCGTTCTTCAAAGTTTTGCATCACCCACCCACACAGTGGGGTTGTTTCTTTCAGTCAAAAATACTACTTTTAGCAACTGAAATTTAAAAAAAAAAAAAAAAACTTGCAGCCAGAAAAACTTTTATTTTCCCAACAATTATCTTTTATCAATTTTTTTTTAATGTACGATTTTGGAAATAAGGCGTAATCTTTATGGTGTCACAAGTGATGTACTTCGGCGCGCCAATGTTCACGCTTTTGCTGCCAGGTTATAATAATTTGCACTGTTCGCTCATGGAATCAGTGAATGGTATTTTATTACTTGTGATGTCATGCTCAAATGAGTAAAAAATGAATTTCAGTCTGCGCATGGGTTAAAATAACTGTTGTGTCTGACTCGAGGTGGCCAGTCGGTTTATTTTCGAGATGCAGATCGTCAGCGCCATTATGCGACATGTAAAAGACCCATTGGGTATTTGTTTGACTTTGAATTCTCTCGGCAAAATTAAATCCCAAGTGCAGGTTCGCGTCAAAGAGAGCCTCCATCTGGTGGAAGCTGTGTGTCAAAATTATCCGTGATATTGATATCCGCGCCATAAAGGTGGCACATGAAAAACTAGATGCCGTATCGGAGGATCGCACTAGGTCTGCTGAAGGCTAAATAGCCTAACGATGCCTCATTAGAAAAAAGAAAGAAAGGAAAAAAAAAAAAAAAAAACATTGTAACTAACAAAGGGAAAGCGCTCCATAATCAAATGAGTTATGTCACATCCCTCTACAGCTTCCCCTTTAAGAGTACTATTGTACTATTAGAAAAGCCCATATATTATTCCCAACCATGTATTATATACTCAAACATTTTTCTTGTAAAGCAGCCAACAACTTCCTGTTTAATCCAACAGATGATGCACAGTAATTTCTTTCGTTTTCTTTTATAAGGAACCTTGCTTTCATACAAGTTCTGGTAGAAGATTCAACGTTTTTACAATTTCTTGTCAAAATTTAGAAAAAACTTTTACCGAAATGGGTAAAGATTGAAGTTCTTAAAAATTTTAAATTTGGATGAGCGGAAGAAATTTAGAAAACATAATGGGTTGGCTCTTTTTTTCAAGATAGCTTCCTAAATGGCTTAAACCGTTCATTAACATTTTTTTCATTATGAATACTTAATATACGGGTTAATTTATGTTTCGTGAATTTTCCTATAAATTATTTTCCTTAAAACATTTTTCCATTGTGAATAGTCAATATACGGGTTAATTTATGGTTCGTGAAATTTTCTATAAATTCTTTTCCTATAAACATTTTTTCATTATGAATATTCAACATACGGGTTAATTTATGGTTCGTGAATTGTCCTATAAATTCTTTACCTATAAAGAGGTTTTCATTATGAATATTCAATTTACTGGTTAAATTATGGTTCGTGAAAATTCCTATAAATTCTTTTCCTATAAACAGTAATTTAGATAATTTCTTTTGACATATATAGTAAATTTCTTTTGAAACAATTTTTTTTTTCGTGTGAACTCCAACGATTTTTTTCACTCTGATTATAAAAATGCATTATTTCCAAAATTGAGCTAGCCTCTTGTGTAAGCATAGCTCAGAATGTGCGTAGTGCTTTTCTAAATGTTTTCAAGAATTCAGTATCTGCATTTTGTGTTAAAGTTATTTCTTGTTTTATTTATTTGTATTGAAATTTTTTTACCATTATATTGTTTCTGCTTATTTCCGGAGTTTTCCGGCTGTATCGCCACGTAAGCAAAGCCTATACGCTCATCAATATTTCATTTCATTCAGAAAAGGTTGTCTTATTGTGTTCGATAGTAATGAAATGTATTGCATAAGATCACCATTTTGTCTCCTGAATTATTCATTTACATCTATCTGAAACTTATCAATAGTACATATATTTGAAAGTCATACAAGTAAATGAAAATACTATTGTAACTGAGAATTAAATTTATGTCCTAATAATTTTTTAAACTTATTATGTGTTTCACTCATCTGGGTAATTAAAATGATTCATAATCTTGAAAAATCTTTACAGTTGGCACATTTGAGTGTGAAAACAGAACTTGAATCATCAAATAAATAAATAAACAACTTATTTCTCTTAAAATATATCTTCTCGTGATTAAACCAGATCAGGGTTCTTAAGTTTTCCAACACATGTAGAGGACACGGATACACTAGTATTTTTTTCTCGATTTCTTTATTTTTAAATATATATTATCTATTTCTCACAAGAGAGAAAGGGAGAGAGAGAGATCGGAGGGGGGGGGGGGCAGATACAAGGGAGGGACGATGGGGACGATCGCCTCTCCCTTGAGAGATCTTACGTCGGTAATTTTTCCGAATTGAAGTCTTAAAAATCAAGTGCAAGCCCTCTTTGATGACATAAAGCAAAGGATTAGGGTTCGAATCTCCCTCCCAGAGACTTTTCAGAATTAAAGTTTCAGAATAGTAATTTCAGAAGTTCTTGAGTGATGTTAAGAGGAGAAGTATGGAGGCCATCCCCCAGGCATTTTGCAAAATAGTCCTAAAAATGAGAATGTAGACATCTCAGATCGAGTTAGGTGAAGAAATGTGTTCAGTGACTTTCTTCCGGCATTTTTTCGAAACTGAAGAAGTTCCAAAAAGTCGATGATGTTAGGGAGATGGAGTTTGAAACATTCCCACAGAAATATTGAGAAATTGAAGTTCTAAAACTCAATTTAAGAAAACATCTTTCAACGGAAAAGTGAAGGAATAGGTTCGGGGACCTTCTTGGATAGACCTCTATAATTTAGCTGTTTTAGAATTTAGGTAAAAAGGATACGGCAGCTTCCCCCCAAGCATGTGTAAATCAGATCTGTAGTAAGAGGTTAGTTAAAAAAAATCAAACCGCCCCTCCTTGAAAAATTTCTGGATCCGTCCTTGATTTCTCAGTGCAAAATGTCACTATAATAGAATGGTCTTTTCTTTATGCTAGTGATTTTTTTTTTGAGATAAAAAAAAAGAAAACTATATCTGTTTTCATCCTGACATCATATTTCTACCACAATAAGAGACTGTCTGTAGATATGAGAACATATACGAAACAATCTTTCAATAATTTAATTCTAGGATGTTTCACTGAGAGAAACATAATTAAAAGAGAAAATCTAAAAAAAACTTTTATAGTAATTTTTTGCAAATTCGATAACTTGGCATTATTATCAATATATATTATTAATGAAAATTTTGTTTTATGGCCATGGCATGATTAATTTAATTCAGCTAGCTGCGCAGAATTGCAAAAAGTAATTAAAATGTTTTTCACGCTGTTATACCGCCATCTCTCAGTTTTTATTTTTTAATCTTTCCCATTCGCAACAATCAAAACACGTTAAAAAGTTAAACATGTTCAACTTTTAACTAAAGTGCTTTCAACAAAAAAGATTTGTGTGATTATATTTGCTATCAAACGAAAAAGCTCAAATTAAAAAAAAAAAGTTTCAATTTTTAGGTTCCGAATTTTTTTAGCTAGATATCCTTTTTTATGTGAAAAAAACCACAAATAATAAGTTAAATCTGATTAAAAGCACTTAAAGTTAGACATTTAATAATTACACAGATTGATTTTTTTTGATAAAAAAAACAATGTTCTTGATTCTTAGTTAAAATTAAAAAAAAAAAAAAGAGTTATCAGGGGGCGATAGCTCGCTAGTAATAATAGATTAAACAGGATTCCCTAATTCTGAACAAAAATCAATTCTTCACATAAAATGCTAAAGCGAGTTTGAAAGAGGCAAAGGGATACAACGCAAAAATGAAGCTATAGAGATAACCATTTCAAATGATAAAATAAGCAGCAACATTTCTTTTTTAACACGCTTGTATTAGCTTCACTTGTATGTTTGTGAATAACTCTCCTTTGGACTAAGAGCTAGTGGCTTATTACTGTTAGTACATTCCACCACTTTATGAGCGGTCTAAGGCGCGGGTCTTCGCTGACGTCCACCTCCGGGAATTACTGGGCGTGCGTTCTAACCCCGTCTACAACGAAATTAGATATATAATCTTGTAACTCAATTTTTGCCCTTTTTTGTGATCGGAATCTTCTAAAATTTGGAATACAACCTCAGACCCGATGACAATGCAATATTCTGTAATCAAATTATTTATTAATGATAAGTTATTAGTTTATTCTAATCAACACGCTTTTATTAGCTTAACTTGTATGTTTGTGGGTCCAACTTTCCTTTGGACAAATAGCCAGTGGCTTATTAGAATTACTTACAACGTACAAATCAGAGCTGCGGAGTGTAACAATGTTTGCACATGAATTTACCAGAGAGCATTCAAAATGTCTGATGCAAATCATGCAATAGAATACTAAGATACATTCCATTATAAAAATGGAACACACGCACAAAGATTTCATTTAAGAGTTACAAGTGTTAGAAAAATTAAGTATCTAAATCTTATTTGAAAAAAAAAATAGTTTAAAAAACTAAAAAAACACGCTTTTGTAGCAAAATCGACTAAAAAGTTTAAAACAATCTTTGAATGATAAGCATATAAAGTAATTGACCAAACATTTAATTTTACTGTAATAGAAAAAATGCGTGGGAGGCTTCTTATCAGTTGTCTTAAATTTCTTCCACTTGTTATTCATGCAAGAATGTAAATAGGCAGCCCCCAAGGTTTTTTTTTTTACTGCAATAAAATTAAGTGTTTGGTCAATTACTTTATATACTTGTCACTTGATTTTATTGTAGTAAAAAAAGCGTGGGGGGCTGCCTATTTACATTCTTTCATGAATAACAAGTGGAAGAAATTTAAGACAACTGATAAGAAGCCTCCCACGCTTTTTTTCTATTACAGTAAAATTAAGTGTTTGTTCAATTACTTTATATACTTGTCATCCAAACATTATTTTAAACTTTTTAGTCCATTTTGCTACTAAAGCGTGTTTTTTTAGTTTTTTAAACTATTATTTTATTTAGAAAATGAGACAGAATCAGTTGGGATAAAAGGGACTGCAATTTCCATAATTCAACTTTAGATTATTTTCCTTTCTTTTTGATGAATTCGGAATTAAAATTTTGTTTCATTGTGTCCAAGACTACACTCTAATAGAAACTGGGTTTGAAAATGACTTCGCTAAAGAATGTAATCATATTTCCTTTTACCCAAGAAACTAGGAGCAAAGGTATAAGGCAAAGAAACTGGAGGCAATCATTTTGCCTGTAAAATTGGTTAGTGTGTGGCCATATTTTTTAAGAAATCACATTTTAGTCATTTGTCTTTCTTACTGGTCGTCTTTCTCCCTTTTTCCAAAAAGTGTACCACCCTCTTTTCTACTTTTTAAGCGTAACAACGTTTGCAGTACAAAAATTAGGTGGACCCCATTTCAGGGGAACACCCCATTTAGCTTCCTATGAGACTGATGTAGGTATGCTGTCGCAATGTACGCAATCAGTTTAGAATTTTATGTTCTGAACCAACAATGCGCTATGGCCCGCAGGTCGCACGCGACCCCTACCAAACCTCCAATTGTAATATAAAATAATTTAAAAAGAAAAATCATACAAAACAAAATGTCTGAAATAATGTACACACAAAACTACAATGTAAGTCTAAATTCGGTCTTTCAAAACATAGAAAGAATGAAAAGCTTAGTAGTTTCCATTAGCCTCAGAATACAATACTTATGAGTTAATTAATGTTTTAGTGACCTTCCACATAAGAGATAAAGTTAGTAAAACACAGATAATTCACATTTATAAACCTGCAAGAGCGAAAAAAGTAAGACCACAAAACTTCATGAAACAACTTTTTTTCAGAGACCTTTATGATGACGCTCATACAATTATTTAGAAACACGCGCAACTCTGAATCTTTTCATACGTCACCCATTCTTCACTTACTAACATTTGACCACAAGATAGGTATTAGAGTTGGTGTCCACCTACCCCATGTTTCCTTTTATCCCAACTAACTCTAGTAGAGAAAACCCGGAGGGGTGTTTCTATTTAGTGTAATTTATAGACATTAAAATAAAGCTTCTATATAATCTGAATTTCAAACAAACTTGATTCTTTAAAATTATTTCGTCCCACATTCCCATATGCTTCTTGCTGTATCAAACCTGCTACACATTTGGATTTAAAATTAATACTTTACCAAATTAATGCTTTAAATGTTATAATTTTCATTCCCAACCATTGTCAAAACATTAACAGAAAACTGTTTCCGGCACTTTATCATATATTGCGAGTACGAGCGATCATGGCTGAAAACGATTAGGGAGATTTTGATGCTACAAAATATATGCCCCATTTCTTAAATGTCAATGCATTGTCGTTTCTTAAAAGTTAATGGATTTTAGAATGCTATTTCGAGAATTTGAATATTTTATCCGCCCTTAGCAGTCCAAGCCATCTAAGTAAATATTTTCAGGTTACATTTGGTAAAACGCGACACGCACTTGGTTTTGCGTTTGAAAACCTTTTGTACGTACTATAAAGTAATTTGAAATCTTTTTTTTTTCTTTCTCCCTCTCCTAGCTAGCCATTATTCAATGCATATCTATAACTATTTCTATCTGTATCTATCTACTTATGCATTTAACCATTCACCATCTATCTAAATGTCTGTCTATCTATCTATATCAAAAGCTATCTCTATACATCTATCTATATCTATTTGGTTAAAACAATTTTTACAGATATATTCGCATTTTATTAAAGTCGTTTTAGATTCATTACTTATTGTTCGTATATACGAGGGCTATTTGAAAATTATCCGACCTTCCCTTACGAAAATGGTTGATAGAGCTTAATAGAATTCTATAGAAAATTATATAGAAGTCTATAAGAAAGTTCCTATAGAAATTATTTCTATATAATTCCATAGATATCCATATCGAACTTGAGAATGAAGTTTCTATAGAGAATTTCTTTTATAAAGTTCTATAGAAACTGCTATAGAATTTGAGCATAAGGTTTCTATACATAATAAATTCTATAAAATTCTATAGAATTTGTTCAGAAAACTTCCCTTACTGTAGAATTTTGTGAAAAGTTGAGAATTCGTTCATTTTGTTTACAATTATAGTTTTCATTAGTGTTTATATAATACTTCTAGTTTGGAAAGCCTAAAAAGCCCTAATTAATTAGGAAGTTTAATCCCTAAAATGAAATGGTTTAATTCCTAATTAATCTATTTAATTTTAAAAACAATTGTTTTAACAATTAATTATTTGTTAAGGTCATATTTTATATTACAAGGGCGGATTGTAGTATGGTCTTTAATAATAATACTGTTGCATTTTGTCTTCCGATGAAAAAAATCAAACTTAATTAAATAAAAAAATATACTCATAAAAGATTAAAAATTTATTTATTATTTACAATGTTTAAGTCATTTTTTAGTAATAATAGAACTTCTAAACATTGAAATTAATTCTAAAAATGTGAGAATTCGTAAAAATTCTTGTCAAGGTTTAGTAAATAAAATATGTAAGTAACAATAACCGAAAGTTTGGACGTGTTAACATTGTTTTTTATATTGATAGGGGTTTTAATATTTAATTAGCACTCCCAAATGGTACCACTGTCCAATGTTATCAAGTGTCTTTATCTAATAATAATGTGTAATCGTTGTAATAAATTGCTGCACCTAATATTTTTAGGCACAATTTAGTTTTGTCAAACGTATATTAATTATGTAAAGCATTGTCATTGTGTTTTATGAGACTCTTAATAGGATCTAGAGGCTGTATAGGAAGATCTATATAGGCTCTATAATAGGGTGCGTCTTATTTTTAAAGGTGTTATTTTTTCATGAGGCACCCTCTCATTTTGTTCCTTTGGATGAAAAAAAAATTCTCATATATGAAAAATAAAAATTGAATAATATTTAGAGGGTGCTACCACTGCTGCAAAATTTGTCAACTCTCTCTCTTTTTATTTTTTTAAATTTATTTATTTAGTCTGAATAATAAGTAGCAATCAGTGAAAAGTTTGTATTGTCACATGGAAATAACAAAGAGAAAAATTACAATATTGCTGAATGTAAAAGACCGAAAGTGTAAACCTGTGTTATGAGTGGCATTACCGAACTTTCAAATGCTTTTTTGACATTATTACATAAAATAACAACCATGATATGCTTATTATTTTCTGGTATATATAAGAAATAGGTATTTGTGTTATGTTAAACCCAACCAACCTAATTTCATGTTCATTAAAAATATGTCACGAGTTGATTTTTACACCATTTTTTCACAATGAATGTAATTTTAATCACTGGTAGCACCCCCTAAATTATGTTCAAATTCTATGAAACTTTTATGTGTGTATTTTTTCATCAAAAGGAAGCAATTAAAGGGGTGCCCCATAAGAAATTCAAAACTTTTTAAAAAAGTGCATTATAAGACACACCCTACTCTATAAGCAGATTTATACAGGCTCTATAAGAAATACCTGTATAGAGTTTTATAGAATTATGGCCCAATTTTCTATAGGGCAGTTCTATAGAATTCTATAAAAATAACTCTATAGAATTCTATAAGAAGTATATAGAATTCTATAGAACTAATTTTATAGAAACCTATAGAATTTTTCTCTATAGAATTCTATAGAAAACGGCCTATAGAAAATTGGGCCATAATTCTATAAGACTCTATATAGGTATTTCTAAAGAATTTTTTTATAGAATTCTATAGACCATTTTCATAAGGGTACTTTTTTGTAACATTTTGCTACTTTTTTGTATCTTAAGTATATGCATTAAGCGCACTTGCAAGAGCCGACTAAACCTTTCTGTACATGCGTGATCACCCCCCTCTCCCGTGTCAATATCGTCTGTCTCTGGTAAACAGAGTTTGACTGACGTAAAGTGTGGTGCTTATTGAGCAGCACTATCTTTTCAATCACCTCTTGAGTTTGAGAAACAGCCAGAAGTCGCAAAAGGCCATATTAGGATAGTCAAAAGACTATTGAAGTACAGAAGGCTGTTTTTTTCGCCCATATCGTTGAAATCAAGAGCAAAAAATCATCACTGAAAACCGTCTGCATCTATCGAATGGTTTATCACTTGACAGACGGAAAAAAGTCAGCTCATGCAAATGCTCTTAATTCATATCCATCTGGTTTTCTCCCCCCCCCCCCCCTCCACACAAAAAAATGTATTAAAAAAAATGGTTTGTACATGTGGGGGGTGGGGGGGTTGTGACTCTTATGCACATATGCAACACGTACACATTATTTTTTAGAAACAAAAGGTAGCCTTTAATTGGGCGAAAAATTTTTACGAGTTTGTCGTTAATTACTGATTAATAAGTTACAATCTCACAAGTTACACTAAAACATGAAATTAAAAATATATAATGTGGTATAATTATACAAAACTTTGGCTTGTAGTAGTGGCTTGAAGTTCTCGTACTGTATAAATGTTGCATTATTCTACTATAACTATTCAGAAAAGTAGGCAGTAATGCACAAATGTTCTGCTCCAGTTCAGCTAACTTTAACTAAATACTTATTCCTTTCTAAAATTATCATTTTGCTATTTAAAAACAATCCGTCCCCTCCCTCTCCTTTCCCATTCTCTCCTGCAATAAAGAATTTGAAATCACATATTATGTAGACTGGCTCTTATGTCTAACCGACGGAAGAATCCTTTTGCATTATTGCGCTTTCGAAACACGTAACATTTTCCTGGGAAAGAATCGCTGATGAATTTCAGATCCGTGTTTGTCGGAGCTGGTGTGGACAGCTAATGTATCATTTTCAGAAATAATGCGTTTATTGTAGCCCCCTGGGCGTTACGTGACATTGGGTTGAAATTTCCAGAGTTTAATAACCTAATGTTTTTCTCATCACACAAGATTCTTGCCTTCGCAATCTGTAAAACATGTAGAAGAATTATTACTCATGTATTGCTTTGCATCGTATATTTTGTCCTTTTCAAGTATTAGATATTTCTTCAATAAGTTTAAAGCATTATTTTCTAATTTATACAGCATTTTTTCCAAATGAAAATGGTGTGATTCTTAATTATAGGTATAAAAAGTATTTCAAAATTAGAAACATTTCCAGTTGAAAAAAAAACAAAAAACTATGTTAAATTAGATTTCTTGGTCTGCACTAAGTGTATCCATAAATGTTTATGAAATAGTTTAGAACTATTGAAAGCTATGCATTATAGCTTTCAAGTGCTATTAAATCCTAATTTTTTAAATTAAATAAATTCCTTTCTTAATGGTACTTTAAAGTTTTAACTTCACCTGTACGATATATTTATTTTAGAAAAATAATGTAAACCATAGCTTACTGTTTTAATGTTATTTTGCTCGTACATGTAACTCTGCTTAACGTTTCTCTCATAAGGGTGTTGTTGGTTTCATAAACTACGCGCACTTTTTATATAAATAACAATTTTCAAAAAATTGTTAAATACGTATTAATGTACCGTTACCTATAATATTATTTGCCTTATTCGTGATTTATTACCTCCGTACACTGTAAAAAAATCCGAAACGTTACTGGTTATTTCCGTGGAATGTTTCGGGATGTCAGAGGTTTTCACCTATTTCCCCGCAAAATCAAGTATTTTCGCAAAAAAGTTTCCTGAATTGCTGAAAGATGCGCGAATGCAGACTTTGTACTGTGTGAAAAATATTTTTTGCTACCAATTTAAAGATTGAAAGCGCGTGTTTATTAAGTGTATTGACTTTAGCTTGATTACGGCCCCTCTGGATTGACTAAGCTCTCAATGGGAGCAAATAAGTCATTGGATAGCTGCAGCCTGTGAGTCAGGAGTTGCGGGCAAGGCCTATGCTCAGTTCTTGCTTGCAATTTTCCCGCAGCTTATGCCCTGGAGCATTCTTAGTAAATTAGGTAGGCTCTAATCAAATACACTAAACCAATGTCATTTGTCTAGAAGGATCACGACTGGCTTTAACAGGGGAGATTTCCCAATATTTCAGAAAGGTTACTGACTTTTATCGAAAAACGCTCCTGTTTTTTGTAAGATATGTTACTGGTAGAAATTGGGCACATCAGCTGCCTATTATTTTTCAGGAACGTTTCTGAATCGTTTTTACAGTGTAGTACTAAAGCATTTGCCTCAAAAAGAGACAGTAAAAAAACAGCCGCTAAATGTTGATGTTTTATTTTTTCATTTCTAGTGCAACTGTATATAGGTATACGATTATCTCTGCAGAAACTCTTTGCACGGATTCCAAAAAAAAAAAAAAAAAAAAAAAAAAAAAAAAAAAAAAAAAAAAATCAACAAGCAAATGATACAAAAAACAAGAAAAAGTTTCTAAAAAGGGGTATTCAAAAAAGCAAGAACACAAAAGTAAAAATTGCGTACAAATACTAAAAATAATTCTCAACTAGAGTTAGTCAGAATATTAAGGATAATAAAATCTGTGTAAATGTCACAGTGAAATTTTCAATTCGTCATAAAAAATTCACTATACAAATATTTAAATCTTTGAAGAATAGAAACAAAGTTTTGAATATGGTTCAATAGTGGGAAAGGAAATATGTTTTTTTTTTGTCTTCAGGAAATTAACAATTATTTTTTAAAAACAGACCGCCTTTAAAAAAATAATTAAATCACAATAACCTTAATGTTCTTTCGAAAAGCCTTCTTTGTAATTATTTTTCTTCATTACTTTTATAATTTTTGCAGCTTTTCCAAGCAAATATGAAACAGGATTTCTCAATATTGACAGTATATATTTAGGCACTTATTTAAAACTAAATTAGAAAACTTTTGGATGCTTTCTTTGCGTCTCACAGTTTTTTGCGACAGGTGTAATAGAAGTACGATTACGATTGTGATATTTGAACCGTTGCCACTTACTTTCACAATCTCCCCACACTTGGGTACTAAATTGAGAATAAAAACAAACTGCTCAAAAATTAACATTGTTCAAAAATACATTAACTCTGTTCACACATATAGTGATAAACATTAGTAAATAATTTTCCTACCTGTAATTTAGTACTGAAGTTTTGAAATATACCTACATTGAAATTATGAATGACATTGCTTACGTTTACCTGAAATAAAAATTAGTAGAATTTATTCATATTTAAAATATTTTAAAATTGCAAGTATAGGTGCAAAGTATGCTTGATATTTTCTGAGTCATTTCCTTTTATGAGTTTATTTGTAGTTTACGACATAAGGTCAGAGGTTATATAATATGAAAAACAAAATCTCTATGCTTACAAAACTTGTGTTATAATAAAACAAAATGATTCCTTACAAAAGGTAAAAGGAAATAAAATAATATTTTTCGCTAAAAATAGTCTCTGATGTTTTATAAAAGAAGAAAAAAAAAAAAAAGGGAAAAATCGTTCTCCTATGAGAACCTGATTTTTTTTTTCGTTACATTAAATAACTTTCATGGCTTGTTGGTTCTGCGTCTTTAGATACTAATCCTGACTGGATTCAAACATTTTAGAGCACTTTTGACATTTTAATGCTTTACATTACATATAAAAGTAATTTTTAATAGTTACTAACTTCTTATAGTTGAAAATGTTACGGTTAAATCACGTGTCGTACTCTGTGTTTGAAGCTTTTACTGCTGAAAAAACGAACAATTTTTGTATCGAAAACGTTGTTACGCTTAAAAAGAAGAAAAAGTGGTGGTACGCTTTTTTCGGAGAAAGGGAGGAAGACGATAAGTGAGAAAGGCAAGTGAATATAATGTGATTTCTCAAAAAAATATGGGTCACACGTAAACCAATTTTACGAGTAAAATGATTGCAATAGAATTAATATTTTCAAGGTAGAACAAATGGTTCGCATTGAGCATTGAGCAAGGGTCATCTTAATTAAAATGAACCACATATTCATTCCTATGCTTAAAATATTGTTTTGTTTAGTTTTGTAAAGAACGAATTTCTGTAGTCTCTATCTGCATTCACGAATAAAAGGTAAATTAGTTTTATATTACAACCCGGTAGCAAAAACAACGCGACTTTGTGACATATGTCACAGATTCTTGAGAAAGCTTACAGACAATCCACTTCTATATTGGGGGAAAAATGTAAATAATAAAATAAAAATAAATTTTTAAAGAAAGCTAATTTTGAATTTTAATAAGCGAAGATTTATACTGTATTTTCTAGGATACTAGCTAAACCCGTGCTGAAATTCTGCTTTCTGCTGCATGTATTGAGGTTGCGGCTATAATGCTGCAAACAAAATAGTAAAACCAAGCGGTTCTAGCAGGCGATGACTGTACTACAGAGCGTAGAACCACTAACACAGTTTGCATGGCTTCCTTTAAGTGCATGCAATGTTATTTATTATATTTTTTCCCTTTTGAACTTCTTTCCAATTATATCAATTAGAATCTGGGCTTAACTTGCATTGAAAACTTCAGGAGCTAAACTTATGTACTTTTCTTTTAACTGTATGTGAATATCCACATAACAGATAAAGTTTGAACTATTTAGGTACGCAAATATGCTCCCATACTTATTTTGTTAGAAATAAGGCCGTGTTTAGAAGCTGAACAGTACTTATTGCGAAAGTGCAAAGTTGTGAAGTCCGAGTAAGGATTTCTAATGGTTTTTCATGGCGTAATTGAGTTTGGCGAAATTTTTACATTGTGATGGAACTTCTGAAATAGCTGTGACGATAAGATTTACGGAAACTCACTGCG
The DNA here is from genome assembly GCF_026930045.1 of Uloborus diversus. NCBI lineage: Eukaryota > Metazoa > Arthropoda > Arachnida > Araneae > Uloboridae > Uloborus > Uloborus diversus. Next base: position 116,313,268 of record NC_072734.1, on the reverse strand, counting down.
AAACCATTACTGAAAATTTCATTCAAAGGTTGAAATAATTATGAATTTAAGCCATTCACTTGCATTTTACTAACGATTGGATGTTTGTTTTATTGCTGTTTTTTTTTTTTTTTTGGGGGGGGGGGGGTTCCGAAAATGTTGCTTTCGTCAAAGCAACATTTACGGAGCTGAACTTAAATATTGCTGCCTTTACAGGACTCAATTCATTCATAACACTTTTGATGGGTTCGAATGTCCCTTTTGCCTCTTTTTAATGATTTTGATTCAACTCGTCATAAAAGTAAACTTTGTAAGACTAGCTGCAAAACGGCACAGTAACCGACCCAGAAAAAATTCTGGCTTTAGGTCAACCATCATTTACGTCAAGATAAAGCGGTTTGACTGCATAGGACCTACTTTGCCTGCGATGAGGGTCTACAGTTGCCTTTCTGGCTCCAGATATTAAATGGTGTTTCTACTACTGGAGTCAACCCCTTTTTTTCATTCATTTTTTTACTATTACATACATCGCTTGCATTGCTTTATGTGTGAATGGGGTCGTTTCCAAAATTTTAAAAGTATTTTTTTTTCTGAAACAGCATGCTTAAAAACATAGGATCTGACCATTTTTAAATAATTTAAGTTTAATATTTAAAAAAAAAATACTTAAATTGGTGCGCTTTCATTGTTTACACTTCTGTCGTGTGACATCACAAATGATGAAATGCCATTCAATGTTGCCATTCACAGAACAAAATATTTGATTCACATCTTTACTCACGTGTATTGTCTACGATATGTTTGATAGCAAGCGTAGAGCGCAATTTTAATTCGCTGCTTGATTATAATAACGTGGAAGGTAGTAGGAATATACGCCAAATTGCATCATTTGTGACATCATAAAGACCACGCCTTGTTTGAAAAATCCGACAGTTAAAAAAATTAATTAAAAAAAAAAACTGTTGTCAAAACGAAAGTATTTTCTGGATCCATATATTTTTTTTGCTCATTCTATCCTTTTCAATGACTAAAAGTAGTACTTTTGACTGAAGGAATCCATCCCATTGCACTCGTTAACCATCGAAAAAACTAAGTTAAACACGAATTTTCAATAATTCGTTTATACATTTAAACTGGATACTGTTTTTAACTCAAGTGCCAAAATATTTTCATTTGCTGCTTAATAGGAAAAAAAGCAGCAACCATACAAAAAATGGTAATGAAAATATTTATTAAAAGTAAAGCATAGTGTTTTTAAAATATAGTCTAGTCAACGTTGAAAAATCCAAGTATGTGAGGGCGATAAGAGTGATGGTTTTACAAAGTAGTGAAACTGAAGGAGGCATTGAAAACTGATACATCTAAACACTTAAAAATAAATTTTTAACATTCCATAGTTAAAATAATAATTGCAAATAAAACAAAACTTTGTCGAGTATAATATTTATTAGAGGTTATTAAAAAAAGGTTAATTTCAAAGGTATTGTTTTTGCATTTCTGGAGCCAAACAAGCAACTTCAGATCCTCGTTGTAGCCGAACTATACAGTCAAACCGCTTTACTTGGGCTTATCTAGTGAGAATCGACCAAATCCCAGAATGTTGTCCGAGTTCGTGACCTTTATGGTCATGCCGTTTGGTTGTTAGCTTCAGTCGTGCTTTTCTTTCAGGATATTTTGTCGTCTCACCACCTTCTAAAATCTAAAACATTAATTCCGGAAGTCATTTTTGAAATTAATTTATTTAAATTTATTCTAAGCATTCACTGTCTTTCATAAACAAACACTGTTAAAGATTGAGATCAGTAGATACAGTTTGTAATGAATAACTGTGTTTACAGATTTTTTCCGCCATTTCACCTAAGTCAGTACTGATGAAAATGCTTACACGATGCCTCGACACAGTTATAAGTTTAAAATTGTATTCTTTTTATCTAAGCATGATCTGCATTAGTTTATATTATTTTTTTTTGCTTTGTGTGCATTAAGACACGTTGATATGGGTCATTCTTCAAAAATTTGACTTTTCTGTCACACGCCTTTTACTGTAAACTTTAAGGTACAATTCATTTAACAACGCTTTTTAATTTCATCAAAGATATATCTATTTAAACCTGCAAACAATTATTAATAATATTTTTTGTTTTAATATATTTATGGTTCACAACATGTGATGTCTCACCTCCGTGGCATGTCACACACCTGGTGTAACTGCTTACGTTGCTTAATAACTTGTTTAATTAAAATTACATACGTATGTATTTATTATTCCTTCCACAAGAATCTCAAATACGAAGTGTTTAAGTATATTTAATTATTTAATATTGTGTTTTAGTTCGTTTTAGAAGGACAAGAAATCATGTCACAAAATAAATTCTTACCTCTTTTACCCGAAACACAAAACGCAATTTTTTATTAACGCGTGGCAGTAATGACATCACCTTTTTTTACAGAATATGAAGGAGAGGAGACCCCTTGTTTATTTTCAGCTATAAGGAAGTTGCGAGATTTTTGTCGAACAACAAGAAGATAGATTTTGTTCGGAAAACTAAGTGTGATTATTATGAACTCTCACATCGGTGAAATTGAATTTCAGGGATGTAAATTAATGTAAAAAAAGGAAGTGAACATGTTTCATATGTTTAACGTGTGCATATTATAGCAACGAAGAAAAAAAAATTCCCTGAAAAATGTATGCATTGGGCCTATATTAATGAAAAATTCCTTACCTCCGTGACATACCTTATCAATATCATTTTTTCTGTGGTGAAAATAAACGATGGAGGGGAAATACGTCAGTATTAGGCATTCTACCAAAATTATAAATTGCCAGTATTTTCTCAAATTTACTAAATACTATTTTTTAACACACATTTGAACTAAAATGGCAACTAAAAATTAAGTCGTACTTTAATTAAGAGAGCGTAATATTAGATTCCCACTAATCGTTAAAATAGCTCATTATTTGCACAATTAAAAAAAATACTACTTTGATTTTAAATTGGCCTCGATTTTTAATCATAAAAAGTTCTTTCCTTTATGAGTGAAATAATTGGAACTTAGATGGGTTTATGGTTTTTTTCTAGTAGGTAACACTTTTATGTAAGAATGGAAAGAAAAAAAGGAAAACAAAAGGTTTAGAAATTGAAAAATATTTACATTTAAAAGTTACATTTTCTGGAGAAAGACCCTTGTGTAATGTAAAATTACCTGATGTTATGTATAAACAATCGCAAAATAAATTTTGATCCTTCCAGTGATTAAACTAAATAAACATTGAGAAAATTCAGGAATTCTTCAATCTGCTATTTATTTATATACGCATTAATACTTTATCACAGCAAACAAAAACAAGTATCACATCTGACCATGTGTAACAAACAGTTCTTTGTTATAAAATATACCTAAAATCATTATGAAGGCTTCAAGAAAATGTGTATATTCCTAATGTCAAATATTCCTTAATCATATTAGGTTCAATAATACCAAAACATATTTAAATCAATGTTAAACTCAATATAAATGCGCCTAACTGGTAATGCAACTCATTCCGGATAACTTAATATTAATTCTCTTTTCCCCTTTAGAATGTTGCTGATAAACTGGAGTAATATTTCTCTAAATATTTACCCGGTGAGATATATGAATTTTCATACATGTTTCGTAAATATATGCCACAGATTCTAATACATTCTTATTATATGAAATAACCGCCTTCTCTAATTATAAAATATTTTATGTAACAGGGTTGTCGCTGATATTGAACTTTTTTTGTGCAAGAACAAATGTTTTAAACTAAAAATGAGTCCATTTTTTAAAAAGTAAACGTAAGTAATTGAACTGTAGAAACTCTATTACTCCTAGGAAGTTTATGCATTTTATCTATTATTAAGCTATTTCTAACTTTATATGGTTTTAAATACAATAGGTAGCCAGCTGCTGCATATAGTACAAAATTAATGTTTAAAATCAAATTTCTTGAATTCTATATTATTTCGTGCAGGATTCTGCAATTCGAGTCGTTGGCAGTTCTTTTTGTCTATTTCAGTCTTTGTTAAAAAGAAAGATTATTTAACTTGGGAATTGAAGTAAATAGTCTGACAAATGCAAAGTATCTTCTAAAAACTACTTCACTCTGCATATGTTTTTCATTAATTATACCAGTATCTTAATACGATCCTAAGGGACCTTTTTCTTCTTTGAAAAGAATAAAATAAAATTATTAAATGAGTTTAGTAGTTGTACTAGTTTCATTACGATTAAACATGTTTCGCTGATAATTAACGGTATTTCTCAACATTTTTGACAAGATGCTCCTTTCTCATGATGTTATATTAATGAAAAAAAACCATTGATTGTGGTAAGTGGTTAGCATTTTTCAGGAAAAATACTATTATTCTGTATGAATAACGCAGTATTTTAATGCAAAAGAATCGTACATTACCGTAAAATGTTGTTCAGCGCGTTATACATCTGAATTACAATCCACATGATGGAAAATTTGAATAAATTTTCAAATGTGAAATAAAAATCATTCTAATGCACAAAGCAGCTATTTCGAGGGAATAGAACTATTTTGATTTTGAAAGCTCTTGTGAATAAACTTCCGATGGTAACATTTCGTTTCATTCTCAAGATAAACAAAATCTTGTCTTGCAAATCACAAAGCGCTTTAGCTTGAAGATTTTCAGAGCCTTCAGTCAGTGTTGTCGTAGTTATTTCTCTTCAGGGAACATGAGTTGAAGTTGGAGTGTTTAGTTTCTATCATAAAAATACTCGGATATCATTTCGAGAACTGGAATGAATAAACATGAATCGTCGCAAAAGCAATTCTAATATGAAGCAGAAATGTTTATGTGAATTTTTCAATTTTAGTTTTTTTTTTATACTAACTTTAGTTATTGTTTACTTGGAAAATTGTAAAACTTATGAAACATAGAAATATCATTTCATTCATTGATTTCTTTTAAACAAAAAATGTCAATTTTTGCAGTCACCTATTTATTGTACAAGCTTTGCCTTGAGGTGTGCAAAAAATGAAATAAAAAATAACCCACTTAATTACATCAATTAAACAAATGTTATTAACCAAACAATAAAATAGTTTTCTTAAATTCCTCAGTGTCAGCGTCACCTGTAGTGGTCACAAAAAAAGTATTAGTTCATTATATTGTACGTAGATAATAGTACTGAAGAATGGGTATTTTATTGACAAATAGGAGTGTCATTCAGACCAATCTTAAAAAGATGGGCATCGAAATAATCACGTCTAGTCACAAAAAGAAGCAACACCACAGAAACATTGCAAGAAAAATCAAGAACAACAGGCTTTGGACAACTGATACGCTCCCAGGCATTTTCATTAGCTTAGTCTAATAGGAAAAAGGCAAATAACCTCTATAATTCCAATGAAACTAAAAGTTCTGCAGCATTGAAAATTGTTTGATTATTGATTGCTTGCCAAACGTCGGTTTCTTTCTTAGCAAAAAAATCGGCAGTTTCTTTTCCTTCTATTCCGCAACGGACAGGTATTCACTGTAGTTCAATAAAGTGAGGCAGGTGTTCAGGATCTTCCTACATTCATAAATTCGTTCTGAAGTTGAAACTTTATTATTAGAAATTCCTGTCGATGCGGGTTTACAATCGGATAAAATTACAACACAAGAAATTGTACTTTTGTGATTGTTGTTGTCGTGTCCGTAATAAACAACTACGGAAAGTTTGGTGCCATTGCCTCGAAAGGTTGGACTTCTTTATTAACAGATAAGACTACACAAGAAAGATTTACAGCACATACAGAGGAAATAACACCCAGGGCACCGGCGGGAATCGAACCCGCAGCCTCCGGCATTTGAAGCGAAGCTTCTACCATAGAGCCACGGAGGCCCCTACTTTTGTGATTACTTTACTGATTGAGAGTTATTAAAATTGCCTCAACTTCACCAGTGAAACTGGCAGTTTCCCTTCCTGCTGCTTCATTGATTGCAAAATATTCACTCCAGCCCCAGCAACAATGTTCCTATCAATCACAGATCCATCGATGAAAGCATACGTCCATTTGTCCCTAGAATATCTTACCTCGATAGTTTTAAAATCTATGGCTTTAATATTGGCAGCAGGTACAACTTTCCTATTATTATTTTTTTTTGAAGTTCAAAACAGACATGGAAATTATCGTGATGGAAGAGACATGGAGGGACTACACTCATTAAAGCCATTTCTTGCTTTAATGTAATGAAGTGACCCCTCTCACTTTTTTAAATATTAATTAACTAATTTTTTCATCAACCGATTAAATTTTCTGAAGCTTAGTTACCAGTTGTCTCCAACACAGTTTTGGTGCACATAGTTACTAGGGTGTTTCGAAAAAAACGTTTTTTCGAATTTGGTATCCGATTACCCCTCAAAAGTTGCAGTTTTGTACCCTGAATTCGGGAAAAATAATAAAAAAATTCTAAATTATCGTCTATAGTTCGCGCATGTCGCCTAAAGTTACGAAAAAATCAGTTTTTTTCAAAAATTTTCATAATGTTGAAAAAAAATTCTAATTATGTTTTTTTTATCCAACACCAAAAAAACAACAGTATGTAACATATATTTGATTTTAAAAATGGTTTTATTGCTGTTTTAAAATAATTTTGGTTCGCAAAAAAAGTTATAAAATGGTAATAAATCGGTGAATTCGGACATTTTTGACTATATTTAAATCACATCGTTGTACCAAAATTAATAGTTAAAAGGTTTTAACTACACTTAAAAATGAAAGTGTGATCGATGCATGTATGTTTCTATAAAAGTCAAAAATAAACTAAATTATTCGCCAAGGCCGTGATCCACGCACTAAGCCACTGCGGCACCGCGCCTACTTGTCGCGACATGCAGCACACTGGCCGAGCTTGTGCTGACATGAAACCATACCGCACCCGTTCCTCACCTCACAGTCGGTCAGTCAATCCTAAACAATCAACATGGCGTCTACCAAAACTTCTAAGCGTTTGAGTCTTTGTCCAATTCTTGGTAAGTGAAAACCTTTTAGTGAAAGTGTTTTACACACACATAAAGATGTTTTGTTAGCATGCATTGAGGAAACATCAAATTCTGCGAAAAATGTACCCTTTTCCGAGATATCTCATTGTGTTGGTAATCAAATAGAAAAAAATTACAGTAAAGCTTCTATACCAACTGTAAGTCATCAACGTGTTGTAAAATTAATTAAAGATTTGCATGACAAGTATTTTACTTTGAAAAAATCATTCAGTCGTGATGAACAAAAACCTAACTTTAAGAAAAAGCTTAACGAGTTTGTCAGTGAAGCCAATAACAAACTTTTTGACATTGCTTTCTGCAAATGTGTTATGCATTTTACGTGTTCATGTGGTAAGAGGCCAAACTCTTGTAATTGTAAAATAGTTATGGATTGTAGGTGTGATAAGGAAAAGAAAATCCCTATTATTGAGAGAGAATTTATCTATGACCAACGAAATATGAGGTTAAGGTATATTGGTTCCTTGGACAGAGTAGAGACAAATAAGTTAATTAAAAGAGATCAACGATTACAAATCTGTAAGAAACCTAAAATTGATGAACCTGATGTTAATGCCAGTAAAACAGATATTACAATTGAACCTTTACATGACATTCTAATCGAGAATTGCGGAGATGACAGTGACAGTTTACCATCGACCTCTCAAATGCGAACTAAACTTCCTGCGACTGCATTGATGAGTGATAGATACGGGATATCAGATAGAGCCACTGCCGCTATCGCTTCAAGTGTTTTACAAGACATCGGCTTAATCAATGAAGGAGATTTATCGCTTGTAATAGACAAGAGCAAGATCAGACGTGAAAAACATAAAGTTCGAGAGTCCTTACAAACCGAAAATAACAGTGCTAAGATATATGGGGTATATTTTGATGGGAGGAAGGACAATGTTTATTTCCAAGAAAAAATTGGTAATAAAATGTATCGGAGACTGAAGAAGGAAGAGCACATAAGTTTAGTACAAGAGCCTGGTGGAAAGTACATAGGCCATTTGACACCAGTAAGGGGCACAGGAAGCGAAATTGCATCAACCATTTTGAGTTTTTTAGAAAGTAAGGAATTTGACCATAATGAGCTTGTTGCTGTTGGATGTAACGGCACAGCAACAAATACAGGTTGGAAAAATGGTGCAATACGTAATCTTGAGATTAAACTTGCCCGCCCAGTGCAATGGTTCATATGCTTGCTTCATTTCAATGAACTGCCGCTGAGACATTTGTTTGAAAGTGTAGATGGTGAGACTTCAGGGCCAACAAGTTTCTCGGGAACAATTGGCAGACTTTTATTGAACTGTGAAAAACGCCCGGCTGTTAATTTTGAAACAATCACTGGTGAAGATATAAACATAACAAAAACTGACTTGAGCAAGGACCAAAAGTACTTACTTGACATATATCAAACAGTAAAGACAGGAGAGTGTCCTTCAGATCTTGCTGTGAAAGATCCTGGTCCTCTTAGTCATTATAGGTGGTTGACATGTGCAAATAGGACACTAAGGCTATACATATCTGAAGTGACACCCTCTGAAGGACTTAAGATGCTTGTAGACTACATTATGAAAGTATACGCCCCAGTTTGGTTTGAAATCAAAAGGCATCCATCAGTGGAGTTTGGATTCAAGCACATCTTCAAAGCTATTCAGTCGTCACGTCAGCTACCCGATAGTGTAAAGCATATCATTGATCCTGTGATGCAGAGGAATGCTTTCTTTTGTCATCGGGAAAATATGTTAATATCAATGGCAGTAGACGAAAGAATCCATGTTCGGCAGTTAGCTTTTCGAAGGTTGCTAAAAGCTAGAAATCAAGAGCCCAAAGGGAAATCCGTGCGTACATTTCAACCTCCGACCATCAATTTTGCTGCTTCAGATTACATTGAACTGATTGACTGGTCTCAGTGTAAACTTTCACCTCCTCCAGCAATGAACCATGTGTCAAATGAGAGCTTAGAACAACTGATTGGTAGTAATGTTTTGCCGGAGTTTGACCCGATGAAATTTCCTTGCCATACTCAAAGTGTGGAAAGAATAGTAAAACTGGTAACTGAGTCTTGTACAAAAGTTTGCGGGGAAGAAAATAGAGATGGTTTCATAAGAGCAACACTGCTCTCAAGATCAGTCATGCCATCGTTTAACTTTAAAAGTGAATTCAAGACAATGTCTAAAGATGATAAGTAAACTTAAATTCACTATCATGCTAGCCAAGAATTGGTGAATGTAAATATGTAAATATTGTAAAAAACACCCCTACATTTGGATGGATGGTTGGGTAGGGAGTGGGTGGAACTCGAAGTGCAGCCACCTCCCCGTGGTGAGTTCTGGGTAGTTTCAATGTCTTTGAGACGAGCTAAGAGCTGCACACATACATGCATCGATCACACTTTCATTTTTAAGTGTAGTTAAAACCTTTTAACTATTAATTTTGGTACAACGATGTGATTTAAATATAGTCAAAAATGTCCGAATTCACCGACTTATTACCATTTTATAACTTTTTTTGCGAACCAAAATTATTTTAAAACAGCAATAAAACCGTTTTTAAAATCAAATGTATGTTACATACTGTTGTTTTTTTGGTGTTGGATAAAAAAAACATAATTAGAATTTTTTTTCAACATTATGAAATTTTTTGAAAAAAATTGATTTTTTCGTAACTTTAGGCGACATGCGCGAACTATAGATGATAATTTAGAAATTTTTTTATTATTTTTCCCGAATTCAGGGTACAAAACTGCAACTTTTGAGGAGTAATCGGATACCAAATTCGAAAAAACGTTTTTTTCGAACCACCCTAATAGTTACGTATTACGAGTTTTCTTTCAAAACCAAAACTTCGATTTGTCAGCAGTAGGCACTGATGTGTGATTGAAGCCAACCAGCATGTGTCAAAGCAACTGCTAAAACGCAGATGAGTAAGAGGACGTAAACGCATAACAAGCAATGCAGAGATATTAAATATGCTGACGCGACTTTTTTGAACAAAGATATAATCGCATCATTACAATGAAGCACTGTCACGTTTTAAAGTCATTTTATGAATGTCCTGTAATTTAAAATAGCATCTTTAACAGTAATTAATATTTTAATTTCAGAACGTATTTTTTTTTTTTGAATTTTTTAATATTTATTTATTTTTGACTTTTTTTTCTTTTTTTTTAACTACTTTTACGATACATCAGGCCTTTTTCATTCATGTTTTATTATTTTGTTTTGCAGGAAAGTGAGTTCAGATCGAGACAATTAGTAATATATTTATACATCAGTATAACGAAACATTTCTCCAAATTCAAACACTTAAAATTTCAAGAAAATAATAAAGCACATTTAATTTTCGCTCAGCTTTTCAGAGTTCAGAAAACTATAACAGAATAATTATTACTTTTCTCCTCAAAAAAAAAAAAAAAAAAAAAAAAAAAAAAAAAAAAAAACTTATGGCGCTGCCTTTATCAAGTATTCTTGTTTTTTAAAAGATTTATTCACAATTAAAAAAATTAAAAATAAGCTTCTAAGTTAAGTGTTTCCAAGTGTCTCTTCACGTTTTTCTTCTTTGCAAGAATTTTGTTTTTCTCTATGGGGAAAAATAGGCTCTTTTAAACCGGGGGGGGGGGGAGCACAATGATTTTTTTTACATAGCTTTTGTGATTGACAGTTTCCTTGCGTGAGTAGTTAAAAAATTATTTACGCCATTGTGAAATGACAAAAATTTTCTTTTTATTATAAAATTTCAGAAAGGTCAAGTACCTAGTCTTTGCATATGCCCTTTCATAAACCTTGGACTGTTATTAAACTCACAACTTAGATAATTTTAGTGACAATAATGGCAATATATTACTAAAACTACCTGCATGGCAGTAATAAAAATTCTTTAAAATGTCTTTTTCAAAAAAAAAAAAAAAAATGTACGATTACAGTAAAAGTAGAGCTTTTTCTTTTAGTGTTATAATTTTGTCTACAACTTAAAATATTATTCTAGCCTCAGATTAAGTAATTCATGTTGAAGTAAAAGCTTTTTTTAACATTGGTACACGCGGTACATAATTTCTGTAAAAATATACATGAAAAGAAGCGAGATTATTTGTTAGTTTACGTAAGTAATCCTGCAAAAGTCGTGATTTCCGTTTCTCTGCAAGCGTTTCCTTGAAAACGTATTTTCGTTTCACACTCTGTAAAAATACAAAAAAAAAAAAAAAAAAAAAAAAGCAAGCATCCTTGTTCAAGTACGTTTAGACACTAACAAAGGATTAAAAACTGTTTTTCAAATTGTTCGAGCTTTTTTTTAGTGTGTTTTTACGTATCATAGCAAAATATTTCAAGGAGAGTCAAAATGGGGGATTTGTCATGGAAAAAATAGAGATCGAAAAAGCCTTTTGTAGGGGAAAGGTGATCGAATTCTGAGCACATTTCTTACCTTTGAAAAGTTGTAATACTTTGAATATTACTCCGACTTGTCTGAGTTTTTAATATGTGAAACGGTAGACACGCAAAATATGCTGCCCAAAGAATTTGAATAATTTTGTTCGTTATGTAAAATTTAAAACTAAAAATTTGCTACACGCATAACCACCCAACTCCAGTCGGAAAATTCTGGGCACCTCACCTGCCTATGAAAAAAATACACAAAATATAAAAAATCGCGATTATTACCTAATAAATTCCTAACTTTTTAGCACTTTTGTATTCACACAAATCGCATTTTAACTTATCGACGCCTTAGAGTAACAGTAGAAAATCATACTGCTATTTTAAAACTTTGATATCTTACTGTACCTCTGATGCGACGATATTTAAATATAAGGCAATTAGATTAGTTCGTATTAAGTGATAAACATTTTTTCAATTGTGGAGAAGACCACCCACCTTCAGAGAACTCCATTCACTAAATATTAACAGGTCTTTACGGAAATTTGACTGGAAAGATTGCTCAAGCTCATTAAAACTAGGATCCGCCATCTTTGACTTACAATTTTTCCTAAGCGCTGAAGCCAATCAAAAAATAAACCTCATTTATCCATCCAATCTTAGAACACCTACAAACTGTTCCGATTAAACTTCTGTGTTGCAGCTGAAGAGGTACTTTTAAGCTCGTAGATATAAACTTAGGTGAAGCGAACTCCTATCCGAACGGATGTACGAACTGGAACCACAATATTAATTCAGTTAGAAAAAGCACAAAAATCAAATATTACTGTTAGAAACACTTAAATATATTGCCAAATCGTTACAGTGCAGAATTGCAATACAAGTTTTGCGCCTTTCTTGAACCGTCATATTTCTAACACGAATTTAATATGTTGCTGTCGTGTTAAACTTTCATTATATATTTCGCATTAATGGTCAAAATTTACCTATTGTTGCAACAAACAAGATTTGCTGTCTTGGTGACATTTCTACTGTATTTCCTACGAAACACCCCTTTATAGCAATCGACCCATAATTTGAAGATCAAAAATTTTCACGAATTCAAAAGTTATATCTTTCGTATATTGATGCAAGTAAAAATTAATTATAATTACAGTTTGGGTAAACCAACTTGGCAGCAATTTGCAGGCTACGCAGATCATAATCACATTGTTACGACGCTACCAAGTTATGTTTGCCCCAGCTAAAGTAGGGGAATGTGGGACAAAGTGAAATAGCGAGACAAAGATAAATGGTGAAATATTTACTCTGCTTTTAGCGCCAACAATCTAGTAATATTTTAACTATGTAGTAACACATGTAGTCTATTCCAGTGAAGAAAAAAAAATACCTCTCAAAATCAAAGAATATGATAATACAAGCAATTTTAAAAAAAATGATACCCCTATTGTAATATTTTGTTGCAAGTCAAAAGTTATTTTTATCATTATGAAATGATAAAACATTTTTCTTAACACTTGAAATAGTAATTAAGATTTACTAATATTCAGTGCAGTATTTATTTGTTTAATATTAAGCTTATTTGTATTTTAAATGCTTTGTAGAGTTAGTCAAGTGCATGCGGGGCAAAGTGGATGGGGCTAAGTGAAAAAGTTCATTTCATTTACTATATCAATCTTTTGAAAAATCGCTTACGTTATCATTTATTAATTATTCCATTTACATGACTTCATTTAATAATTCCCTTATTTGTTCATTCATTGGCTTATTTTCTTATTCATTCACTATTTTTTAAACCGATTCATTTTTTCTCATTTTAATAAATGAGAGTTAATGTATAGTAATGATAAAATAAATAATAACTTAATATATGATAAATAAATAACTTATTTTTTATTTATTTATTCGCTTATTGTTTCATTTCCTTTTATCTGCATTCATTCTTTTATTTACTTATTTACTTGATCAAAAATATCTTTAATAATCGAATAGAAAATATTTCATTGAAAAAATATTTTATATTTCACTTTGCCCCATAAAAAAAAGAAGTGAAAAATGTTCAATTTTTTTTTGTAATTATAAATTTACTGCCAAAAATAAAAAATATATATTGTTATTTCTTAAGGAACCGTAATTTTCGGAACAAATTTACAACTTGTTCATTTGAAAAAAAAAAAAAAAGTTATCTTAACCATTTCACTTTCCCCACATTCACCTATTTGTACACACGTACATTTTCTGTTTTCCCACTTGATTATAATTTTACCTTTAAACATTGTTGTAATAAGCTGTCTCCGAAGTATTAAACATTTTTACTGTATGCATTTAACAATAATTAAACTCAAATTTAATTTCTATTTAGTGGATATTTCGATCATTGGGAATCTGGCGATCTTTCTTTTTTGGCGTTAATTTTTGGTTCCAGCGCCTGCGCGAGATGTATTTTTCTTTGCAAATCTAAACAAAGAGATCGGAAACATCTATTCGTATTGGGTTACAATAAATCAGCAGGGTTACCAAAATAAAATTATTTACGCCAAAAATGAGACGACCGCACCAGATTCCCAATTATCGAAATATCCCCTCTATTTAATTAAAGATAAAACGTATTTGTTATTTTAAAAACAGTTTCCTAAATAATAACATTTACTGTTTATTTTGATAGTCCTTATCCTTATCTCTGTTTCCTTTCTCGAACTCATCAGCATCGCAAAGCTTAAAATCGTTTATTCTGTGGAGTGTCGTGTGCAATAAACTGAAGAATACTTCTGGATTTATTCCGCTTTCGAAACACGTAACGTTTCCCTGGCAAAGAATCGCTGATGAATTACGAATTCGTGTTTGTCGAGGCTGATGTGAACAGCTAATGTATCATCTTAAGAGATAATGCGTTTATTGTAGCCCCCTGGGCGTTACGTGATACAGAATTAAAACTTCCAGAGTTTGCTGGCCCAATGTTTTTCTCATCAGGAAATGTTCTCTTTTGGAAGGTGTATCAGAAATTAATATAATTAATACCTTACAATTTTATGAACCTATTTTCTCGTATAAATGTAAAGGTAACTTGAGACATAAATAAATAAATAAATACACACACACACACACACACACAAAAAAAAAAAAGATTTTTTGTAAAAAAATAGGTAAAACACATTTTTAATTACCTATTTTACTAAAAGAAAAATATAGAGCATTGATGAGATATCGCTCTTCAAATTGAATATCTTCTGCAAACATTATTTACAAAACAATAATAAACTTTCTTCCTTGAGGCCTTAACCTTAACCTTGTCTTAAAGGTTAGTTTTAAAACTTAAGTCTCATTTATGTCATGAACTTGGTCTGACAAATCCCGGACGACTAAATATTTGTTCTTTGGCGACTATTTTTTTTTCAGAACAAGAATCTTTCAAAAGCCGTGTTACATTGAATTTTTCAACAGACTCTAAGAAATACTTTGTTTGGGGGCTAAAATAATTTTCTGGCGCCTCAAGTTTTGCAGTTTTTACTGGTCCCTGGTCATAAGTATTGAAAAAATTCAAAAGTAATAACCCCAATAATACTATTCGGAAGAAGTACTTTTAAGAAACCTTTTAAAGATAATAGTCTCGAGTCTTTGCATAGGTAAATTTCTATTGCTTCATGTGAAAAATTCGGAAGTTTTAGAGTACGTAAAGCTTGAATTATACATATTTATCTTCGCTTCGGTTGCGCATTTGAATAATGCCAAAGTAAATTTGGAATATATTTTCGTAAAATATTACAGGTATGAGAAAAAAACGTCTACTTATTTCCTTATTTTCGTTGAATTTATTCAGATGCCTAAAAGTTATTTCTGAACAAAAATTAGAATTAGTAATTTATAGCTATTAAAGTAACAACGAATTTGCTATAATCAAAAACATTTAAATCACGTTTATATCATTCGAGATGCTGTACTTTTCACAGTTCTGAGGACACAAACAACTTAAGCGATAAGTACCATATTACGCTAGTTGGCTTTCTCACAAATTAAAGATGAAACATTTTACAATTCCACTCCAAACAATAACCATAAAATCTATGATTCATACTAAATGAAAAATCGCCTTTATGGGTTTTTAGTACCACAATGTCATATTTTAGTTTAAATGATCCTTGCATTATTCAACGTTTTATTGGTAACGTTTCTTAAAACATTAATAAATCACGTTAAATTATGCATAAAGTTAAACACCCATTTAGAAATACCAAAAGCCGCTTAGGAAACGTTTATGCAAGAGAAAATGTCACGAATATTAGATTTTATTACCTAGTCTTTTTGAATTTCTTCATTTTAAATCTACATACTCGGATGTACTTTCGGATTCTTGTTTGTAGTAGAAAAAATAGACTCAAGTATGGAAATGTTTTAATGTATTAAAGTATACAATGTTGGAGCAATTTCAGAAGACTATTATATATATTTATTTATCTAAAAGCTAATTATTTATAATTTAAAAGTGAAAAGGAGATTTTTCTTTCGGTTTGTGGAAAACAAGAAATATTTTTTGAATAGTAGAGGAAACATTTTAATCTTTATTTAAAATAGGTATTTAAACACTCATGTTCCCAAAAGTTTTGAACACCAACTCCTCGCTTTACTGTCAAACGACTCTGAAAACTACTTTTCATCAGGCACGGTGGCTCTAGCGAGGGCTCAAGCAGTTGTAATGTATTCATTTTTCTTCATATTATTACTTATACTTTATTATTTTTTCTGTAGTACATCTGTGCTGTTTGAGTAAAGCATGTTAATTCCAGTGTAATTGCTATGTTGAATAGAACAATTTTCATGCATCAAAAGCAAATATGTAATACATAATACTGATTAATTTCAAAATACATTAGAATTGCATATTAGCAACGCGTTAAGAAAACAAATAATGACTGAAACTGGGGTCAAAAATATGCAGTATTATAAAGTGCTACTAAAACACCACCAAATTAAAATTTTTTAGAAGTAAAGACTGCATTCAATTTAACAGTTCATTTATAAATGAGTTACATTCTTCGTTTATTAAAAGCAAAATATTTAGCTACAGAACTGAAAAATGTTTCTCTCTTTCGAGCACTTAACAGTTCACATTCAATCGATGTAAGTGCAACATAATAAAGCAGTTTTTGTCCAGTCGAAAAAAAAAAAGAGCCAGAGGCTTTTTTTCAAGCCAGATAATTAAAAAAAAACCAAACTGGCAACTCTGCAATCTCCCCATGCTGGGAATTGCTTGCTTGGTTTTGACACTGAAGAAGCGCCAACAGCGGTCTCTTATTATTGGATAAGAGCCACTGCAACACTATATTGTCATTACAACACCACTGCAATCTTCTTCGTGCATAGGTTTAGTGTGACTTTATCTTTCTTTTGCCTGGGAAAATATTTTTTTTTTTGGAATTCCCAACCTCCGCTTGACTTGCTTTGTTGGACCGCATGTCACTGAATGCATGGCGTTGTCGATCGGAATTGGGGAAATTTTGGGCCAGTACAGAAACAGTTCGGAATTTAAAATGTAAAAAACTGGGTTCATTTTTTTTTCAAAGATGAACTGATAGCAGTAACTTTCTTCCATAGGAATCCAAAAAGAAAACGACTATAAAATGTTAATTCTCTTCCCAAATTTACATTTAAGGCCCTTAAAAAAACCTTTAGCTGACCGAAAAAGCTCTTTTTTTATATTTTGAATAATTAGACATAAAATTAAAATTTTCTTCTGTTTTTTACCAAAGGCTCCCGATGAAAAATAAAAAGACAACGCACATTTTAGTTGTTGTGTCAAAGAAAAAAAACTTTTTCATGCTTTAAATATCTCAATAAATATGCTCCTTATTTTGACCATTTTTTGTAACTGAAAGTATGCATCTAGGACTAACGGTTGCAAAAATAGTGGTTTTTGAAAGATAAACGAAGTACGCTCGATACTGAAATCTGTTAATAAACAATTAGCTTTAAACAACTTGCTAGAGTAGTTTTGAAATATAATTTGTTTAAAAGCACGTTTCAAAACCCGTTTTTGGTAAACTAGGATATATTTGAGCATTTGTTTATTTTTAAAAAAAATTTCAAACTAATTAATAAGTTTAAAAGGGAAGCATCTAAGCACAGCACAGAAATGAACATACTCTACTGAAAAGTTCTTTAACATAAATCACGAGGGAATATTTGTAAATTCGGATTTGAATGTCAGAAATTTCATTTCTCATTAAGTGAAGAAACGCCCTCACAAATGATGTGGGAAGCTAATGAACCAGAGAAAGGCACTTTCCACTAAAAAAAGGCTTATGGGAATGTTTTTAAAAATTAAATAAATGAAAAAAAAGGAGAGCTTTTCAATTGTGTGACAGAGATTATGACAAATGCCTTTTCGACAAAATTTCCATAATATAAGCATTATGTCCGTGAAGATTATGATAATTTTGATGGAAATTTCGTTTAGAGCATTGGTTTGAATCCCCAGTTTTCTTTCGTTTAGAAAAGTTGTAAGGAATAATAAAAAACGAGAAAGTACGCAGCAGATTTTTTTTTATATTTACGAAGTAATCAAGATTTGATTTATGTATTGAAAGTAAGAGTGTTTTTCCTCCCAATTGTTCTGTTATTACCTTTTCGTTTCAAAATCGAAACTATTTTTGTTTGCTTCATGACGAGAGTGAATCCGGTCAAATATATATATGTAGTTTACTGCTTTAACTGCATTAGTTTTTCAGTGCAAGAAAAAAATTAAATTTTACTTAAATTTGTATAATTGAAGCTCCTAATGTTCCACGTATTTTCTTATGAGTTTGCAGGGGGTTCTAATCCATTTGAACGCAGAGAAATAAAATATAAATATGAGATTGTCTAAGATATTCAAGAAGTGTAAATTAAAAAAAAGTCTGAAAAGTCTTTTTAATTACAGTATACTT
The DNA here is from genome assembly GCF_026930045.1 of Uloborus diversus. Taxonomy (NCBI): domain Eukaryota; kingdom Metazoa; phylum Arthropoda; class Arachnida; order Araneae; family Uloboridae; genus Uloborus; species Uloborus diversus. The sequence continues at coordinate 116,294,970 of NC_072734.1, read as the reverse complement.
TTGATATCACGACGTCGAAGGGACGGTAAAAAAATTGAGATATCCAGTTTTTGAGGTAGCAAGGTTATAATTATAATAAAATAATGTTCTAAATATGAGTCACCATAGTGAAAAATAAGTGGAAACATGTAGTGAAAGTTTAAAAAAAGTCGTAATACAATAACAAAAACTTCAATTTTTAAAAAGAGCCAAAAATTATAGAGAAAGAAGAATTAAAAAGAATGTTCTTGTGAAAAAGCAAAATGTAGTGATTTACCACGACTAAACTTCTCAAATATTTGGATTACCAAAGTTGCAGAACAGTTTCAAACGAGTTTCGAGCGCCCCGGAATAAAGGACAAAGGTTTAAACCACTCCCTATGTCTCTAACGGGGTTTCTCGTTCATTCCCCCCTTTTTACGGAGGTGGAAATAGAGTCAAAAGGTGCAACGAAATGGCGTGGGAAGGGGGTGAAAAGTTTTAGGTTATGGGCTTCTATCGAATAACATTTTCTGACACCCCGGGGCTGCAGAATGAAAGAAACAGTAGACAAGTTCCTCCGAATTATTCTTAACCCTTGAGACAAACTATGAAGTGTGTGAGAAAGTTTTGGAAACATTCCTCGAGTTGCTTCAAGACAATAAACTGTGGTTGTTTCGGAAAAAATACATTTGACTTCGAAAAATATTTGCCTTACCAAGGTTTTGATTAAAAACTCTTCAAAATAAGAATGAATGAAACATTAGACAAAGAAATAAATACGAAAAATCAAGGAGAAAAATAATTTTTCGCCATATAAAGATTTTCGAGACATCGAAGTTCGAGATATCGAGAGTATACTGTATATGCACGCATACGTTTAGTTGATTTCGAATGCATTTGATTTTATTAAAATACATTTTGATTTTGCCCATATAAGTTTAGTTCTATGTGTCCATCTAAACAGGAATTAAACTTTAAAGTACACAGCGTTTTGTGTAGGATGTTTCTACACTGAAGGATATATATATTTAGCAACACGGGGGGCACCAGATTAAACTTCTTTGTCAAGTTGTACGTAATCGAAAATGCACAGGCAAGAAGTTTGATTGTAGTAAATAATGAATGTAGTAAATGATGTAATACACAGACAATAGAACAAAAGAATAAAAAATTGGTTAATGCCAAAAAAAAAAAAAAGAACAATGATATTTGAATAAGTATGAATTACCGTGGTTTTTGTTTCATTTTCTTATTGACTATTTTCACTCAATCTACTGATGGAGATATCTTGTCACTATCAAGCACTTAAAAATATGTTTTTGGAAGAAATCGATTTTATCAAGAACAAAAATTAGTGATTTTTTTTTTAAATCAGAGACTGCCAATTTAAAGATACATGTGTTTTTTAAAATATTGAAGTAGAAATAGTTTCTTCTAGACTCATAGTAATTATACATTATTTAAAAGCTGGAAGAAGCTTGCAGTGAACAATACATCGTTGCAATTGCCTCTGAAGTAGTTAAATACTTATTTGGTAGCTGTAGCAGTTTCCCAGCACTTGTGAAAAAAAAAAATAACAGGAATGACTATCGACACGATGTCCCAGTTTAGAACGCTGTACGTCTTTAATAAGATGATGTGGTTAGTTACAAAACACAGGTGTTGCAAGCAAAACGAAAATAAAACAGGGCGTCATAAGTCAAATTTTGTAAAGAACAAGTTTAGGTAGACACAATTTAGTAAGATAATTGTGTCTACGCATGAATACTTGAAAAAATATAGCATATACATGCGGCATAGTTTAAAACATAATGAAAAGAACAAACAAAGTAAACAAAGCAGCCATCTTTATCTATATGTTCTGCATGTAGAATTGTGGACAAAGGCTTTGATGCTCAAAGTAACTGTTTCCTGATTTTTCAAGTGGTTTTCTTGTACCATTACATGGACAAAAAAAAAAAAAAAGAAAGAAATGGATTTTAAAAAAATCTGTTAGCATGAGTCAGGTTAAGTTGAAAAATTTGAGAGAGAGAGACCTAAATTGCTTTTTTTTTTTTTGACTAGGATAGCGGTAGAACTTATCATACGTTTTGATAAAAAGCACAATAAAAGGTTATCGAATGATTTTTAAAGCAAATAACAAAAGAAAAGCTTCTACTTTATAAATTGACTAAATAAACAGAAAGAAATAAACTTTTTTTGTTTCACGTTGAAGTTTACGAGAAATTTTAGTCCATGTTGACGAACCTTTTCTATCTAGATCACAAGTTCGACTACATTTACAAGCTTTAGCAATGTAATGTGACTAATATGTGGGATCCAACTGAAGAATTGGGGGAATTTGAAGTAAACTTAGAAATATGACTTTTCAAGTGTTATGAACGGATGAGAAATATTTAGTAAAAAAAAAAAAAATGTGTAGTAATAGCCGTTCTTTAAGTATTTTTTTTTTTTTGAAGTTTCATATCTTTCTCGTATCGACTATACAAGGGTATGACTAATTTTGAAGGAAAAAAAGGTACATCTGCTAGTAACATTAGAGAAGAAAAATGTGAAACAATGTGCGTAAGTGCAGGAACAAAAGAAAAAAAAATAAAAAATAAAAAATAAATAAAAAAATAAAAAAACGAGTTGTCAAAATTCTTGAAGGTAATGAAATAAGAATACCCTTGCAATTTTTAATGCTTACTATATCAGATTTCTTCAAACGGATTTCCAATACAATAATCAGGCACTTCTAAACACGTTTGGGAAGACAAGAATCTTCATACAAGTAATTGAATCGTTTATTTCAGAAACCCGTCAAGTGCACTTTTTTAAAGTTTCGGAAAACTGAAAAGCCGAAAACTAAATATAAAATTAATATAGGTTTTGGCATAAAAAATAACGTGTTTCTCATTGTATTGAAAAAAAATATTTGGGATTAATTCTTAAAAAAACATTTTTCTTTCAAATTAAAAAGAAATAGGCAATAAAATAAAAATAAAATTTTTGTACTTGACGGGTTTCTGCAATAAAATAAAACTTTTTACTTGAAAAAGAAAACTATTAGGTGTGACTATAATATTAACTCTGTAAAGTTGTTGTAGTTTGTAAATAAAAAAGCATTTTATCTTTATGTTTAAATTCATTGAAAATCAAAGAAAAAGTTGAAATATCAGTTAAATGAGGAACGCCAAATATAGAAATAATCAAATACAAATGAGACAACATTTAACATATCGCTTATGGCCAAGCCGAATGTTTGAGTTCTTCAACTACGTCAATGTTGCAGGCGGCCTGGGTCATAGGCAACTGGATGATTTAATCAAAAAAAAAAAAAAAAAAAAAGCTTCATTTACCAACTTCTTCAGGTCATTGCTTTTTTTTTCTTTGATCTCTATATTTCCAGATGAAAGTACCAGAACTGCATAATATTTTCTAAATGTGAATGTTGAGTAGGTTCAATCATTAATAAACTTCATAACCACTTTTTCTCGGTCAGTGTTGTTGTAATACAATTCTATATAAGTGGATACTTTAAATGGAATCCTATTTTCCCTTCAAATTCCCTTCCCAGAAATTTCATCTTTATAAAATCGAAACACGGCGAGCACGAAGTTTGCTGCAGAAAGTCGCCATGTGCTTGCCTTGATGGGTTTCTGCAATACGCGGAAATTTCAAGACAAAATACAACCCATTGAAAAAAGATGTTATTTGACGGGTTTCTGAAATAAACGATTCAACTAGCAAGCGTGTTACAAATTTATGCATTAAATTAGCTTTACGTACAAGAATAACATTAGCAGCATAACATGTAAAGCCATTATTTGCTTTAAAAGTGCCTCTAGATAATATTTCAGTAGGTAAATTTGATTTCTGGCTTGAACAAGACAGTTCACTATACTGTCGAGTGTGTAAGTTGTTGGTCTAAACAAACGCTGAATCACATTATTTTATTTTTTAAATTTCATCTGTTAACTGTGCTTGGTTGATGTTAGTAATTTATTCAAGTTATAACAAAGTCCCTTTGTTTTCGTAATGTGTGCAGAATCTGTTTCACGATATTTAGGCAATGGCCTAAGAATCATTGCACAGTAGATCCTCATTTTACGCAGGTTTTTTTTAAAGCGGATTTTATTTTCAGTTCAAGATTGAATGTCCTTTATTTTGTTACACGTATGTTGCAAATAGTAAAATTCTCTTAAGGAATCTACAGAAGTGACGAAGGAGAACGAAAATACCGATATCGGTGACATGTAATCAAAAATTTTCAGATTGAAAGTTTTGGACATTCTTTCCCAATGGCAAATGACCTTTCTAATTTGTTAATGAATCATGAAACTGTCATGGGAGTGACTTGAGAAATCATGAATACGTTAATGCCCTACAAAGAACTAAACTAAAAATTGATTAATGATTTATAAAGTTAATGTAACCAACTATTTTTATGATCAGTAAGTTAATTATATTATGCACGTCGGGCAGAGGAATTGAAATAGTTACATATTAAGTTTATTATGTATTTATCTATTCCTTGACTGAAGAGTTCTTTTTAAATCTCCTAGAACCTAGCCATTATTAATTAAATTTCTTTTTATTAGGTCTCAATCAACGTTTTCGTGCATTATCGGAATGTAGCCTCCCCGTAAAATGCTCTGTTATAATTTCTGCTTGTAACCAATCGGTTGAATTATCATTTTAAAACAACTATACCCAACTATAATTCGAGCAAACCTAACCTGGCAGCAGTGTAAAGACAACGTAGATCCTAATCACTGCATTACTATACACTGCCAGTTTAGGTTTGCCCTAACTGTAATCATTTTAAACTGTCTTACTTCTACTTGATTGCTATTTTTAAGTTTTAAAAATGTTTATTAATTCAGAGATTTTTCCTATTCCTTACCAATTCATCAATCATCATGTTTACATATCATTTTGAAATTATATATTAGCCTTTGATGAATAACTTTTTTTTTGCCTCTTTGATTGTAGAAAACTACTAAGATACATTTTCTGTTGTAAATGACCAACGTTCTGGGCGTTTGGAGATGAAAGAGGAACACTTTTTAATTTATTTGGCTAGAAGCCATTAACTAGTTAAACAATATTTAACGCAAAAGTTAATTTCTTTTGAAATAACTTTTCTACCAACAAAACCTAACAGCCTATCATATTGCAAATTTTTTTTGCATTTGTATATGACAATTGATAATACAGATATTAATATACGCTGGAAAATGCATTAAAAAAGTTTTTTTATGCACCAATATGGTTTGTTATCAAGATGTATCACTAGGCACAGATGGCTTCAAACTCATTTGGGAAGCAAAAAGGAGTATTATTAATCGGGAATTCAAGCTTTTAATGACTTATGACAAAAGTTGATGATATCACAGAAAAGCTATAGCTACATGATAGAAAATTCACCAGAAAGCTTTACATGCAGTCAATTTGAACTGATCTATATTAGTTAAAAAATTAACAAATCTAGGACTTAACTTCAGAGCTGAAGAATACGTTGAAAAAATCATCCATTGGAACAATCGCAAAAAATATAAAATTAAAATTCAATTACCAAAGTAATTTCAGCAAATTTTTGAAAGTTATCAAATTTAACAGTGCATCTGACATGTTTGATTTTCTAAATTATCCATGTCACACTCAATCAAGGCAACGATGATATAAATTAGGCAGCAGAAGCTGCTCAATATGCCACCCGGAGAGATGAATTTATAACGGAATAGTTTAGAGATTTTCATTTTTGGTTTCAAAGGTGAACTATTACAAGTTATTTCAACCCTTCATATTTGATACTAATGGTATACCTTCATATCTCTCCCTAGAGGGGAGATTTTAAATTCAGTGGTATATTTCATCACTTGACACTTGACACCCTCAGAGACCACCCGCACCTACCAATTGCTCAGTTTATCGGTTTTAAATGCTCAGATAAATCTGAGCAAGGGGTGAACTTTATTTAAATACATAAAAATTACAGAAAATAAAAAATTACATTAATTATCCGTTACAATTTTGATTTGCTCTTGACAAAAATTTTGGTAATTTAACATCAATATATGTAATAAAGTAGACAAAACCAATGCATAAAAGCTTTACAATGATACAATAAAACATAAACGACACTAAAAAGGTATATTTCATCATCTGGGTTGAGGTTTAACTTCAGTTAATATAGACATTTTTACTTGTATTATCCACCATTAAAAAAAAAAAAAAAAGGGGGGGGGGGGCACAAAATCCACGCATAGCATTTTTATGTTAAGATTTCTTCATGATTATATTTTTTTGTATTGTTTTCATCTGAACGTAAATTTCAACTACATTCACTTTTAGCGTTATTAGAGAAAATTAGAAAATCTCAATGGAACCTAAACAATACTCGTAAGCACATTTGTGGAATGCTAAATGAATCTCGAGAAAAAATATGCATAGTTAAAAGACACGCATACAACGTATTAATAACTTTTGTATTTTCTTTTCTAATTGGGAAATTCAACTAAATTTTCTTTCACCCATTATCAATAAAAAATCGAAGTTTTCAATTTAACCATTTGTTTAAAAATGGGGGTACAGGGTAAATAATGTATTCAAAAACCATGTACTGATTGCTTATGAGCTATATGATTTAATTTTTCATACGAATATAGCTAAAACTTGAAATTAGTTACTCTAAAAAAAATAAAGAAACAAATGAAATAATCTGAGGTAGGTATCTTCTTCGCTATTAAAATAAGCAGATCAGTTAAGCAAATTAAATTTTCTTATAGTATGAAAAAATTTCTCTTATCGCAAAATCTAATACAAATATTGCTCTTTTATTCAATCGGATACTGTACAAAGTATTTCAATAGCGAAATATATTTTCAGAAACTAAACTTTGGAGTTATAAGGTAAATGAATTACGGAGATAAAATATTAACTCAGTTTCAGATTATCACAAGTGTCCTTATTAATCCTTTCACTTTTCACCAGGCCAGTGAATAAATTGGTAACGAATCAGTGAACTAAGTACTTTCAGGAAATCATTCTTGAATAAAATATGAGTTAATGTGTTCAAGTGCTACTTTAAGGTAAAAACGACCTTAATTAATCATTTTTGAGAGCACTTCTGCAGTTTTTTTTAAGTTAGGTAACCATTTTAAATTTTCTGTAAGATTTGAAATTCGTGGTTTTGGGCTTGAATAAGGGATATAGTGTACTCGTTTTGACAGTGCAGAATATAATGTACTAATCTGTATTGAAAGATTTATAAGACCTTTATAGAATGAAATACATAAAAAAAAAAAAAAAAATTGTGTCGTAAGACACACGATATAAATTAAACTTTTATCTTTTCTTTTCTTTTACATTCCGAACTGTCACTACACTGCACGTTTTCTCTCACACCCTGCTCTTGTTCTTTCTGCACCTAACTTAGAGATTATTCACAGCAAAATTACACATTTTAAAAAAGAAAATACATTATAAACAAGAAAACTATAACACTCGCAGGCACTGCAAAAAATTTTTGTTTCAAAAGTTTTTTTTTCTCGAATGTTTAATATTTACCGTAAATAACGAATTTCCATTTTATAATTTGAATATTTCTTTCTAAAGGAATGCACAAATTGAAATGCAATTTCCTTAGCTTACAGGACAATTGTGAGTCAGTCTAAATTGACACGGAAATTCCAGGGAAGGAGGGAAGTTCAAGATGAATCAAATGGAATCTAGTTGCAGTAGTTGCCATCAGAAAAGAACATTTCGGTGTCTAAAAGGCTCATGATATCAACGTCATCTAATGCACTTTCTCATTGTTTTGAACGCGAGATGTCTAAAACTACATCTTTATCCAAGATGGCTTTAAGAACACCTTTAAAGTCTGGCGCAACGAATATATTCAAGCTTTATTGGATTTACTTTGAACATTGAAAATCTGGTGAAAAATACTCTTTGGGTGAGGAAATAGGGTAAAAATATTCGTATAGAAAGTTTTCCTCTGCAGAAAAATTCAGAGAAAATATGCCATAGCTGCAAAAATGTACACTTTAAAGAATTTTATGCTATTTGAAAGGTATAAAAACCCAATTGCTGTTAAGAATATTTTATTCATTATTCCTTTTGTACAATTTTTTGTTTATTAAAGTAAAAAAAAAAAAAAACGGTACATTTTCTTTCTTTTCAACATCATTTTAATTAGATTAGCCACCCGAAAAAATTTAATTAGACATTTATGAAGCCGATTAAAAATATTAATTTGCAATTGATACTTTTACAACAATGCGATCATAACTTCAAAAGTACTTAAGAAACTTTTTTTTCTATCATTTGTACAATTTAGATTACTTGATCGAGTTTTGTGTTGATTCCGTTTCATGTTATAAGAACACACACACACGCACGCACACACAAAATGATTTATCAAAAGATAACAAGCAATAGACTATGACCGAGCTATTTGAAGATGAATAACTTTAAAATAATTGGAGGGGGTTTATCGTACATTGTTAACAGTGCTGCCGACCTGCGTGAATTCACATTTTGTATTTTCAACTGCAAAAGATTTATGCACTAAAATGGCAGAGGCAATTTTTTGATGCATTGTGTTTATTTCTTTTATCGATTTTGTTTCTTCAATTTCTATTTTTTCACAATACGTTTTCATAATAAACATAGTTTTTTTCTTAGCATTTTGAAATATGGCAACGAAATAATATGTTTTTCATCATATTTTGAGAAATTTCTAATGCCGATATTAATACCAGTATTCCCCGTACCATGTTTTAAAAAATACCATATACCGGTATCCCATTTTTGGACCGGTATTGCAATCCCTACTTGTGATATATAACTATCTATATGTATAAAAATCTCGTGTCACGATGTTTGTTCGGGGTAAACTCCGAAACTACTGAACCGATTTTTATCAAATGTCATACATATCTGTAATTCGATCCAACTTAAAAGATAGGATGGTTTTTATCATTTTTTATTGCAAATAAAATGTTTATTATACATTAATCATGTGTATTGATTGTTTGGTTCTGTAAATTCTTAATAGATGGCGCTGTAAGTTAATTCATCCTCTAAAGTTTTATTTTTAGGTTATATAAAATTTACAAATGATAACTATGTTAAGGATATTAATGGTTATCATTAATATCGCCGTAGGAAATATGAGTATTGAGGCCACACTTTTTAGTGTTAGTGTCAAATTCTACAAATCAAGTTGAAATTGATAAGCAGCGGGTAGTTCCATACTCACCACACTGTTAGAAATTTCATCGTTAAATTACGGTGGATTAACCGGCAGCAGTGTGTCCGTCTGATTAACCGTAAAGTTTACGGTTAGGGTTGATACTTCACATTTACAAGTTCAAAACCATTTTCAACTAAAAGGGTTAAAAAACCGTAAACATGTAATTTTACGGTTTCTAACCGTATACAGCTAGTACGGTGAAAAACCGTAAATACCACAATTTACGGTTTTGTAACCATATTCCAAAAATACGGAGAAAAACCGTAAATACAACAATTTACGGGTTTGTAACCATATTCCACTAGTACGTCAAAAAAACCGTAAAGATACCACAACGTAACATTTTACGGTTTTGTTACCATATAGGACTAGTATGTTGATGTACCGTAACTATACCACTTTACGGTATTGTGAACATATACGATTAGCACGTGGAAAAACTCTTAATGAAACACTTTTTGTAACCATTTAAAATGTCATAGGCACCTAATTACTAGTATTTACAGTAATTTAACCCATTTGGTCAGGTTTTGTAGTATGTTAATTAAATGAATGGATCTCTTTAGTCTATAAGTTATAAATACAGGTAAGAAATTAATTCGAGAGAGAGAGAGAGTTTCCTTTTAGAATTAAGGCTTACCATTTCAACTGTAACAGTTACGGAATATTAAAAATAAAGGCATTAATTAAGACAATATTTTAATTGACTTCAATTATTTAAAAATCAATAAGTAAAAACCCAATAGATAACACTACACAGTACTTACATGTTGTTACACAATGTACAAGATAGATTATCAGTATTTTTTAATGTATAATTAGAGCTGTGGTTATATTCAATAAAAAGTGATTTAAATATGCACTAAAAACACGAAAATATGCAGCAAAAATGAAAAAAAAACATGCAATATTTTAAAAAATGCTCAGAAAACTTGTTACTTCTGAACCAAACCGATTGGATCTGTCAGTTTTTATAAGGAGATACATATTTAACCAATCATTCACACAAAAAATGGTAAGCAATGGTTCTTCAAGGTCGGCTTCTATGAGACACGGCGAAACAAAAATTACTCCTTAAAATTTTTTTCAAAGATAAAAAAGGACCTAAAATCAAGTAAAAAACCCAGCAATAAACATTTATGCATTCAAGTGCACTAACATGAAAAAAAAAAAGAAGCAAGAATCTGCAATTGCATATGCATTTGAATGTACTACTATGGGAACGTATACCTGCAGAAATGATTTTTTGAGCTATGTGAAAAAATAAGTTTTGGATTCCATACCATCATTAGGGAAATGCTGAAATTTTACATTTTACTTGAGCTTTATTTTTCGAGTTCCAACCAAATAAGCAAGCTTGTACAAAAAAAAAAAAAAAAAAAAAAAAAAAAAAACTTAAGTACAGTAGATGACAATAATGCAAAATTTGCTGGTACTGAGTTTTACCTCCAAATGACAATTTAATCCAAGCTCTCTATTATTGAAAATATTTTAAACACAGAAAAAATAAGAAACCTTGCGTGGAGATCTTGTTTATTTTAGAATTTGAGCAATACAAAATAATTCACAAATACATATATACAACATAACAAATGTACTACAAATCGCAACATTTACAAATAATGAAAATCATCTTTTATGTCTTGGACCCAGCCATTGGATTTATTTCCTTAAAACACCTGAAACATAGATTAAAATTAGCCATGTAAAACACAAGCCTAATATTATGGTATTCTGAAATTGCAAAATCAGTTTCTGTTAACATTAAATTAAATGCAACAGCAAAATCACTTTTCATCTTTTCCAATATTTACCTCAATACACAATAGAACATACTGGTTCGTTAGGAAGAACGTAGCAAATTAAATTTGCTTTCTTAAGGCATAACTTACAAGTTAAAATACATCTGCAGCATTATTAAAAAATTCAGTTGCATTTAAATATCGGACATATATCGTGATATATATCGGCGAACCCTCGTAGTAGCACATTAAAGCTAATCAAATAAAGTACATTCATTATATGTACAGTTTAACTCTCTTAATATGAAATCACGGCAAAAATGAACGTTTTGTTCGTTAAGTTTGGTTTGCTATCTAACTACAATGAAAATTTCACACATAATGCGTAATTGCAAGTCTCGGCTAAGACGAACAAAAATTCCTGACCTCTTACTAAAAACGTTTGTGGTTGAATACTGTAGTATCCTTTTCTAGAAATTATTCATCACTTCGTTTGGTAGTAGAAGTCCCATCGTGTATCAAGAAGAAAATATAGATTATTTTGCATAGAAAATATAGTCCGTACATTTGTTGACCCGCGGAAATTGCAATGTATACGGAGATAAAATTGTTCGTCTTCCATTGCGGATTACAACCTATTCCGTGATTTTCGATATCATCTTCCTTTTTTAATATTTTCCAAATATATTCAGAAATAAATATCTCGTTTCTTATAAATAAATGTGCTAAATGTACAATTCGTGCAGCAATATTTTTTGAATGTAGAGCAGCATTTCTTCGTGTTTTTTTTTCTACAGAATCACTCATTCACAGTAGTTGCGAATAACTGCTAATACAAACGAATTTATAGCTTTTTGATACTTCATATTAACCGAGTTCAACTGTATATACAAAAAAAAAGTTTGCTATGCACTTTTTTTCTGAGAAAAATAATAAAGCCTCAGACTTTATTTTTGACCATGCTTGCAAAAAATAATTTTAAAAACTGGAAAATATACTAAATAGAATAAATAAAAATTAATAAAATTTTCTATTAACTATTCATCAAAAAAAAAAAAGAAAATCCTATACACAGATCTTTTATTCTGCTAAAAAAACAAAGCCCTCACTTTGTGAAATTTAAATACTAACCTTCTGACAAACTTTTTTGTCCTTTGTTTGAAGAGTATACAACTGTAACTGACACCATTAATTCATCTTTTAAGTCCACAAGGATATTCTATAAAATGCCCAATAACTTCAAATGACAAAGCAAGAAAAATCTCGAATAATTTATGAAGTAATTTCATTTCAGATCCTTAACTTTGTTACAAGACTTTTTAAGCCATTGAAAAAAAGCTCTCTCTCACTCCCCCCCCCCAACCCCGACATTTTTGAAAACAACATTTAAACAGTGATCCAACTTTTTCCCAATGGTTTTAAAACTTGGATTTTGAATTTTTAAAACTGATTTTACATATTCAAATTTTTGGCATTATTTGCAACAATATAAAAGTAACATTAATCACTATAGAAAAAAAATTGCTACTTGGATAGAATGTTATTAGATTTATGTTATTAGATTTATATAATATTTTAAGAGTTAGCCTATTCAATTGAAGAATTATTTTTAGTTTTACCTTGAATGATTTTTTTCAAATGTAAAAATAACTGTTAAACTTTTTAATGCAGAAAAAAAAATTGCAAACTCCTGGTTAGAGTTAAATTTGCTTTGTCACAGATATAATTCAAATTACGGATGCACCGAAGATTCAGTTTGGTCGATTGTACTTTAATATTCAGCAACGGAATACTGAAAAAATTTAATATTTGACAAATGGAGACCAAAAATATATTTTTTGAAACAACGAATGAAAATTATAGTATGCAAATTCTTATTAATAGTAGTATTGTCACATTGAAAGTAAATTTAATGCAAGAGAAAATACTTAGCTGAAGTTGTATTGCTTTTTCAATTTTTCTTAAATCTTACACACACCTCATTAACCTTACCAAGGACGTGCCCAGACATTTTGGGGTCCGTCACAAATATTTTTTACTGGCCCTCCTCCATATTGTTTACTTTTATGTCCCCTACACATATTTCATCGCTCATTTTAAAAATCTCAGGCACCCTTCATGCTCAGGCTAACAGGTGTTTCTCTCCCCCCCCCCTGTGCATGCCCCTAAACCTTACTCTATTACTAAATCCATAAAATACACCGCCAGCTCAATCATTCCATTCGAGGGCTGTAGCTTCGTGCTTATTAGCACTCATGAGCCCAGATTAGGAAGTGGCTGAGCTGGAGGTGGAAAACAACTTAAGAGGGCCAAGAGTGCCAAACAAACTGGTAGCTCATATAAAAGAAGTGTTTGGCACTCTCGGCTTCCTTAAGGGGGTTTTCCATCTCCAGCTCAGTCCCTTCCTATTCTATGCTGATGAGTGCTAATAAGCACGAAACTACAGCCCTTGAATGGAATGACTGAGCTGGTGGTGTATTTTATGTATTTCTGCCTTAGCTCTGGCTCTAGGGCAGTAATTTACTGAAAATTACTAAATGATTTAAAAACAATAACCAGAAAAATAACTCATAATATTAAGTGTTCATAAAAATGTTAAAATAAACATTTTACTATATTCAGTTGATACTCAGTATACTGCCTATTCGGCAGATAAACCAGATATTTGATTCGGCTAATTATTTCAGTATTCTACCATCAAATAGCAAACAAATGTAAATATCTGACAATTGGTAAACAAACACATCTTTCTCTATGGAATGAAGGAAAGTTACAGCAGTTGAAAACCATAGCCAAACTACTATTATCAAATTCAAAGTAATTTTTCTGTAAAAGAAAAGCCTCAAATGTTAAATTAAAATTTTATTTTTGCTTTTTAATTTTGCTTTAAATTTACGGCACATTACATCAACCCTACTAACAAACTCATTTAAATATGAAACAGTAACCAGAAAAAAAACTTCACAATATTAAGTGTTTAAAAATATATAATTTCAAAAATTAATCAAATAGGTGATTAATAATATATTACAACGAAACACTTGGATATTAACTTTTCAATATTTTAATTCAAAGATTAATAATAGCAAATTTTTAGGCATTCTACAAGATTGTCAAAGAGATATCCAGAAAGAGACTAATTGGAAACAAAAAATAAATCAAAATACTTAGTACCTCTTAAATTTTGCAAATGCATCATTGATGAGTTTTTCGCAATGCCATCAACTGTCCACAAATTCTTACAACGGATGTCTATTAGGTGAAAAGAAAAACATTAGTAAGTCACATAAGGATTAAAAACATACTTTAATTATTTATATCATAAGCATATTTTACATAATTTTAAAATGCTTCATCTGTTTGTTATACAAATACATAAGAAAAATTAGATAGCAAAACCGATTTTTAATAATTCCTTTTTTTTTAATTACCTTTTTAGCTGTTCATACACAGCTCTCATAGGATTGCTCGGAGTCAGAATGAGATTTTGAAAATTACAGGACATTAATTATAAGTATTTAGTTTTTTTACACTTACTAATAAATTACAGGGGAATGGGGGCCCATCAAACCAAACTGACAAGGGGCCCCCTTCAACTCTTGGCGGCCCTGCCTGCAGACAAGCCGAATATTCTGTTCGGCCAATTCCTTAAAAACAAAAGAGCCTCGTAATTTGAACATGCTTAAAAGCAATTACTGCTAAAATGAAATACATTTGACGTAATTGCTCTTCTATTTGCTGTTGATTGTTATTTGGATCAGTGATGTTCCTACCAATTTTTCTGAGGGTACAATCCTAGTAATCCATTACACACAAAATGAGTAAGCGATTACATAAATAATATGTCATAATATGAAAATTTTTGAAGCTTGAGATTGGGAAGTATTTATAAAACGGACGAAGTTATTTATAAAACGAACGAACTTTTTTATGCGAGATTTTTAATGTGGTCCCTATCCACCACAAAAAGAGGTTAGGATGTATTTATCAATTTATACTCATCTTAAAAGGGTAAATATTTTTCAGTGTTATTAACTTATAACTGCGTTGGTTTTTGCAATGGGAACGACAAAAGAAATTAGAGTTAGTGGAAATGTTTCAACAAAATATAAATGTTTCCCCCCCTCCCCCATTGTTGGCCAAAAAAATTTGAATTTATATTTTACGTCAATAATAGTACTTACCAGTGTTTCTGCTTGCAGTCGCAATAATTCTAAATTTTTTTCATTTCAAATTTAATTTGGAATTTAAAATGCAATTGCAGGTGAAACGCATTGAGGCATTTAGAAAGAAATACCTTTCCCATAATTTGCTTTATGGGAAGATATTTATTAACTTTGGACGTTTTAGCATTTCGCTAAAGCTTTTTTTCACATTTTAGCTTTTTTGCGAAAGAAGTTTTGAACTCAGCTTAAACCCTAGTTCTGACTTAATTTATTCGAAAATTTTCTCTGCAAAAATATCGGAAGAGCTAAACAATATTATACGATTAAGCTGGGAACTTGAACATTTGCGTCTAAGTGGAAGTATTTGGTTCCGGGAGGATTTTTTAAATTCGTATGAGTGGGGGTTTTAGTTTATCCGTTACCTAATAAAGCAGGGCTGACGTTATTTCTCAAATCTTACGACACATTACATTAACCTTACTCTTACTTACTCATTTAAACATAAAACAAAAAGGTAAAAAAAAAAAAAGACATGATATTACGTGGTCATAAATATGAAAAGTCAGTTTATTACTGATTTTTCATACTTCAAATATCTAAAAATTGATTTACAATATAATAAATACTGCTCAAAAGCAATCTAATTTAATTAATCACAGTGATCTAAGTTTAATAATAGTCATGGTGCAGAAACATTTGGTTTCCTACAAGATTTATTTACGTAACATTACCATGATTGTACGCTGTAAAATCATACATCTGAAGGAGTAGATTTTCAAATAAATAAAGGAATTTAAATTTGTACAGAATTGCAGATAAACTAACCAAATTCGACACATATCATACTACATGCAATATAGAAGACAATTTTCAACCGTATACGATTGTAATTCTCGGCCAAATACTCAGTATTTGGCAAAATATGGTACATTCCTAAAAGATAATTGTTTTTTGCAACTTTAACAGTATTTTCCCTGGAAGGGATAATAAACTCAGGGAAATAGAGAGGGAAGGGTCGAAGTTTCAAATTTACTACTGTAAATGCATTCAACATTGAACATTGCTTACGTATGTATAATCTAAAGTAAAAAAAGAATAGGTGCAGTGGCACTCATTTATATGTTATAAGTGCGTTTTAGCGCTTAAAATAAGTGCTAGTACGGATAACATTAAGTACACAACAAATAACTAACTAAAAATCTAATAAATGAAAAATGTATTTAACTTTCCAATAGAGGCCGCCATGCTTGCTATCATCAGCCACGCTTTTCCATTTCCGGATCCGCATAAGATGGCGTTGCGCGCGCTGAATTCCTATTGGCTGTCAGTCGATCCGATTGGCTCAACTTTACAGTGAAATAACCGCTTTCGCAAAATACGGTGAAAATACTGTTTTTCTTTCGATTAATGGTTTGAAAATCATCTTTTTTATGGTTATTTGACTGTTGAGGCTGAATACGGTAAAATGACAATAAAATAAACTGTTATTTAACCATTTTTCAGTGAAATTTTTAACAGTGCACTGCTTTTAAAAAACGTATGAGGCTCATATAAGTGTCTAGTTTTGCAGCTTCGCGAAATCCACTAAATAATTTGTCAAATACGTTATTCAATATCCTTATTAGGTCGCATTTGAGGTACGAGATATGGACAAAATTCACGAATTAACGCGATGAGAGGATATATGAGTAGCAACGAAACTATCTGGCATAATTTAGTTCCCCATTCTGTACAACATCTTGCAGTACATCTTGAAAACGGTCAACGAGTATTTTTTACCAAAGATATTTTCTACGAAGAGCACTTGAACCAACAAAAACGACCCCGACTTTTTTTTACATTGTGTCAAAAACCTAATGTGTTCGGCCCGATTCTCAGAAATAAAATTTTTTACCAATGTTCCACACTATTTTACATGCACCGTATGAAAAAGTTTCCTGAATTGCTACAAACGTCATGAATGTAGACTTCTCACTGTTGCGAAAAACATGTTTAGCTCCCAGTTTAAAGATTAACTGAGCGTATTTATTAAGTGCATAGTATTCAGATTCATTATGTTCCGCCTGCATTGCTTAATATCTCCAATAGAGAGTGAATCAGCCTCTGGTATCCGTAACTTTGCAGAAATTGAGGCGAGTTAGACTTATGAGACTTGCTTGCAAGTCTGTCTTACCTTTCGCCATGCTTTTAGCATGATTGTTGGAGCTTTCTTCGAAAAATAGAGAGTTGGTGAAGCTTTGGCCAACTTACATAAGTTTTTTTCTGATGGTTCAGCGACACGACTGGCTTTTAGCCTAGGATAGTACTGAATTCTTGAAAAAGATTCCAGGATAATTTCAGGAAGGTTAATGAATTTTAGTGAAGAACTGACTTCACTGTCGTGGTCCGTCCAGATTGAAGTAACTCCAAATGGTATGAAGTGAGTCTCTGGACTCCGTAACTTTCCAAGAGTAACCAGCAAGTGGAATACTTTGTGCATGCTTGCAAGTCCATCTTAGCCGTGGTTATGGTAGCGAGAATGCTTTTGGTACTTTCTTGATGAGTTGAAAAATATAACAAGCTATTACTTTCAATCTTACTTCGGTTCTCTCTAAAGGTTTCAGAGAAATGATTGTCTCGAATCGGAGAGGTTTCGGAATTCCTCAGAAAGACTTCAGGATAATTTTAGGAAGGTTTCTCACTTTTGAAGGGATACGTTCCTATTTTTTTGCAAGATACTTTACTGGCAGAAATTCGGCGTATTCACTGCCCATTATTTTTCAGGACGTTTCTTAATTGTTTTTAGTGTTAAATAAAATCAGAAAAATCATGGAAGCCACGCAAACAAAGAACACAACATTCATCAATCTCGGGCAGAAATAAAAATTAAAGATAAGACATTGGGATCAAAACTCCATCCAAAACAAAACTGTGCATCCAAAACAAAGTGAATGTTGTTTTTGCATTTGTTTTCGTTAAACATTCTTGAACAGACGGGAATAATTGTGAACCGTTAATGTTAGAGTGTTTAATACATATCAAGATGCGTTTCGCGGATTGTAATTATAGGTAGCACACAATCATTTGTAGTTGCATTTTCTAATGCAGGTTTTGCATAACCAAAAACAGTATTGGTCAACTGTTTAAGATGACTTTGACGACATAATATCCAACACAATCATCATATCTGCGGGGAAACTATATAAATTCTATGCTTGAAGATGTACTTCATAGAGTTAAACAAACACACCGATGTTTAAATCAAGATTTTACACCAAGGATGTATGATGAAGCTTTATTGTTGATTGAAGATTTATGCATTTCAATTTCAAATTTGTTGTTTAGTCATTACGGCGTGATATCACCTGATCGATTGGTTACCGACTTAGTTAACACTGATTTACAACGAGAAAAAACAGTGCAATGACGCTGTCTTAGCTACAATTATTGTGAATAATGAGCCATTACTGACGGCTGAAAAAAATCATAATCAGATTGTGCTGACCGTTGATGCTGAACAAGGCTATACAGTTGTCGATAAAAACATAGCCGTAACTATTCCAACTGATTTTTTTAAATTATCCGGATATACCAGCACTGCCACTAGATGGTTTCCGGTTGAAAATTGGTTAACCAATCATTCTTTTTCACAGTTTAAGCCCGCCTAGATTATGCAACGGTACACGTTTCTTCATCAAAATTTCAACAATATTGACGGAAAAGTTTAAGGGAGAAATTGTTGTGTTGCCACGTAATCCATTTATAGCGTCATAATTTTCAAACACATTTGGAAGGCTTCAATTTCCGATTTGTTTAGCTTTTAAAAAGACCATAAATTAATCTCAAGACCAAACAATGTCTACTTTCGGTTTGGACTCGAAACATACATGTTTCTCTCATAGGCAACTATCTATCGCCTACTCACAAGTGGGAAAGCTATCATACCTATTCATGTTAGCAAAACACAGGTGAAACAAGAATATTGTGCACAATTTAGTGCTTTGATAATTTTCAGTTTTTAAATAATAGAAACAATAGATCGAAGTAAATGTTATCTACCTCATTTATAAATTTAACTTTTTATATGTTTTAATTTAATTAATGTATGTTGTAATGAAGTTATTGAGAACAAACTATAGAGAAATCTGAGACGAATAAAATGTAGTGTAAATTCTAAAATTGTATGTTGGTTTATGCTTAATTTCTACGTTCCGATATTTTACAACCAGTTTCGATATTTTTTATCACTTTCAATTATTTTGCTTTGATTTATGGCCGAAGTCATACTTGCAAAATTTACTAAGCGTAAGTATAGTTCTTTTGCCATTGAAGATTTAGTTAGTACTTACTAAATTCAATAAATACTAAATTCAGAATAAGATGCCCATTATCAATCTCATATGTTTTAAAATTGGCTAGACTATTTTAAGCTTCACTAAAAATATTAATTAGATTCTACCAAAATATTGAGTAAAAGAATATTTTAATCCAATTACTTCGCCACAGCAACGCGTGCCTGGGTCAGCTAGTATAATCATAAAAGGATGATAATAGTATAAGTTAAGTTTTTTTAAAGTGACAATTAGTAATTATTACCTAAAAATTCTATAAAAATACTAAGACTACTTAAAACAATGAAAGGGAGACAGAATTGAAGGAACCAGATTAAAAGATGCGAAACGATTTTAAAGTGTTGATTCCTTTTTTTTTTCTTCAAAAAAAAAAAAAAAACTCTTCTTTTCCAATCCTTAACTAAGATTTGCGAGCTTATTTATTTCATCAGATGTAATACTTATAAATTACTGTTGGGTAGCCATTTTCAAAATACAGTATCTAATAAATATAAACACCCAGCACACATTATCAGGCATCTAGTCCCTGGTATTTATTTGAATTTTGACATCTTGAATTCGAATTATGTTTTTCACTATTATGTTTACGATAGGGGAATACTCGTTTGGTTTTTTCTTCTACAAATTTTTCTTATCGTAATCATAATTACAAGAAACATAATTCTTAATCGTCGAAAATTTGATATATTTTCAATTCTATTTTAAATTAAAAAAAAAATAGTCTCTAGCAGTTTTGTTTTTGCAAAATGGATATTTTCATTTTTGATTAGGAGTCACTTTAATAAGTATTTAGAAAAAACATTTAAATTAAAATATTTGTATATTAGTGTTACTTACAAGTACGATTTGTTAAAACATAACTGCATTTCAAAGCATAATATAGCCTTGACGGTTAAACTCTCCTACCCTTTTAATGTTTCAGTACATTTGACTGAAAATGTTTAAAAAAAAAAAAAAAAAAGCTAAGTGCTGCACTTGGCAAGCTCATGAAATAAGTTTGTCGTTGTTTATTTTACAAAAACAAAAGTAGTCTATATCACAGTTGATAATAATTTGCACAAATAACTGCATAATTCAATAATTTAGTATATAGAAGCTATTTTAAAGTTCCTTTTCCTACATTGTAGTACCATCCAATGTGATACTATAAATGTACAAATCTTGTGATTTTGTAAAGTACAATGAGGGTGCTTTAGACATTTTATTTTTATGCCTTATTGTTGCACTGAATTTGTTAAAATGCAATGAAATCACGTTGCACAATACAGCAAAATAAGCATTTCAACGACATGCAATGCGGCCCGATTTAATTTCTATTTTATTGTTTGAATTCTATTTCAATGTAATTTCCGTTACAACAAACAAAATTTGCTTTTCTTGAAGTTCGGTGTAACCGGATTTCACAGTAATTTGTTTCGCATCATTATTCCAACGAGGCGCATTGGAATAATAATCTTTCTCTTTGCGGGAGTAAAACTTAACACCAGTCGAATAATAATTTGTTTTAAATGGATTTAATAATTATCATTAATATTCAATAACTATGCATCAATTTAAGAGCGTTTCTTCCGTTTTCCAAAACTAAAAATACAGAAATTGTATCTCAAACTTACACTGAATGACTGTACTGTCAGTTTGAAAATTCCGTCTTTGCGTATTGAAGCAAGTTCAAGGAATTCTATTGGTTTCCTAATACTATCTGGAATTCAACGTGAATGACAAGAGTTATTTCAGTATCGAATGAATCTCAGTCAAATTCCCTCTCAGCTTTTGTTGACAGCGGGAAATACGGATTTCTAGAAGGTTGGATCTTTCTCTTTGACTTAAATTCAGTGAGGCAGCTGCCATTGCAGTCTCGTGGAAAGCTTCAAGTACCCACTTTGAAATCCATTATGACCAACATGTTTCAGGTTTGCACTGTTCAGTTAGTTTGATTGTTTGAATCCTTTGAAAATATACTTTGTGGAAAGATAATACAAATGAAGTAATGGTTGGTTGGTTGCATTGGTTTTAATGGCGCAAGAGCCTTAATAGCGTCAAACGATAGTGTTAAAGATCTTAGAGAATGAAAAAATGCAACAAGTGTAAAATTACTTCAACTATAAAGGACATAAAACTTCTGGAATTTCCGAAAGAAACAAGAACGAAGTTTTGAATTTTAAAAATTGAAGACATAGTTCAGAAATAAATTTTGAATTTTAACATACTTAAATCATAGCTTTAGGTCCAACTTTCATACATATGTATAATTGTTTTTAAATACAGGCTAATTTTTACCACTCTAACGCGGTTTATATAATAAAACATGATGCACAATGGGGTCTTTTCCGAAATTTTAAAAGTATTTTTTTTTCTAAAAGAGCACGCTTAAAAACATAGGATTTGACCATTTTTAAAATAATTTGACAAAGTTTAATATTTTTAAAAAACTATTTTAATAGGTTAGACATGACCACACAAGTGATGAAATGCCATTCACTGATGCCATTAGCGCAGAGCGCCATACATAATTATATTCTTTACTCAAGTGTACTGGTAACGATATGTATGATAGAAAGCGTAGAGAGCACTATTAATTCGCTTCTGAATTATTATAACCTGAAAACGCGATAGACAGCAAGTGTAAACATTCAAGGCGACAGTGGAGTGCGCGCCAAAGTTCATCACTTGTTTTCCATTTTCAAACTTCGATTGCACTACTTGTATTAATCATACATGGTGAAGGTGAGAAGGGGAGACGAGCGTTTTTTTTCACACCAGTGTCCAAACGGAGTGTAAGGACTACAAAAGCGGAGCATCTTTATATTAGAGTGTGTGATGGGATTCAGAGACTTTTCTCCGGTAATATTTCGAAACTGAAGTTTTTAAGAAATCAATTACAGTCTAGGGGTCCAATGGAGCTTTCACGAAATAAAATTTCTAAAACAGTAGTTTTAAAATACATTTGGTACAGGAAAAGGAAAGGAATAAGATCAATAACTTCCTTCATCCTTCTCCTCCTCCTTTTCTAAATTTTTATATTTTACTTTATATTTTAGTGATTTTAATTGAAACTGTGTACCCTTTAAGTAGGTAAAAATCATATAGCTGTAAGCGGCAAGTAAAAAACTCATTCACCGAATGCTTGGAAAAAAAAAAAAAAAATCACGCCCTTGTAAAATGAACACGACAATACTCCTAGTTTTTAAAATCTATTTAATTGGAGGTTATTTGTAATCGATGGAAAACGTTTTTGCCTGTTTCTTCAATACGAGGCTAAGACTTGTTCCGTAAAAGTATAAGATACGTACCTAATTCAATAAAAATATACGATTATTATATTCTAATTACTTGAAAATATGTTGTTATTAATAAATTCGTTGATAATACTTTGACATTGAAACATGTACTTTTTGGGATAAATCAAGTGTACTGTAATGCCTTTCTTCAAAATAAAAGAGTAGTTTAATAAATAAAAATATACGATTATTATATTCTAATTACTTGAAAATATGTTGTTATAAATAAATTCATTGATAATACTTTAACATATTGAAACATGTACTTTTTGGGACAAATCAAGTGTACTGTAATGTCTTTCTTCAAAATAAAAGAGTAGTTTAATAAATAAAAAAGACTCCCCCCCCCACAAAGGTTTTTCATGCCAGAACCTTTAACTCTCCGAGACATGAAAGTTAGTTTGCACAAGCATAATCTCTACGAATAATAAAGCTGAAAGTCTGTCTGGATTTCTGTGACGCGCTTAGCGCCTAGACTGTTCGACCGACTTTCATGAAATTTCCGTTTATTTTATACAAAGTTAGTTTGTATCATGGGGGGTGATCACCTCGAAGCGATTTTTCGAACATTCGATTTTTTTTTTCTATTTCAACTTTAAGAACATTTTCCGGAGCAAAATTATCATAAGATGGACGAGTAAATTACAAAATTATCATGACGTGGAACCGTAACATGGGAAGAGAGAATGAACATAGCCAATTGGCGAAAAATTGATCATCCATTATTTGTAAATATACAAGTGAACCAAATGACCTTTTGATTTTCTGCTACGGGCAAAGCCGTGCAGGTACCACTAGTCTATTTTATAAAGCACTTTCACTAATAATGCATCCTAAAAGACGTTATGAGAGATGTAAACCTTTTTACTAATTTAAAAGGCCTAATTTAAAGAGAGTAAGCACGTTAAGTTCTTGCAGACTGCAGTTTTCGTTTCTATGATCTGCTATGCTTTCCCAAATTGCTATAGATTTCAAAAGCGCTGTGTTTATGATTACATTATTTTATTATACTTGGAAAAATTTCATAAATTGATAAATTGCCCTATAGTGCAAAATATGTGAGAACATAAATGATTTCATTAAACTTGTTTCAAAACTTTTGAAATTAAGCGTAATGATGTAATTTCCTACATCACAAAAGGAACAATCGATTTGATCTTTTTTGAGGCCTACAGCTATTCCTCACATTTTAGTGTGGTAAAACAAAAAGCTTTATTTATGGTAACTGCACATCAGTGTATCGTTTTCCGATAAGCTCTTCCACAGCACTGAAATTAACGAGATGATGTTATTCTTCAGTAGATGAGTAACATTAAAGGGAGAAGTGCTGGGTAATGGAATTAATAAGCTTTTTGTGTACATATACAGCGTCTCCCTGTTTGATCTGCAAGACCTCTATTTTCGCAGCGGTTAGCCCTATATGCATGCTTTCAAGAAGAAAAATGGTCAAAGTGAGATGCAGAGTTAAGATATTTTTGAAGCGAAAAAAAAATCTAAATTACATTAATTTGAATTTTTGGCATCTTGAATTCCAATTATGTTTTTCGCAATCACGAGCGTGTGTATGCGCGTGTGTGTTTGTGTAGGCGCATGTGTGTGGGTGCGTGTGTGTGGGAGTGTATGTATGTATGCATGTGTGTGAGTTAGTGTTGTGTACGCGCGTGTGCGTGTAGGCGTTCGTGTGTGTGTATGTAGGCATGTGTGTTTGTGCCTGTTTGCAGGCATGAGTGTGTGTATGTGTGTGTAGGCATGTGTGTTTGTGCCCGTGTGCAGGCATGAGTGTGTGTATGTGTGTGTAGGAGTGTGTTTATGTGTAGGTGTGTGTGTGCGTGTAGGTGTGTGTATGTATGTGTGTGTGTGTAGGATATGGACGCAACCTGGACACTGTTTTCGCAAGAGGAGCAGGATCGTGAGGATCCGGTCGACGGTGATGCAGAGGGTGCTGGAATGAAAATAAAATCAACGTGACTTAAAAAACGGTCAATGAAGTCAAAACAGTCAAAAACATCAAATGAGAACAATAAGCAATCCTGATTGCTCAAAAAAAGGAAAAAATAGAGAATAAATAGGAAATCTAACTTTATAACTTTTTATATAGTTTCCAAGTGGTTACCGTTGCACTCAGGGAACTACAGTCGACGCTCGATATAACGACCATCTCCGTCCCAGAGAAAAAGGTCTTTATAACGAGTGGTCGTTATAAGAGGTATAATTAAAAAATATATACACGGTCATCATACATGCCCCACTGTTCCGAAAAAAATGGTACTTTTTCAAACATTCCAGTTAAATGCCCAAATTATTTTTATCATAGGAATTTTTTAGAAAAATCGTGTGCAAAAGATTATGACAGAATATTAAACAAATTTTAAAGTAGAAAATATAGGGAGGAAAATGTTACACACTTGCAAATCTGCTACTACTACCACAACATTTTCTGAAGATAAAACCAGACAGATGTTCGCCTTTTTGACAGAAGTGATTTTTGCGAAACATTATTTTCTGTTTCTGATATAGGTGATGAATTGTGTTTTTCTTGCTTTTCAAAGAAGCATTTAAAAGTCCCTTGAGAACCCCAAATTTTAAAAACCACTAGATTCAAACACCAAACTACCAACACATCTGTCAACTCCCTTTTCTTAGGAATCTGGAAGTTTCTCGATTTTTCCTCCCATTATTTCTTTTTGTGCTAGCAGTGGTGAATGGTAATCCCTCCACCCTTCTCAAAGTTCGATTTGACATTGAAAACTTCAGGCAGATGTCCGTAAACAATAATCAAAGTCATTTCAAGCTACAAATTTGTTTATTGGAAAGAACACCAGAAATAGCGTCCGCTGAATTCGGTCGCTGTATTGGATTAGACGATACAAAAAGGTCGTTATAATGAAAGCAAATTAACATAGAGTTCATAGGAACAAAGTTGGGACTTTTACCACTGGTCGTTATAATGGGACGGTCTTTATAATGTGTGGTCGTTATAATGAGCGTCGACTGTAATCTCTGCTAAAAAATAATACCAATATAAACCTTTTGAAACACTTATGACCAAATTTTAAGGATATGTAGGAGTTCAAAAAAGATGTATTTTGCAACGTTTTTGTCTAATATCGCTGACAAAAGAAAGAAAAAAATCCCTCATCAACAGAACATAGGGGTATAAAAAGTCAGAAGAAACGTTGACATTAATCTATTTCATATTTTGCCATTATTTGTAACCATCAAATACAGCTATTTGGCTCAAACATAAAAATTTTGTTTTCTTTGCACAGCCGTATTAGATAATTTTAAAACTTAGTTGTACTTTGGTGCTGCTGCCTAGGTTTGCTTTGTTTCTAGATACGGCACAAGGTGCAAGAACTGGCACATGTAGATAATTTTTGGTTATCTATATGCTTCTACTTCATAGCATGTAATGTATTCAAAGTACTTTGTATTTTTATACGAAGATCAGAAACGCACGAAACCTTATTTACAAAACAAAAGAGTTAGGCGACTGACAAATTATTTTTGTTTGTCTACATGCCTCTGCATCACAGTTTATGCAAAATTGATAAACGTATTAAGTCTTATTATCCGGAAAAGTTGTTAGGTATCCGGAAAATAATTTTTGGTTATTTACATGCTTCTACTTCAGAGCATATAATTTATACAAAGTACTTCGTATATTTTGTGGATTTATACGAAGATCGAAAGATGCTCAAACTCTTGTTAGCCAAAAAAAAAAAAAAAAAAAAAAGTTAAGTGCTTGATCTTTTTTTATACACATGCCTCTGCATCATATTTTATACAAAAAACTATAAAAGCACAAACTCTTATTAGCTAGGAAAAGTTGTTAGGCTCCTTTCAAAATATATTTTTGGTTATCAACATGCTTCTAAGACAGGATTTGTACAAAATTCGCCAAACGTATAAAATATTATCAGCCAGGAAAAATTGTGAGACTGTTGACAAATAATTTTTTTGCATATAAGGAAGTGCAGAGCAACAGGGCTTCCAAAAGATTCTTGGTCAGAAGAAATTAATCACCAAAGTAACTTATAGTTGCTGAAGAATTGTTGGACCCGGATAGAGTTACTTCAAATCAATGAAAGTATTGAAACATATTGCGTCATTTTAAGAAAAGATCTAAATTGCTTCTGTACAATAAAAGAGAAAGGAAAATTGAATATATGTCCATTACTTTCAACAAAAGCATTACTTATAGTGGTAACTTCATTTCTGAATGCAATGCACTCTCTTAGGTTTTACTATAATTCAGAACTTTCAACTTTTATCTGTGATTTCCTCTCAGAATAAATAGGAATAATAGTGATGAAACTTGGAGAGAGAATGCCATGAAAAACCTGATTATGCATGGAACTCTTCTTTCTTTCTCGAGGCAATTAGAGCTGAAAATAGCGAGAAAGAGATATGACGTCAATAGCATTATTTTTATCTGTCCAAACTAATTACCGAAGGCGAAAACCATTTTTGGAATAAAATGCATTTTGGAAGAAACTCTGTTTTGAGAAAGGAAAATATGGAAAAGAAAAATTTTTAACAAAGCGGCTAAGCCGACGAGCTGCAAAAATCGCATCTCTTGTGTAGTTAAAGAAACTACGAAGTATACACGATTAAATGTATAAAAAATGTATGAAACAAGTGTAAACCGAATGCAAGGAGAGGTTGAGCGATTGTACAATGCCATTTTATTTTCTATCACATATGTGTACTTTTAAGTTTAGGGGTTGCCCAAAAATGATGTCATGCTATGAGGGGAGTTCGTGAAATTGTTATTTAGTGACAAGAAGAAATGAGAGGGGTGATAAGCAGTGTCGCAGCACACAATTGTTTCATGCTGTTTCTCAGGAAGTAATGGGCGGAATAAAACGAATTTTGGTTCATATGTTGATTTTAGATGGTTTAGAGAATACACAAGCTGATTTGATTTTGTCGTCTATAGCTCAAAAGGGGGTAGTGCAATCGAACGTTCTCTCTTGTTTATTGTTAGTGCTGTATCTCAAGAAGTAATGCTACGCTTTAGATGATTTCTAGAATACATTTGAAGCTACACAGAAACTGCCACCTGATTCAATTTTGTCGTTGATTATTTCAAGGTTTGGCCATCGTTTTCTCGAATAAAACTAGAATAATTAATATAATAATGTGAAAAATAGTTCATATACAAATGTCGTCTACTCGAGAAAGCCTTTCACGCAATGTAATTGTTAACAAATGATCAGAAAAATCTCGATGATTTAAAGTTTCTGTGTATTGCCTATAAGTTAAAAAAAGAAAAAAAAAATTTTGCAGTTAAAATAGGCAAGGTTTTGGAGGGCCATTCCACGGAAAACGGTAATTTTGTCCCGCACGTGACGCTTCATATATTTCATAAAAATAATGATTTAAAAAGATGATGAACAAAATTTTGTTGCTTAAAAAATCACAAACGCATGTGTGACTTCTTAAGCAAAAGCTTTCTTCAAAAATTATTTCTTTTTTATGAAATATAGGAACCGTCACGTGCGGGACAAAATGATCATTTTCAATGGAATGGGCATGTACATATTTTTTTTCAATGGTTTAAATAATTATTTCTAAACTAATCTTTACGTTGGATTCATAGCTTTAAAAATCTACAATTCGTTTCGTCATTGCTCTATTAATAGAGAAAACATATTGACTTATTCATAAGCAAGTTACCAGAGGTTGACTTTGGATGTCCCGCACGTGATGCATTTAAATACATTTTATTTTAAATAACAAAATTGTTTAATAAAAATATAATTGTGTCTTTGTATCAAATGTCAAGATAAAAAATTGCTTACTCCTGTTTCATTAAAATATTAAGATATATGACGAAATGGTAATGAAATTATAAGCTTATTTTTGTCCTGCACGTGACAGTGGAATCGCTCTGGAAATGATTTTCAATTTTTGCTCCTTGCCCTGTTTTTGCTAGGTAATTTCAATAATCCTGAAAATGACTTAATCGTCAAATTTTTGCTTGCGTAATTTTATTTTGATAGTCTTGTTGTTTTATGGCAACTCTATGCATCTAAATATTTCCTTGCTCTTTGTTTACACATGCTTTTAATAGAACTTTTCATATAACACCTTTTTTTGTTTATATATGACGGATTATTTCACGCTTAATTGACATATTTAATAATTAAATAAAGCCGTGACGTATTTCACTTCTTAATTCAGTTAGTGACGGAGTATGTTTCACTAAAATCGCAATTTTATATATACGTATGTTAATTCTATTTTTTTTAACTTCTAAATGGGAGAATTACTTTATCATTTTAATAGTCTCGTTGAATGGTTTGCTTTGCTTAAAATTTAACATTAAATCTTAAAATTCAGCGCGTTGCTTTCGCCAAAGTTTGACTTTTACTGTCGAAAAGAATTTTAAACTTGACAAGATTTTCTTATTACGTTAATTTTATCTCAAAATGTTACTGTGATGATGTTTTCAATTTCCTCATAATGTGTAAGCATCTTTTACAGTTTCTACATAAATTATTATTTTATTTTTAAATATGTAAACGTTTACATTATCAAATGTTTCTACTAGTAGAGTTTTAATCGTTTTTAGTTCGTATTCTCACTTTAAAAGTAAAATTATCTGATTTTTATACGTTCTCAAACTCCAACAGATATCGCTGGACTCAAACCATTGTTGCTTTCTGTTTTCATGCTATAATTTTTTATGAAATGAAATAGCCTGTTTACGGTTGCAAAAGAAAAACATACCTCTTGAATGTACTCATGCCAAAACTTAAAGCAGTGAATTAAGATCTCTAATTTTCTAATTATCGAAATTTTCCCTCTTTTGCTATTAATAAGTGGTTATACGGTAGATCCAAACTCTTTATGAATAATTTTATTTTTAACGGATAGATAGTAAACACATAGCAATAAGAAAATGTTTGACTTGATTTTAAAACTCTAATAAGGACACTTTTTTCCCAGGATCAAGTCTCCTCTTTTTTCTAATTTCTGTTTTCGTAAAAGCATTTCATTCGAGTAAACAAACCTATCCCTACAACTACCAACCCATTTTTTTGCTGGGTTTGAGGGTAAAAAAACTGGGGTAAATATTTACTCCATGAGGGTTTTGCTTGTAAAATAGTTCTGAATTCTGTAATAAAACTCATAAGTATCTGAGGTTATTTTTTTCATGCCACAAAGAAAAATTGAGGAGTAAATTCAATTTTATCAATGTTTTGTAGGTGAAAATACGATTTGTAGCTTAAAGTGTTAAAAACCTGGATCACACTACTTAAAACCCAGTTTACCTGGGGTAGGTACTACCCCGGTTTATAGTTCTAGGGTCAAAAAGCAGCATAGTGTTTTGATTAAAAAAGGTAGTTCTAAATATCTAATTTGAGATCGTTTAATTCCATTGATTTAAAAGAAAAAGTTATAAGCTGCTGCAAAGAAGGGGATCAACTGACATCAGTCTTCTCTTAGATTTTGTTATATAACGCGACAAGTTACAAGGAAATAAAAGGGGGAAAATTAAGTGTGATCCTTTATAACGAAGGAGAGAGGGAGGGGAGGGGGGTCAAGTATGATGGAAAAATGTATGATATCATTACGGACAGCCCTTATATTTACATCCTGGAAATTCGTAAAAAAATTTCATTGTAGACTTTTCATAGATTCAAAAAATAAAAATAATAAATAAATAAGCAAGAAATTGATAGGTGACATGAAAAAAAAACTTAGGAAATCATTTTTTGAACTGAAGATTAAACATGAATTGAAAGTGAAATGAGGTTTTTGGGAGCGTGAAACAAAACGGTTGTGAACGCATTTGTTTAATTTCAAGTTTAAATTATGCTCTACTGGGGGTTATTATGTTCGCTCCGTATAACAGTAGTAGTGGTGAGAAAACAGCTTTTCCCCTAACGTTAAGTGAACAATCCCGAAGTGGACATTTACTTCTGTTACAGTGGGATAAAAGAGTTTTTGTTCTAACTTGTCTATGTTAAAAAGATCGGATATTTTATTAGGCATTAAAAAGATGTTTTCGTGCAACTTCGTACGATGCTTAACACAGATAATTTAGAGGTCGTTAGATCATGCCAGCTCTGGCTACGCGCGCACACACACACACACCTACACATACACACACATGCGCACACACACTCACACACCATACAGACTTAACAGAATTTTTAAAAGTCGAATACTTCCCTTTAACCATTAAATACCCATCCCCTTGTCGACAGTCCTGAGCTCCAGCCTTTTTTGAGGTATTGGAAACCATAGTAACACAATAATACATGTTTCGAACTAGTAAACTTTAACAAACTTTCTAATCGACAATTTGTATTGTGAGAAATTGAGATTGTGGTGCATTAGTAGCAAGGATGAATTGACGCAGCATGCAATCATTTTGTATGAATTCATGTAAAACTCCCAACTTACGCATAAAATGTTGAACAACGCGCATACTTTATCGAAAAATCGCTTGAATAATTAAAAACGCAAAAAAAAAAAAAAAAAAAAAAAAGAACGACGTTTGTGTAGGTTTTTGCTCATAAATTCTCCGTTTAAGTAAAAAACGTAAGAAAGTTCGAGTAGTAGGAAAAAGCATCATTAATGTCTGACTGGAAGCTTAATGGTTTTATTATTCGTGTGTGGGCTCAGCCATTAAATGTCTCTAATTAGAATTTGTTGAAAACAATTTGTTGGCCTTAGAGTTTTAATAAATTAGATTTTAAAAATTATTTTAATTCTTTCTTTCCCATAACATGTCATGGTTTGTTACTATTCTATTTTATCACAAACGATCGTTTTGTAGGTTTTTTCCATTTACATTAATGAGAAAATTATCGATTTTTCTGGATTACACGTTTGTTACAAATTATAGCTGAAAGTTTCACTTCTATATACTAAGGTTCATTAAAAAACAATTATTTGTTTCAACTGAAAAAAGGGGAGGTTAATTTAATGTTAATGAAATTGTATCTTTAAACTGCGAGAAAGTTTTGTTGAACAGCTGTTGATGGAAAATAAATTTTATCGACAAGAATTTCTAGTTATATTTCATTTCTTGAGTTAAAGTGATTATGTACGTATTTTAATTGATCAATAAATTTTACCCCAGCTCTAATGATGGGAAATTAAATGTCTGCCAAAAGAGCCGAAAATGTAAGGCACTAAAACAAATCGGATTCAAGAATCTAGAATATATCTGATGAAAGACAAAATTAAAAAAAAAAAGGGTCAAAAATGGGTGCTAAAAGCCTAAAAATCGAAAACACCACTTATTTAAAAAATAAAGAAAAACATGAAGAGTAAATGACCACCAACGAACATAAGAACACTACTTTGACTTTGTTTTTAATTTTCTAAGCGCTAATCTTTAATCAATTTAAAAAAAATCATCTCGCGCGAAAAAAAAAAAAAAAAAAAAAAAAAAAAAAAAAAAAAAAAGATTTATTGTAAGGTATAAAAATATATTTCTTTTGCATACAAACTTTTTAAAACAAGAATGAAAAACTACATATTTCCAAATAATAACAGATTAAAAATCCATATAAACCGGTTTCCATTAAACACCCTTTGGTATCATTGTAGAACATGCTATCTTCGCGAACAGCAGGCAGCATTTCAAGAATATTTTTTTGCTCTTTTCTGAAAGAACACAACAGAATAAAACCTATTTTAATAGGAAAAAAATATGTTATTTTTAGTGGTACTAACGAAAAGAATATACAAAATGAAAAACTGAAGCTACAACGCATTGAAAACGAACATATTTTAATGGGAATGTGGGAATGATTTTGTAGGCCACTTTGGAAAGGCAGTATATTTTACAAAACCTGTATTGCGCTCTGCAACTGTAACACATTAAAAACAAGTACTCGTACTTTGACAATCGAATTACGAATTTTATTCATTTTCGACTCATAACACAGGTCTTCAAAATAAATAAATAAATAAATAAATCAGCTGCGTGGGATATTTTTGGTAAACTCTATGTTTTCGAGGATGCTGAATCCAAAACTAACCTCTATTTCCCCCCATCACGTACGGTTTTTGGGAAAAAATAAGTGGTGCAAAACATTAAGTATATCATATCAGGGATACAAAAACCGTAACTTTACTACATCAAACTAAACATATTATTCCTCAGAATAAACAAACAATTCGTTCATGATATATTTCACATTCACTCTTATTGTCTGTGAAACCTTTTTCTTATTCTCTTTGATGCTCCTCCGAACTCGATTTTGCTTTACATTTTCCATTTCCCGCTTGATCATCCAGCAGTAGTCAGCTAGCATATTTACATTAAATCTGTCTTGGTAGCTTTTTTCGATATCACGGACATCCTGGTGAAGTCGTTCACCCAACTCTTTCCTATAGGTTCCTAATGTTACGGAAAAAAGAGGTGAGATAGGAGGGTAATAAATAGGCCTTTGAGCTCATCTTGCAACCTGCAGCTTTGAATGCACCCAGACCCAACATACGTTCAACAATTGCTTTATGGAGAGGGTCTTTAGTTTTCCTCAAAAGCAGATGCATATCGTGTTTGAAGGATTCCCATGCATACTTTCCCAAAACTGCAGACAGTTTTGGGAACTTGAAACAATGTCCATCTTTTGGCCGTGATTTTACAAATTGCTTCAAAAACCCTAATATAATATGCAGAGGTGTAATAAAAGCTTTTTACGTGGCACTAAGGTCGTCTTAATGACGTTATTCTCACCGGTGATTAAGGCATCAATACGTGACCAATCATTTTTTGTGCAATGGAAATACCTGGCTAGACTGTACCACAAGCATCAGAAGTAGGAAAGTTTTGTATAACCTGCCTGTTGGCCCACTAACGTAGTTAGTATTTTGAAGTCTCTACAAACTGTCCATAAATGTTTTTGATTGTTGATTTTTTCAAGAATCATAGCCAAATCGTTGTAGTTTTCTTCCAAATGTAAAGTGTCCCATAGGAAGTGATTCAAATGTATTTCCATCATGCGACAAATGCTTTAAGGCTCCTTTTCCCTGAATCAATGAAATATAACAATATGAATATGTGAGTTTTGCAAAAAAAAAAAAAAAAAAAGAAAAAATATGACGTGATGGAATTTTTTACTATGTTTTCCGGTTTCAGTGAGTTAAAATCTATATGAAACAGTAAAAAAATCCCATGCAGCTTTTTCGTTGCAGACCTGTGTAATCTATTTTTTTTAAGGGGATGCTATTTTAGGTCTTTTTGCGACAACTTTTCATTTTTTGCGATGAAACCTTCTCGGGCTGATTTTAATAATCATCCAGTGATCCAGTCTGCTCCAACTAAATCCGTAAATTGTGTATTCCTTTTTAAATATGTTCTTTGAATTTTCAACAATGTTGATTATTTTTAGCGATTTTAGATATTAGTTTATTTTAACACATTTAAGAGATACATTCATATGAAATTTTGCATATTGCACGGCCTGTTGTCCTACTTGTTGGCTTAGTAAAAGGCTACATTTTCTCTATTCACTGCACAATAAATATACGCATGAATTATTTTGCACTTTTCTTCAAATGGCACTTGTATTTCATCCCAAATAAACCGACAAAAGGCGTTATATTTTGGTATATCGATTTCGAACTGCAATTTTTGTGAAAAATATTACACTGCTATGGCTTAATTGACTTTTATTAATAGTGGTAACCTTACACATTTTATTCACGGTGTAAGGGGTTTAGCACTATACCAACAAATGTTATAACGACAGGAAAAAAGATTATTTACCTTGTGTGAAACGACCATCTGCTGTCAAAGGGTAAGTTTTAAAAAGCAACAACTCACCAATTTTATTAAATTCAAGGCAAAAAATATATACAACTGCCCTATGTACTTCTGTTACGTATCATGTGCACTAATACGATATGTTATTTTGAACGGAACAACATCAAAATAGGATATCATTTCTTTTGAAAGTGTAGTAGTTGCTAAGTAGTGAGTAGATGAATTTTTTTTATTTTCTAAGAAGAAGAGTTTATTAATTCTTTTAGTTTAGAGATATGAATAGATTTCGCAAAAAATAAGAAACTCTATTTAAAAAAAAATAAAATTCACAAAACTTACATTTAGTAAACTTTGTACTTAAGTATCAAATGTTCATTTGAATTTCACTTTGAAAAATCCGTGCAGCTTTGAAAAAACCAATATTTTTCCGTCGAAAGAAAAGAAAAAATAACTATATTAACTTTTGTAAAACGACTGCCTGTAATCAAGCAGAATAATAACTGATCATAGCAAAAGAGAAGAAAAACAATTTCGAAACTGTTTTTCATTATAAATCTGATTGCAACAAAACGTTTGAAATATTTTAGCTTTAGACGTTTAATGGTACATATAATCGAACCTTCATACTTTCGGTACGAAAGTAGTAATGTTTTCCTATTATTTAAATTTTGCTTTAAATTCCCATAAACGAAGAAATTATTGCACAATAAACATATTTTTGCAATAGTAAAATATTTAGGAAACAAATGCTTGCTTCGTTTTAGTTTAATTTTTTTTCTAAAAATACTCTTAATCAAGTATATTTCTCTAATCAGAAATTGAAAAAAATAACGAAATTGAAACGTTAAATAAATTTTATAAGGATATACATAGAATACTTATAATGTTTTTTTTTTTTTAATAAACATATATTTATAAAAATAAGCTAAATACAGTTCCTAACATCATTTTTTCCGAGGGATGATGGGATCAAAAATGTCCCTAATGTGTTCCAAAAGGATGAAGTCACACGGTGTTAAACTTAGACATAGACGCGATCACGCTGCAAAATTAGAGGAAGAGCATTAGTGATTAAACTTCCACCTGGACGCGCGTCGACAAAGGAAGCACACATAGATCATAGAACATTAAAAGTGAACATAAACCTTGAATAGCTTGCGGCTGTTTTGTATATTTGTCATATTTCTAAGTATATAGCACTTTTGCATACATTTAGTGTTGAAATTGCACGATTGTTTTGTAGTAACTCTATACTTAATAAAATCAATTGTGTCCCTTTACCAGTTATTCTTTTTTAAACGACTTTTAAGGTTTAAATTAACGTATATTATGTACGTTTAATTAGTTGAAATTTCAGTTTCGTTTAAAAAACAATTCGCATATTTTCTTGCTGATGTTATTCCGAAGCGAACATTTTTGCTATTTACGCCGGAAGGAAAACATTTGTACAGTATCGTTAAAAGCACGGGAGTTCTCAATTTTGATAAAGGTTGAAGTTAAGAGCATTTTATGAGACAACTAATTTAATAAATCTGAACAAAAAAATATGTATGCTATATTTGCTAATTATTTTTCTATTAAGAAAAATATACTCCAGTGATTAAACGGAAGGAAAGAAGAGAAAATAAACATTTCGCCATCGATACTACTTTCAGGTTTTTTAAATTAAAAAATCTCATTCATTTAGTAATGAAAAGTGCCAGGGGTAAAAATACTTAAAGCAGTTTATTGAAATTTCAAATTGTTAGTTTTAACGATGCTTTTATAAAATGTTTTTAGAAAATTAAAAGATAGTTTTTATTCTTCTAGGTATTAATTTAGATACTTTTCAGAGCTAGTAAAGCATTTTGAATGTAAATAAGTATACATAGATGAAGCAAGTAATTCTTTTTCATTTAGTGGCAAATCTCAATGGAAGACAGTTTTGCAAACAAAGCTCAAACAAGCTTTATACAACAGAATGGATTTTTTTCAGTACCTCCGTAAATGCGAGGACCGTAAAAGATGTACAGAATTCAAAGTTTTTTTCTCTTTTCACACAATACTTCGTTTTTCGACCTTATGTTAATCTGCCAACATCAGCAAAATATTTTTAAAGGTAAGATTAATGATGTCATTTTATGGCAAAATGTGGCAACAAAACATTTCATAGAAAGACAAAAAAAATATGATTTATTTTTTTCAAACACATGGGAATTATTTTTTCACACTTTCTTAAAGCATTTTTAATTTTATCTATTTCTCTATCAGAAAATGGTTTTAATGAAACATTGAAGTGACGTATGAATAAGGTATTTTTTACTGTTGAAATAAAATATGAGTTATTGTTTAGTATAGTTTATTTGTATTTGAAAAAGCAAGGAGCGAAGCAAGATTGGTGCGAATATGGGTGTATAAATGTATTCAAACAATGTGGATTTTTAATTGCTCAGGATAGTTTTTTGGTTAGTGGAACATGACTTGTGACATAGGGCTATACTTCATAAAATTTTCTTGTGCTGTAGAAATGCTCACAACTATTTTTTATTTAACGTATGCTTCAGCAGATGTATGCAACCAATATTTTCTTTTGTTGAAGACTTTTGCTTTGTGTTCATAGAAGAGCATTTTACTGAATTTGGGGATAATTTCAAAGAAAATGCAACTATTGCATTTAAATAAATACTTTCTCTGGCTTATTCGTTGAAAATATACCTATAACTACTTATGTTTCTCATAAATTCTGCAACTTCAGATCTATCCACAACATTTATTTTGCATTTATTCCCTAAATTATGAACGTTTTTCATTAAGTATGAAGCATTTTAATCTCAACCACACAAATTCCCAGTACACATTGGAAATGCGTTTGGAATAATTTATTTCAGAAAAAGTATTCCAGCGGCCTCATTTTGTAAAAAATCTGCTCCGAATGCTAAAGAATTAAATGCCAAAAATTGCAGCATACATCAAGTTTTTTCTTCAAATCTTTGTTGCTTACAAATGAGGTTCAATAAAACCAACACGGGATTTTCATTTATAACAAGAGAAGAATAATACTAAAAGGCGTCACGAAGGAAATTTCGTCAGTTATCACTTTACAGGTAGGAGATTGAAAATCCCCCTTCCCTCCGAATGAGTGGAAAATATTGGGCATTGTATGCAGTACCTGTAAAAATCTGATATTGGTCCTATTAAACCTCATTTGTACGTAAAAGTAATATTTTGTTAATGCAATTAACGATATTTTCTAAGAAAGCATTTAATCCTTCAATATTCACAGTAATACAATTTTTTACCACCAAAATTTCCCTGATGGTGATTTTTCGTCCTTTATTTTTTTATTTCAGAAATCAAAATCCCATGGGTACGCCCATGAAATTTGGCGAAGTTTCGTTAAAAACGCTTACCACCTCACGTGCTTTGATAACCACCCTGTATTTACAACAGGACAGGAGACACAGGATATTTTACATCTATACAACAGTACTAAATATTTTTTTACATAAAAAACTTTTTACGTACTTAAGAAAACTTAGTTCTTTATAGAAGCTAAGTTGTAGATGGATTTACGCAGAAATAGTTGGATATAGATACTGTCAAAAACAATTATTAGTTTTTTAGAAAAACATGCTACCATGCTTCTTAAATAACAGTCAAGACCAATTTTGCATGCATAATATTTTTATCTAACGGTATACTTTATATATTTTGATGCTTTTTAACTTGAAATTAGTAAAATCAGTTGACGACTTTTATCTCAAGAAAGTAAAATTGCTCTTTTTCATTAACAGTTTTATGATTTTTTTTTTTACAATCTCAATCATCTCTCTAAAACATTCTGTATTTTAGACATACTTTTGACAGATTTTAAACAGTTTATCAAAGCTGTCGCAGAGATGGAGAAAAAAATAATGAAGTGACAACAGTTTAGTGTGTAGTTTTCGCTTTTTGAATTTTTATTTTAGGGAGTTGAGTTTTTGCCAACAGATGTTTCAGACAGGGCTTATAAAATATGAAAAATAAAAATCTTTTATGAAATAATTCTGCTCTGGTAGTAAGGTATTAACAGAACACAAAATTAAATTTAGACATTTAACTAATAAACTATGTTTTTGAATTAAACTTACTGTAAATCGATATTTTTTAATTATCTGTCAGTATTTTCTGAGAAATGACAGCTTTAAGTTTAAATTAATTTGCCTTTTGCTTTTTTTTCGAAGTTTTTCTACAAGACACCAAGATGTCTTAACCGAAGTTAGGTTTAAACCGTTGTTTTTCTGTCTGACTCTTGTGTACTGTATGAAGTTTAATGCATGTTGATCATTATTCTGGGAGGGCTAAGATTTTTTTGGAAGGGCTTTCATTTATTCCAAATATTCTAAAAGAAGTAATTGGTCAATAGCAGCAGCAAACTTTGAAGAAGCTCGATACTCTGTTAGAAAGTTTATCAAGTTATGGGACCGTGATAATTTGTATCTTATATGCATTGTCAAGATTACTTATGCAGTTTTATCAGGGGTAACACAAATTGCAAAGTGACGAGCTGGTCAGAACTGTGGTCAAATACTATGTTCAAATTAATTAAGAAATATAAATCTACATAGTTTTGTATAATGATAATAAGCAGGTCAAATTGAAGCCTAACATTGCAAGTTTTATTACTAACTGGTCTCTGTTAAGCTGAAAGCTAAAATATTTTTCCAAATTTGTAGATGTTTTCCAAGATTTGGTTTCAGTCAATTGTAGTAACGGAAAAACTGTAGCTGTTAGTTACAGGAAAAATGTAATGCTCTGTATGATTATAAAATATATTTATTATGAGAGTGAAATGCTAAAACTAATCTAGTACATGGTATACGTACGATTCTAATCACATTTTCCGTTTTAACGCCTACTTACAAATCCTTGCCAGTGAAAGAGAAAGTTTTTTTTCTCTCTCTTTCCCTCTTTCGAATATGAATGCACATTTAAAATCGGTTTCATTTTGAGATAAAGGAGGAGGTTTCTGGGAGGTTTCTGGGTAGGAGGTGATTTCTGGGATAAATAATTTTACATTTATATTTCAGCTACCTCGTCTTGGTTCTATCAGGAGCAGAAATAATTATAATTAACTGAAAACAAATCATGCATTAAGTACAATGAGTACTTACTACAATGAGTACTAAGTTTTTTTGATAAAATATATTTTTTGAAAGAATTACATACTTTACAGAACCTGGTATAGGTGATACAGAAAGTATGAACCGAATTCTCTATTTTCGATACCTGCCTAATCACTTACTGGTGTAAAAAAAAAAATCTGTTGTTTTTATTAGTTTTTCGTTGAAAATGAATACACACTTAAAGTCGGTTTAACTATAATGCTATCAGTGTGACAGAGACGATATCTTATGAAATATTATACAAATATTTAGTCTTACTGATCATTACTTCTGAGTTACAGCAATTAGTATAAAGAGTTGAAAAGAAAATCATGCAATAAGTACACAATGTGCTACAAGGTTATTTGATAAAAGACATTATTTTGAAAATTATGTATTTTACTCTGTCATAGTAAATGTTATGCAGACTGTCTGATACTAGTTCTCTAGTTTTGGCTCCTAATCACATACCTGTGTGGAAAATATCTTTTGTTGTTACTTTTCCTCCTTCGATTATGAATACACATCTAAAGTCGATTTAATTTTAAAGATATCAGTATGAAAGAGACGATTTCTCAGGAAAAACAAAGCATATTATTAGTCTCCCTGATCTTGATGTTTCAGTTGTAGAACTAAGATCAAACATTCAAAAAAAAAAAAAAAAAAAAAAAAAAAAAAAATCATGTAATTAAGTATACAATAGACAGCAAGGTTATTTGACAAAAGATATTTATTGTGAGAATTACATACTTTACTGAATCTGGTAAATGTTATACAGACAGTCTGAACCGAGTTCGCTAGTTTTGACTCCTAATCACAAGTTCTTATTTCTGTATAGAAAAGTTTTTACTTTCCTTCCTTCGAATATGAATACACTTTCAAAGTCAAGTTCATAATAAAAATATTAATGTGAAGTAGTCGATTTCACATCACAAGATATATTATCAGTCTCCACAATAGTTCTTTTATTTCAGATGTAGAAATTACTATATTTTGTGAGATACATGCCACATGAAACTGATTACAAACTGATTGTAATTTTACTGCATTATGTGCTTTTCTCTGGAGCATTTTCATGTTGCACATGTGTAACAGTTTTCACATATC
This sequence comes from Uloborus diversus, assembly GCF_026930045.1. Lineage (NCBI taxonomy): Eukaryota > Metazoa > Arthropoda > Arachnida > Araneae > Uloboridae > Uloborus > Uloborus diversus. The sequence continues at coordinate 116,254,278 of NC_072734.1, read as the reverse complement.
ACTTTCTAGATTTCGTGAACTGTGTTCAAGTCAAACTCTGGTGCTAGAGTCTTGTAAGCTAAAATGCCTGGCCGTGTCTCAGGAGTGGAACTTTCTGTGCACCGTTAGAATTATGAACTTGATGATAATCAGTGAATTCAGTAAATGACAATTTAGTGGCTGAGAGCTAACTGCAAAACTTTCTGGAATTAGTTCACCGAAATCACCACTATAGTCGTACATGTCGAGTGTATCATTAGTACCTGAAATAAAACATAAGTTTATTAGTGGATCTAAAAATGGCATTTTTTCAAAAATAGTTTAGAGTCTTTTACATTAAGCTATTTATTGTGTTGAATGAACGCACCCCAATAAGTGAAAAATTCGTATTTAAAAAAAAAAAGCTTTAAAAGTATTTATTTTCAATATATTTGTATAGATAAATTGAAAAAAGTAATTTACAGTACACTGTAAAAAAATTCCGAAACGTTACTGAGTATTTCCGAGTTACGTTTCGGGATTTTAATGGTTTTTACCCACTTCCTGGAAAAATCAAGTATTCGTGTCAAAAAGTTTCCTGAATTGCTACAAGTCGCACGAATGCAAACTTTTCACTGTTTTCAAAAACATTTTTAGCTCAGAGTTTAAAGATTAACTGAACGTATTTATAAAGTGCATCGGCTTCAGTTCAGTTACGGCCCGTCCATGCTAATAAAGCTTCCAAAGGGAGCGAATGAGTGTGGACTACTTTGCTTTGCAAGAATTGCAGGCGGGTAAAATTCTCGTCATTTACTTGCAATTCTGGCTTAGCTTTGGCCATGTTTCCAATAATGCTCTTGGAACTACCTTGGTACATCAGGAAGATGCCGAGCTATTATATTACACATTCCTAAGTTTAATCTAAAGTTTCAGAGACACGACTGGCTTCTAACGGGAAGATTTCTGAATTTTTCAGGAAGCTTCCGGGATAATTTCAGGAAGGTTACTGAATTTTAGCAGAAAACGTTCCTGGTTTTTGCAAGTTCCGTTACTGGCAGAAATTAGGCACATCAGCTGCCCATTATTTTCCAGGAACGTTTCTGAATCGTTTTTACAGTGTAGATGTAATTCAAATCTGGAAAACGTTGGGATTGTCGTCTTGTTGGACATTTTCTTTTAATGGTAGCATTTTTTTTTGCCTTTTCCACCCCCAAAAAAATTGAACCTGAATCATCAAAGTTTTCCTACATTTTCCAAACTGATTGCATTAACCAATAAACATGCTTCTTTAAAAAATGTTACGTAGAAAAATGCTAACTTTAAATAATTTTAAAGATTTCCAAAATTCCTGTTGCGCTTCAATGACCGGTGTGTACTGGTCGGGCATAAAGGTTCATATAAATTTACTAACCAATAGCCTTTGTGTTTACTTCTCTAAATGGAGCCTAAGAAAAATTCGGACTTCTCGCTGTGGTAATAAAATATTTTCGCTATAAGTGTGAAGATATATGCCATTTCTTCTTTGAATGGTTCACCGCTTGCCCTATTATAGCTATTTCAAAGAGCGCCCCCAAAATAGGGCAAAAATTTGCAGTCTCTGGATGCTGCAGTTTGGAAGAATCAGAGGCAATCCTGCCATATCATCCACCAAATTAGCTAAATGCTTTAGGAACGTATCTGGCAAATTATTCTGGTTCCTGGAAATTATTATATAGATGTTTATAACTTAATATAATTTTCCTGATTTATCCCAGAAAGTTTTCTGATTTTATGACGGAAGAATTTTGATAATACGTTTTCCTTTATAAATATACTTCAAAACAGTGAACCAAAACTCCCAAGACATCCCCCTAGAGATCCATTTATAGTGTATAAAAATCATCACTAATGTTCGCGATATTGCTAATGTTTTCATAAGATATTATGCAAGTCTACACTGGCTGAATAACGATAACAGCAAAATTTAAAGAAGCGATAGTTAAGAAAGGGATAGGGGGAGGGGGGGTAGGATAGGGAAGGATAGTTTATATCTTTTTGTTTATCAGAGTATAAGAGGCAACATACACACACAGCAACAGTAATTTAACAGAAAACATATTTAACCGTTGAGGAAACTTGATGCTTGATGTGAAAATAATAATACGGCTGTTAACATTGACAAAACTACATGTAATTTTTTCTCTTAAATAAACAGGTATTTATGCCATGGATTTGTTTAAACCGTGATTTTACTATTAATGCCATCGACAAAAACACTTATTTGTCTTGCTCTTTGGACAAGCTATTAATCTGGAAGTAACAGGTAATCCGTATCAATGAAAAGGCGGAGCGTAAAATTTTGCTGTTGAAGCGTCAGGTCAGCTGTAGGTAGGGGTGCAGATGATATACTCTTACTACCTCTTACATCATATACGTGAAACTAATACTTGTCTATTGCAATGATGTCCATGCCTTTGCTGCCGACAAACATGAAATACCTTGTGTCAAGCTGCGCATTTTATCAGTTAGGTGCTCCGATTGTATTGATGAAACAACACTTCAATTACGTCGTCAGCCCGTATGACTTAAAGTACACATTCTAAGCCTTCTCCAATAAAATTAAAGCTTGCAATTTTAAACGTCGTTTTGGTCTACTTTAAGTTCAATAACCCTGTTTGTTGTGTTACATTGATTTTCCTCCCATTTTGGAGCGAAGAAAGTTGTTATTACCTACAGCAAAGAAATCTATTCCTGGTTTTACAGGGACTATTATTTTTTTACCTTTCAGTCAGTTAGAACTTTTATTAAAAGGCATTTTTAAAATAGATCTAAGTGGGAATAAACCGTATTAGCTAAGGTAGATCCGATCAATGTAATTTTGGACCCGCAATTAACAATAGTCATTTATACACGGTGTCTGCGCGTAAAACATTAATTGTACTGTTCAGAAGTATTATGAAGCCGGGAGGCAAATTGCTTAAGCAAGCCATTCCATTTCAGATCAAACAGGGCCTGTCATATGACCATCACCGATTTTTTTTTAAAAAAAAGTACAGTAGTTACAACTAAAGAACATATGGAATATCCCAAAAGGATTTTGCAAGAAAAGTTTTTTTTCTTCTGTTACAACCTACTAAAATTCTGCACTAAATCGGACATTTTAGAAAAACCAGCAAAACACTCGATTTGAAATGGACACTATTTTAAAAGTATTTAAAAATTTTAAATAATCAATTTTTCTAAAAACAAATAAGGACCCATATATCATCTAGACATCGTATTTGAAAATTTGGTTAGGTTTTTTGATAAAGGAAAAAAAAAACATTTTTGTGGCGAAAAAAACTGCCCTTTTACCGATTTTATGATATTTTTTCTCTATGAAAAAAAAAAGTTTTTTTTTTTTTTTACTAAATGGAGATTGCAGTCTAAAACCTTATATGATAGTTTGATAGCATCTTTTACTATAATCCTTAGATCCATACAGCCTTAAAAATAAAATTTGAAGTTTTGAAAATTTAAAAAAATCAACGATTTTTAAAGTGAGATTACTCAAAAACCCATTTTTTAAAAATCGAAAAATTGGCTCGTTTGAACCCCCTTTTAATGTTTAACAAGTGTATATACACCGCATCCCGTTTTTTCCCCAGAAAATGTTTTATGATTTTTTTGAAAGTGACCTTATCGACAATGGCATGCATGTAAAATGAAAATGTCTAATAATTTCATTCACTGAAATTTAGATTATATTAATGCCTAAAGCTACAACAATGGTGTACTTTATCAGCAACAACTAAAATCTTTCGGACGTTTGATAATATACGTGTAACAAACCGCTTTTGATGACCGAGTGTATTCGTCTTTTTGTATGACTCTGTGCGTAATGTGTGTAGAAGAGCCTTTGGTTACCATCCGACTTCATTATATAGATACTTTTCTGCTGATCGGGGCTTAACTGTTATGGAAGCTGAGCTCCCATATTTCCTTGCTTATTTCAGTCAATTTTTTGTATTTTTAACCGAATTCACGCCACATAAGCATTAAAGTAAGTTCTGAAGATGATAGGGTTCCTGCCCTTCTTTTGTTAGAAATTGGATCCCTGGCTATAATAGCTACGTTTGGTGATCTGATTGGTTACCTCTTACAACCATCCTGAATTGATTACTTCTCTCCTAAAACAGGTGGGCTTTTTCAATTCTTAAACTATAGGTGAGTTCTGCCATTTGAATTTGGTGTTCCTATACTTATGTATAAAAGTAATGATACGAGGTAGGATCCAAAAATTCTGAGACAACAGTCACTAATGACAACCAATGCACGAAATTTAAATAGCAAATCGTTTTAAATGCACTATACTGCTTTTCCCTTTGAGCTTGGATGGTTTCCGCTGTCATGTAATTGAGTTGTACGTTGTAATTGAAAGAGAAGAAATTTAATTCGTTGCGGCATATGTAAGTAACGTGGTGAATGCATAGCTTTGGAGTCAAAATAAATTAATATTGAAACACGAAAAAGGAAAGATTTCAGCTGTTACTCATAAAGTACACCATTATTGTAGGTATTAGGCATTAATATGATCTCAATTTCAGTGAACGAAATTATTAGTCATTTTCATTTTACATGCATGCTATCGTCGATAAGGTTTAAAAAAAAAAAAAAAAAAAGTTTCAAAAAATATCGTAAAACATTTCCTGAGAAAAAATACGGGATGCGGTGTATATCCACTTGTTAAGCAATAAAAGGGATTCAAATGAGTCAATTTTTAGATTTTTCAAAAAAGAGATTTTTTTTGAATAATCTCACTTTAAAAATCGTTGATTTTTAAAAAATTTCAACTTCAAATTTTATTTCCAAGGCTGTATGGATATAAGGATTTTAATAAAATATGCTATGAAACTATCATATAAGGACTTTACACTGCCATCTCTATTTAGTAAAAAAAAAAAAAAGTTTTTTTTATGGAGGAAAAAAAATCATAAAATCGGTAAAAGTGCAGTTTTTTCGCCACAAAAATAATTTTTTTCTTTATCAAAAAAAACCTAGCTAAATTTTCAAAAACGATGTCCTGTTGATATATGGGACCTTATTTATTTTTAGAAAAAAATAATTATTAAAAAAGGTTAAATACTTTTGAAATAGTGTCCATTTCAAATCGAGTGTTTTGCAGGTTTTTTCCAAAATGACCGAGTTTGTGCAGAATTCTAGTAGTCTGTTACTGATGAAATTTTTTTTCTTGCAAAATCCTTTTGGGATATTCATATGTCCCTTAGTTGTAACTATTGTAATTTTTACGAAAAAAATCGGTGATAGTCATATGACACTTTTCATGCCTGCCTGCCTCATTTCAAATGGAATGACTCAAGCTTTAAAGCCTGGCATTTGTATAAATAAATATTCCAGAAATAAAAATGTTTGAGGAAAGTTACTAAATACTTGAAAAAATTCCAGATCAATTTGGGGGAGGTAACTGATTTTAAGCGGGAAACAATAGCTGGCCAATATTTATTCTGGACAGAAGCGTTTCTGATTTTTTTTCTGCAGTGTATTGTTTACACTTTATAAAGCAATTATGACGCACAAATAAAAAAATCTATGTCAAACCCACTTTCTTCAATAACTATATCTCCTTCAACATGAGACTGTAGCCTTAGAAATGCAGATATTTCAACTTCGAACACCTCATTCGTGTAATGTGGCAGGTATTTTGGTATTTCTCTCTTCCGTCTTCCAGATTTATCAGGATCACCGTAACATTCAACCTGTACAAAAAAAAAAAAAAAAAAAAAAGAAACAGTTCGTCAAATCTTTATTATACATTTAAAATATCTTAACATGTGACTCAAGTAAACTACACATTTTTGTTTTTACAACAGTTAGCTTTCAGCCAATATAATGTGGAAAGTAAAGAGAAGTAGACCCCCTTTAAGATCCCTTGGTGCATCAGAATCATAAGTAGCACCAAAATATAAATAAGTGAATAAACAAATTACTAATAATGTCAATAACAAATCTTACTTTCATGTGCTCAAATTCAAAACTTGAGCACAGTTTATAATTTCATCATCAAATTTATAGAATATTTGTTTCAGATTCAAGTGTATTTAGTACTTTACGTAAATATATAAATCTGGAAATATGTAAAATAATTAAATCGGTTATAAAAAAAAAAAAAAAAAAAGAATAAATAAATAAATGAAATAAATAAAATAAAATTATGCTTTTTACCTGTATTTACTTTACTCATACTTACACATGGTAATACATTTATTTTGAAATCAGCAACCTGTGTATACTTTTAAATAGTTCACTTATAGTTTTAGATAGATGAAAAAAATACCGCAGAAAATTTAATCAAAAAAAAAAAAAAAAAAAAACTAATAGAATCTAATACTGTAGCATAAAATGCAAATTAAAAAACCTAGTTCCCTTAAAAATACTACGTAGTATTAAGGTTTTTTTCTTTTTTTTAGTGTAAATTAATATAAACTTGTCATAAATTATATAAATTATTTTGTTTGTATGGTTTCGTTATTGTTTGAAACGTAAAATGCTGAGAAATTATGAAATTCTTTTGCAAGTTAAAAAAAATAATAAAATCATTTTTAAAAACAAATGTTCAAGTATTAAAAGGGAATACTTAAATGCGAGCTAACTGTTGACTTTTCATGCATAAAAGAAATATCTCATTAAAAAAATCCATTTCTACTCCAACATTAATTCATAATTTCTGAAATTTCTAATTAAAAAGCGCTAAATTTTAATATCATTTCGAAATTTATGATAACATGCTCCTACAAAAATTAAATGGCGATAGTGTAATCCATTAAATTTCCTTCCAGAATTCAATTTCAGCAGCAAAAGTGTTATTTCATGCCGAAGGAGGGAGTCATTATGCAAAAGTTTTTGACTTTCGATTGGTATCACTGTACTTAATTGAAATGAAAGCATTTCAATTAGAAAACCACACATCCAGTTTGATAGCGATATTAATATTTTAAAAGATGAATTCATTTCCAACCATTTCGTGCTAATGAAATAAATATTATGCTATTCTCTAGTGTCATACCATTTTGTGCTTCAGTGGTTTTACTTTTGAAAAGTTTAAATTATATTTTCCAGCTCAGCACTTCTTCAAAAAAGGAAATTTATTCAAAATTTATGGAATTTTTGAAGTACTGTTTTGTAAAGGGAAACTTAACTCCTCGTGAAATAAATTTGTATGCTCCAAATTCAATTATTTTAGTTTTATAATGAGAGAGTCCAAATAATTTCTTAAAAGTTTCAAAAAATAAGTTGTTAAAAAATTTATTTGAATTAATTGATATTTAGTTTGAGAAACTAATGGGAGACTATTTTTCCCAAGGTCCGGTCGGCAAAGCAATCATTCGTAAAAATGAAACTTCAGTAAAAATGAAAACAACTCCGGTAAAAATGAAAACAATTTTATTTGGAATGTTTCGGATGTATCATCTGAATAGGGTAGACCAAGGCACGTTTACGCATGGGGCACGTTTACGCAGTGTCCTTTTTTCAAAACGAATTATAATTGGAGAGTCAATAGTCATAACAGATTGGTGCTGCTCCCTAGCAAATATATTCACAAGTTTTTTAGCATCAGTCGAGCTTCGGTTTATCATGCAGAAAGAATAATCTATTTTCTACTGAGTCCAGTAAATTTTGAATTCAACGTTTTGAAGCTTATTGTGAATAAATAATACTTAGTTAAAAAAGAACAAATATATAAAAATCGGCAGAATTTCATCCATTTTTGAGAATTGTATTTGTATGACCTGAAATGCTATTAAATTTTTATGCATATTAAAAATAAATCCAAATTAAAATGAAATCCAAGTTTACGCGTTGATGTCGGAGCACCTTTACGCACTTTTTACTGTGTCATACTTAAACGTGCCCCTGACACTTTTTTCGCTCCGAACTGTCTCAAACCTTTTTAGTATTTGTAGGCTATTTAATTTTGAAAATCTCTATTAAATTTTTAAATAAGTTACTAATTTGTATCTTATAGCTTACAATCATATTGTGTTATTGTAATGGTCTTCAGCTATAACTTTATATACTATATAGTCTGTAAAAAAATGTGCTTTATTTTAACGATATTAAGACATTATGTTCAAATCACTAACAGAACCACGTTAGGTATCAAAATAAATATGCGTAATCGTTCCCGTGTCCGGGTCAAATTTACGCAACCGACTTGGGCTCAAAAGTAATTTTTTTAACGGTTAAAAACACAAATTGAGCAAAAACTAAATATACTAATTTTGACGCCATTAACTGTTTCATAAAACCGCAAAGTCTAAAATTTCCTAAGTTAAAACATAAAATTAGAAAATTCACTGAAAACAATCCGCGTAAACGTGCCCCAGTCTACCCTACTATTTTGCTATATTTAAGGCGCTTGTCGTTCCGTTGCACCAACTCTCCCAATCTACGTTCTAAAAGTAAGCCGACTAATCTTAACTTTAATTATCTACACCAGTTAAATTTTTTGTCCTCCGAGTCAAGTCTTCATGCAGGCAAAAATAAAGAAGCCGATAGGAGTCGAGTCCGGATTGTGATGTCGGATAACATGCGTTACTAAGATATGTATTTTCTTTTTCAAAGTTTTAACAATATTGTCGTACGTTGCTGGTACTCATGAAAGTATCCCCCAACAAATTGCTCTTTTGTCGAAGGATTTCTGACGCATTGCATGCAAAAATTGAATGATGACAGACAGTTTTTACTTCAAGGGTGATTTTATTGTTTAAGGTACGTTTAATATTCACTGCGCATAGAATAGAGAACTGTGGCCGGTCGTGATAAGTGGGTACACCAGAGACACTGGGCATTACTTAAACGCTATTTGATTTCGGAGCTTGAGGGACGTTTTCATTTCGCAATTATTTAGCTCTTGAGGGTAATAAAGGGATTAAAAGATTGTAATGGGGACAAAATGATCACAAGGGGGGTATGGAGGCCATGAGAGTCTGCCATAGTCCGGAAAAATCCTGAAATTGTGACTCAATGCCACTTTTAATAGTTTGTTTCGTATCACCATTTATCGTAAGTCGAAGTTATTAAGAGTCTCGTGGTTTTTAACCAGTTTGATGTAAGATATGCGTATTCATTTTCATGAAACCAAGTCACAAACTAAATTTCAAGGAAGATGTTAGTAAATGTTGAGATCACACAGCAATTATGCACCAGTATAGATCTTACCCAGACACAGTTTGCAGATAAGTCAAATACACTAGTCAAAATTTTTAAAATGCCGATGAACTTTAAGTAACTCAATGATGATACAAACTGGATGTTACTGTCCCATTAACAAAAATAAAGCAGAACTTCAAGCAAATACCGAAGCAGCAATCAGGAATCAAGTTCAAACAGTGTAATGACAAAATATTTTTAAAGATTCACAAAAAATGACAAAGAAATTCTTACCTCAACGCACTTTTGCAGACACACACTAACTGTGGCAAGAAAGATGACAAAATCTGAGCTCTGAAATTTGAAGGCACGAAATTGGGCTCTAAGGACCCCTTCCACACTAGGGAACACTTGTAGAACAAATGGATCTACAGAACACCTGCAATGATGGGGAAACACTCTATTAATTCTTCTAACGTAAAGTCAACTTCACAATAGAGACAGCGTAGCAACACACGATTTAAATTCCTACCGCGACGCAGTGTATTATCCTTAATTTTATACGATTGTGTGTTTAATGTTTGATGCGATCTTCCTTATGGATCTCAGCAAAATTATCTTAAAATTTATAATAGTCTCCAGTAAACATATATATGAAACCTCGCCAGGTCCCAAAATCCCAGCAGAGTAGGCAGCAGCTTAAAGCAGCAAATTTTCAGGGGCAGCAAATTTTGCTTTGCACATTTTTTTAAATTATTATTCTACAACGTGAAATATTAGTATTATATCATTTTGATTAGTGACATCCTTTCCTTGTAATTTAATACTGTTTACCTCCATACATCTTATGAAAAGGGAATATTTTTCTTTTCAAGCATGGTAATAGATTAGTGTGAAAGAGAAAATTTGGTGCCGATCGAAGAAATGCATGTGTCATTGAGTCCGGTCGGAAGTCGCTACAAAATTTATTTTACAAGAATTCGATAATGATTGTCAGTGCCATAATAAGGACATTTGTGGTTTCTTGAATTATTGACCTCTACCTTCTCTTTTATTAACACTGTACCTGCTAGTACTGCACAGCGATTCTCGTGCCAAAAATGTAATGGAAGTCCATTGAATAAAAAAAATTGACGCCTCCCCCCCCCCCTCTGATGTAAAATGATAATTTTTCTTTGTATAAAATGCGTGCAGACCTTTTCAAAAAAAAAAAAAAAAAAAAAAACTATTAAAATTTCTTTGGAATTTAAAACTTTTCGCCAAATCATTAAATTAGATTTAGTTGCTTTAAAACTCTATTTAGCCAGTGAAGCAATTTGAAATATTTCGCCAAATAAACAAAAAAAAAAAAAAAAAAATGCATGAAATAATATCTTTTAAATGTAAAAATTATTCCGCAACTCTATTGCTTATCGCCAAACTCGCCCAGCAACCACGCTATCATAATCCATCTGTCTAACGAAAAAAAAATACATCCAGTGAAACATTAAAAAATCATCGTCAGAAAAAAAGAAGAAAATGTCCTACATTTCACTCAGATAAAAACAAATCAAAAGTTTCTTTTCTTTCAAAACAAATCGCGAAAACAATGAATTACATTTACGGTTGCTTCAAAAAATAATCCTAGACTGAACGCGTGCAAAGCGACCACGCTACCGGAACCCAGCCCTTGTGCGAATGAAGCGGATGTATTTTCTTTGGTAATAAAAAAAAAATGTTTCGCCAAACAAACAAAAAAGTATAAAATCACATTAACAGTAGCTTTCAAATCTATATATATTAAGAGCTGCGTTGCACGGCTTTGACCGGTCTACATTGAGAATAAAAATTGTGTTAAGTGACTTATATACAACAATCAGGCTTAAATAATAATGAAAAAAAAAAAAAAAAAACACCATGCAAAATTACCCTTCGAAACAATGACGACAGACATTAAAATACCTTTAAGAAATTAAAATGCTAAAGATGGAGATAAAAGCGTAACCATGGAAACACGAAATAAAATAAGTTTGAGAAATTAAATGCAAAATAAGGAAATAAACAATGTATTCAAAAAGCGTAACCGTGGAAACGGGAAAATAAAATGGTTGTTAACTTGAATCTAAATGACATATTTCGAAATTGATTTAAAAGCGCTTGTAATTTTTTTTCCTTTCAAGATAGAAGCTAATTTTTTCGACCAAAAGTCGAGAGAGATCAGGAGTAAAAAATGTCGCTTTTTCCTATGGTGTCAAAAAGAAAACTGTATGACAATTCCTTCACTTTTTATTGATAGATTTAATGAAGAAAGTAGTGCCTAAATTTCAGCTAAGCCTAAACAAGTTCGAGCTAAAAACGCAAATTACTCCCGCCGTAATTAAGTTAGAGCATTGAAGCAAATTGTTTAGAACGCGGAAAATTCTACCCTTTTCAACGATACATAATATTAATATGTGCAAGTAATTTTTCACCCCTTTAGTAGCCAATAATAGGCAATTTACGTGAAATTTGGGCCTACATTGAAAAAAAAAACCTATTTATCGGATTTTTTTCGAATTATAGCCTATGTTACTCAGTAAGAAAGCACCTTTCATATAGTGAAGGAATTTTTCAAATAGGTGCAGTGGTTCCGGAGATTACCTCGAACATATAAACACACAAAAATCCGCCCTCTCTCTTTATAATATTAGTATAGATTAATATATTTAAAAACTAGTGGTACCCGCACGGCTTTGCCCGTAATAGAAAAATTAAAAGTTCTTATGGTTCGCCTGTATATTTAAATAATGTGTGGTGAATTTTCTCGCCAATTGGCTTGTACCCATGTTACGGTTCCATATTATGACAATTTCGTATCTCGCCAATTGGCTTGTTTCGTAACTCGCCAATTGGCTTGTTGATAATTTTGTTCTTAAAATTGGAATAGAAAAAGAACCACATCGAATTTTCGAAATATCGTTTCGATGTGCACACCCCCATGCTACAAGCTAACTTTGTGCCAAATTTCATGAAAATCGGCCGAACAGTCTAGGCGCTATGCGTGTCACATAGATCCTGACAGACAGATCTGGACAGACAGAGATCCTGGCAGACAGAGATCCCGACAGAGAGACTTTCTGCTTTATTATTAGTAAAGATTATTTTCTTTTAATTTTAAGTAGCAAAGGTAAATGAAAATGAGTGACTAGCAAAAAAGGCTGACTGATTAAAAAAAAAAGGAAATTTGTTAAATTAAAAAGAACAAAAAAGTCTTCAAAAACTTTTTGAAAAATGATGCAAATCTTTAAATTGGGCAGTTTTTGAAAGCGGAAACTTTGGAATGTGATCATATTACAGATTACAAATGAAATACCGTCGGAAAGTGAGGAATGGTAAGAAACTCATGTAGAGTTAAGGAAATTATTCAAATTGCAGATTCGTAGATTAAAAAGTGACAGGGTAAAGGTACAGTTGTAAATAAAGGTGACAATTATAACAGAATAGTCAGCGCACAAAACATTGAAGTTCTGTGCTCAGCAAAGATTCAGCAACATAGTTTCAATTAGAGAGTCAAATCACGGTTTTGATCAAACTAGCACTCATACGTAATTTTGAAAAAAAAAAAAAATGAATATAATTTATTCGGAATGTAATTGTTTTTTCATCAAAATAACTTTTTGACCAAAACATGATGAATAATGAAATAACTCAAAGAAGTAATTTAATTGAGTCTGAAAGTAAAGATGCTGTCATAAGTGAACCGTGCACACCATTCGCGTTAAATCTCGGTAACTGTTTATTTTCCTCTTTCCTATCTTTAAATTTTCCCTTATGTGTCTAACACATGGGTATCATTTTACAATGGTTTATCTGCATTTTCATTATAAAGAAAAAAGTTAAAAATTCAAAGAATGAAAAAGAACAGGTATTACGAAACTATAAGGCTATGAAAAAATATTATAATGCATTAATTTATATATGTAAATAAACATACATTTTGTAAACATTATTTAAATCGGAATTTTTTATTAACCTACCCTAGAACCATTTTATTTAGCTATGAACGACGAAGAAAGCTAAATAATATGAACAGGGGATCCCCGAACTAAAATTTTTGGGAGGGGGAAAATTCTAAATGAACTTCCTCTTTTAGCAAATGATAAAATACGAGCATTCACACATGTCATACAAGCATAATATCTAATGAGAAGGAAAATTGGTCCATCACTAAGAAACAATGTAAAAATTTTTAAAGAGAAAACAGTCACAATGTTGCAACACTATCTCCAAATTTGCCGAATCGTCAGTAACATTGTGTCACCATTTCTTCATAAGTTTGATTGTTTAAATTTGGGAACACCAGTTTTTTAGTCAGGGAATTTTTTTTCTTCTTTGGGATAAGGGGAAGGGGCGGCAGATTTCGTATCTGCCTAGGGGCGGCGTGGAGCTAAATTTGGCTCTGAACCTTGCGTCAAATAGGGTAGCTCTGCTTTTTTGCAAAAATGTTTAATGATACTGGCCCAATAAGTAATGAAATTTAGTGACCTCGAGCGAAAAACACAACCTAGTCTTACATCGAAAAATTGTAAAATTTTGGACTTCACTGCCGTACATAATTTGTTTTTTTCAGAAAAACAGATAACGTAAACCGAGGTAACATTGCCAAGCTTTTAAGTTTCGAGTCAAATGTTTTGTACTTGGTGCAAGGAAAATGGAATGACACAAATTTTGTGTATTCAGTAAATTACCGCCCTTTAGCCAGGGCTAAAGCAGAAATACATGGAATACACCGCCAGCTCAGTCATTTCCAGCCGAGGACTGCAGTTTCGTGCTTATTAGCACTCATCAGCCCGGCATAGGAAAGTGACTGAGCTGGAGATGGAAAACCTCTCAAGGAAGCCAAGAGTGCGAAACAATGAAAGCAGAAATTAGCCCTGGCTAATGGACGGTTATTTACTGAATATACCTTGCCTCGCGTTCAATCTTCGAGTTGAACCGAACCATTGCTTCGGTCACTCGTCTGGTCTGCTAATCCTGTATTAGCTACCAGTTTGTTTCGCACTATTGGCTTCCTTAAGAGGTTTTCCATCTCCAGCTCAGTCACTTTCCTATGCCGGGCTGATGAGTGCTAATAAGCACGAAACTGCAGTCCTCGGCTGGAAATGACTGAGCTAGCGGTGTATTCCACAAATTTTGTGGTTTGGGAAAAGTCAAAAGAAATCGAGATCGCTAGTGTATTTCATTTTCGACTCCGTAAATGCATTTTTAAAAAAGTGAAAAACCGTCTAAGTCATCTTGCTAAAACAGATGACATTACTACACACTAAAATTTTCTATGTATTATCAAACTTTGTCTTATAAACTTTGTATGTACAACGAAACAACCCGTTTAACTGATAAGTTATCAAGAATCATTCTGTCTCTTCCTCGTAAATTCTACACATACCGGACATGATATTGCACTATCTTAGCACCTCGAAGCGAAATCTTGATGTACTACTTTTAAGAGGAGAAACTTTGAATTAAAATCTGGCAAAGTCACCCCGGTAGAAAAAGTTTACGATACTTGGATTTGAAAAATAACTGAATCTATCGATGGTATAATAGTAGAGACGTTGGAAGATTCATTTTGATCAATATCTCTTCCACGACAAAAATGTTACAGGCTATTTTGACGAAGTCACGAGATAATATAAACTAACATAAAGAGCGCATGAGAATAATTTAGTCAAGCTTCAATGGTCGTCAAATCGACAGCATTTAATACAATGAGCAGTTACTTTAAGGGAGTTGAAGGACTTAAGGGAACTGAAGACGTTAAGGGAGACTTTAATTTCAAGTTGAATTTTGAAGTCAATTATTGCCCTTATAATTAATTATCTTATAGTGTTTTTCCTTTCTTGTTGATTGAGCTTATTGCAGACAATAACAAATTGGTAAACTTAAAAGAACAACAAACTCTTGTTTTTGTACTTAATTTTTATTAATGCATTTAGTTTTTAATGGTTCAAATCAATTGTGCCATTCAGAGATGCTTCTTTCTTTATTTTCCCTCTTTCTTTTGAAGAAAATCTTTCTATATATAAAGAAGCTCTAGGAACAAAATAAGTGCTTTAAATTAAGTTAGCTGAAGAAATACGGAGCTTAAAATGTTTAAATATTCTCACATTTGGTGGTTTAGAAACTATACTCTGAGAGTATGAAGCGTACAAACAGTGGCCGCTGCTCCCCTATATTTTAGCAGCCTTTTCAATCTAATACAATAAGTAATTATTTCAACAAGTAGTGAAAAATTATCTTACCCATTCATCACAACTACTTCATCTTGACTCCTTGTGGCATCTGTAAGGGTGAGATATCGCAGGGAAATATCATATTGAGCTGTAACACAAAATAACCACCACGTTATTATTTTCGTAACGAGATACTTTATGTAGTATAATACATACATATATTAAAATTCTTTAGGTAATTTGTCATATCTCACAGTTTCAAGAGGGCAAGAATCTGTCGATTTGCAAAAATCTAAGTCAGTATCAGCAAAAGTGTAAACAACGCAAACTTCTTATCCATAAACATCCCCGAAAGCAATAGGTCGCTTCTAGCAAAAACCTCTGCAAGCCAAGAGGAATATTTTCTAATATTTGTGCAATTTCAAAACTTGTAGCTCAGTTACCATAAATTGCTGCACAGAAGAAAACTGATGTAACGTCATTATGTCGTTGTAAACGATCGTTATGAGATCGATCGTTTACAACAAGCCCCGGACTCTGCAACACCTGTAGGACAGCATCCGGGTAGCAATCGCCAACATTCCTGTTGATATACTCGAAAGTAATGGAACAAAACTTCAAACGTAGGGTAAATCAGTGAATGGGGGCCGCCATTTGCCCGATGTATTTTTTAAATCTAGTTTAAATAAAAATTCAGAATGTATAAAATATCTTATAAAAAGAACATGAATTTCATTCCTCACAAATGGAAAAAAAAATCCTGCTACATTCTAATCACGAAGCGAATAAATATATAACACATTAGTTACGGAATGATAATCATAATAAGTAAACTTGATAGCTTAAAAAAATGCACACAACCTAAAAAATCATAAAAATGGTTAGATAAAGTATTTTTGTCAGTTATAGAAACTGAGAAGGGGCTAGATTCTATATTAAATAATAATAATAAAACAACTGCCCTTTTCAACGGCATTTTTTGTTATCATCAGTAAACTATAAGAATCCTTAAACGATAGCAATTCATCATGGCAGAAGAGATACTTTTCGAATGAAAAATATCCTTTCGTAATTTTGCCCTAACAAAAAGTATCAATCCTCACAAATGTAAAAATAAAACGTTCTTGCTACATGCTAATCACGAAGCGAATACATCGAGAACACTTTAGCTATGGAATGGTAAAACGAATAAGTAATCTTGATTGCTAAAAAAAAGGGCACACTAGTGAAAATTCATAAAAATGGTTGGATAAAGCATTTTTGTCTTTTATAGAAACTGAGAATTTCTTACATAAGTATCAATAATAAAACAACTGCCCCAGTTAAGGACATTTTTTGTAATATCAGTAAACTATAAGAATCCTTAAACGATAGCATCTCATCTTGACAGAAGAGATACTTTTCGAATGAAAAATATCCTTTCGCAATTTTACCCTAACAACAAGTATCATTTTCTCAACATATATTTTGCATTTAAAACTTCACCGACTCGAAAATAACAAGTATTCCATCCTTCTTTGTCATCCAACCCCACCCAATACAACAGTCGCCTTTCGGCCGGGTAGGTGTGGGCTGGGAGGGAAATTGTCTGACGCCCACTATTTTGGGATGACAGCTCTGCTATCATCTATCATTGCACAAGCAGAGAAATCTTGTTCGTATAAAATGCTAATTACACGCTCAAAAGTTTTGGAGGAATATGTTGAACGGAGGAAACATTGTGGACCTTTTATTCTAAACAAATACATCCTGATCATTAGTGTTTATTCTGATAACAAATGGGGTTTGATGAAAGATAAATTAAAGTGCATTTAAAATGATAGGAATCAGTGTCACAAGTATACGAGGTAACAATGGACGGAATATTAATCAGCAGTGACGTAATACTAAAATAATTGCAATAATAGTGAATAATTGCAAGAATCATCTTTGCGTATAATACTGGACAGAGTGTATTGTGCAGTTTGTTGATTTTTTTTTATCTTTATCTTTTTACTTTTTTTTTTCAAATTTATTTTTCAATCTTTTGGTATGTGAAGATACTCTTACTTTATACGCACTCCAAGAAATTTGAGGTCAATCTTTAACACAATATTGAAGTTTTAAAGGAAAAAAAAACTTGTTGTGTAGGAATGCTTTGTAATTAAACACTATTAGTCTCGCACAGGGTCGAACTGTATTCTCGGAAAATTCCTTATAACCATTATTAAATGTTATTCAATCAATAAATTATTTTTTAAAAGTCTTTTTTTTTTGAGGTTGCGTTATAGTTTTATAAATAAATACGTCATCAAACTTCATTAATAAGGTGTCATTTTAAAGATTATTTTTCCTCCCTTTTGGCGAAATAACAATTCAATTAATCAATGTTTAAAAACTGAATGCATTCGTTCGGTTAAATTTCAAATTTCCAGTTGCATTGTTATGGGGGGAGGGGGGGGGGCTTGATAGCTCAGTCGGAAAAGCGTTAGGTTTTCAACTGAAGTTTCCTGAGTTCCAGGACCTGCTCGGTTCTTTAGCATTTTTAAAGGAAATATATTAATATATTGCGTTTTTGCTAAAGCAAAACTACGGCAAGGCCTTGCGTTACACCTAAGGCAAGGCCTTACGTTTTATACGTAAGTAAATGAATCGAAAATGCTCTCTATTGTTTTTTTTTTTAATTTTTAATTTAGCATTTTCTGGTTGATGAACGTATGGGCAACGACATAATGAGCGCGGAATATTTTATATGTTAGAACGGGTCATTGTAATAGCAAGCGAAAATGGAAACGGAAAGTTTACTCCTGTCAAGAGCTATTATACTAACAACTTACAACTTTCTCAAAAGCTCTGCACTAAAATTCTAAAGAGTAAGTTATAAGACAACAGCTTTGCATGTCAAAAATTAGAAAAAGGAAGATAAAACTGTCAAATTAAGTTTCGCATTGCAGTTCGCATTTACCGGCAAAATATGAAACGTCGGCGTTCTAGATTTCCTTTACCTTGCTACGTAATATTCAAAATAAGTCGGAGATGTATTTCATACTTTGCGAATTTTTTATTTAGCATTCTGTAGAATGCAGTGAAAATGTGTGAGTATACAGGCGTTTCAGTTAACACGCGTTTCAGTCAGATTACTTTGTCAGCAGTACATATACCAAATAAAAAGAAAAATAACCTTAAAAATATAAAGAATTTTAAGTCAAAACAACAATGATGTGATTGCTCAAAGATAAGTTTGTGGTAAGATTGGTAAGAATCTTTCAACTGGTAAAAATGGTTCCTGAAAAAGAGAAAAAAAACTTATCTTTACCTGAGGATTCTTTTTCCAGGTATATGAGAAGGTCTAATAAGGACCCAGGATGAACGATTGCACTTGTATCCAACCTCAAGCCTTTATTTCGCACCGCCATATTGACGTAAGGAACAATATCTTCAGATTGTATGATTGATGAAGGGCTGAAAAAGGAAAGTGCATTCACAAAAACTGGTTAGAGTTATAAAAGGAACGGGGTTAAAAATATTCTGTCGTTATACGTATTTTATAATGGTTAATTTTTTTGAAAGCACTTATTTGACACTTTGTTATTTGCTTTTGAAATTCAACTGAGGGCATCAAGAGTTTATTTGGAATTCTTTTTCGACATTTTTGAAGAATTGTGCTTAAAACTTTAACATTTAGTAAGGCATAATTTCAGGTTGTTAGTCCACTCAAAAATATTATTCTGCTTCTCTAAATATGAATTATGCTTTTCCAATAGTTTTTTAGTTGAAATTAAACAACAAAATGGTTTTTTTTCTTTCATTTGAAGGAAATGAACAGCTCAACTTACTTTGGTATCGTGAAATTGTAAGGGACACTCTCGCGTTGCCAATCGAGCCTAACAAATTCCATGTTAAAATCCCCTGGAATGACACATTGTACGAAAAGGAGCTCCTTCTCCTTTTCATTCGATTTTTCGATGACGACATGATGATAGAATATGTTGTGACCCTGAAAACAAAATCCATTATTTAAAAAGATCGACAACATTTTAACAATGTTAAAAGGTGGTTTCAAAAAGCAATAAAATTACCCTCAAATAAAAATGAAAATCAACTCTTCTCACTGTGTACACAAAAAACATAAAGAATGTCGCCACTGTACGAAATTATCTCCAAACCCATTTTACCTCATCTACCTGGACTGAAAACAATTCAGAAACGTCCCTAAAAATGGACAATTGATGTGCCAAAGTTCTGCAAGTAACAATTCCCGCAAAAACAAGAAATGTTCCCCGCTAAAATTCAGTAACCGTCCTGAAATTTTTTCGAAGAATTCAGTAATTTCCCCGGTTAAAACCAGTAGTGTCTCTGGAACCTTTAGAGAAAACTTAGGTAGTCTTAATATATCAGCTGCTCACTTTCCTACTTGGCCAAGAAAGCTCCAAAAGCATTATTGTAATCACGGTCAAAGCTAAGACAAAATTGCAAGCAAGTACAATGACTATAATTCGCCTGCAAATTCTTGAAAAGCAATGGAATCCAGAGACTTCTTTGCTCTCATGGGGAGCTTAGTCATTCTGGACGGTCCGTAATCGAGTTGAAACCGCTACACTTATTAAATATTCTCAGTTAATCTTTATACAGATAGCGAATATTTTCCACAACATTGAGAAGTGCTGCATTCGTACAAATTGTAGCAAATTCAGGAAACGTTTTGATAAAGATACTTGATTTTCTCAAGAAGTGGAGAAGAACCTTTGAAATCCCGAAACGTTCCACTGAAATAATCAGTAACGCTTAAGTATTTTTTTGCAGTGTATATGAAGTGTTTGTATAGGTATTCTATTAAACTATTATTGGTCATTAGGAGAAATTGTTAAATGGTGTTTACTGTCTATGTATATTTTCACTTTACTCATTATTTCCCTATGCTATTAATGTCCTTTACTCATGTAGGATTGTTTTGCTACATTATATTCTTCTCACGTTTTGATTTTGTCCATATGTTTAAATTTTTTAAACACGTTTAAGGGTTTAAGATAATTAATATTAATTATTTTAGTAATATTAAAAACCGCTAAAGTACAAAAAAAATCAATACGTAATAAAGAGGTTTGTTAGATTGAAAGTCAACATAATTTAAGGATACATTTGCAGCAATCAGTACATTAAACTCAACTGCACAAAATGTGAGAAGTTTTTTAAATTTTCCTTACCAAAATGCACTTTATTCATTACACATTTTCCGTCTTATTTTCAATTTAAACAAAGAAGTTAGATTTTAAAAATCATACTTGAGAATTAATGCAATTTGTAAATCGCTTCTAAAAATATAAATGTGAAACTGCAATAAGCATTAAGTTCATGATTGGATATCATTCCTGTAAATATAAATTAGATAAAATGTATTTAAATGAATAAGCTTTTTTAGAGGATGATTATTTAAAAACAATATTTAATGCACTTTTAGTTTTTTTTACATGCTTTTCTTTAACTTCACTCGTTGTACGTAACTTTTTATTTTCGCTTTTTCCTAAAGTTTGGAGTGCTGGAAACATGTTTACATACATGTATATACTGAAAAAAAATTGTTTGTTTGTTTGTTTGTTTGCTTGTTTGTTTGTTTGTCTGTCTGTATGACCGGATTTTTTCAAATCTTGCAACTTTGATTAAACCAACTTCCAGATGTCCTAGGGTACTATTTTTTTTTTAAACACTCGTCATGGATGACAATACAAGGTTCCATCATGAGTTTTGGACCCGGATAACCAGGTCGATGATGACGGACCGGTATACTCGCGGGTTACATGCTCTTCTTTAACTTCACTCGTTGTACGTAAATTTTTAATTTCGCTTTTTCCTTCAGTTTGGAGTACTGGAAACATGTTTACATGCATGTATATGCTGAAAAAAAATTGTTTGTCTGTTTGTTTGTTTGACCAGATTTTTTCCTATCTTGCAACTTTTTTTAAACCAACTTTCAGATATCTTAGGGTGATAATTTTTTTAAAAAAACATTCATCTTAGATGACAATACAAGGTTCCATTATGATTTTTGGACCTGGACATCCAATTCGATGATGACGGGCAGGTATATTCGAGGGTCAAAAAAAAAAAAAAAAACATAATATGTAACTAAAATTAAAAAGTCTTCTTACAGACACTCTAAACCGCCAAAAAAAGTGACTAACAACGAAAAGAGAAACAGCAACACAGCGCAAAAGAAGGTTGGAAAAGGCTCGTGTGAAATATAGAAGCTTAATAATAATGAAGATGTTCAACCCAAGTGAGAGAACGGGAACGTTTTTGACCACGTCGTTTAAAAGAAACCGCCTGCAGAACGTAAAGTTTGCTTAGCAGCAAACAGGTTGAAAAATTCACAATCTCGCTCAATCGAGATTTCTGAAGAACGCAAAGCTCGCCAAGAATCAGATCGTCAAAGTAATTCTCAACGTGAAGCAAATGAATCCGATCAAAAACATAAAGCTCGCTTTGTGATTGAGCAAGCTATACGTCGAGCTACAAATCTATTCAAACGACGGACCATTGAAAATAACCCCTGTTTTGCCTTATCTTTGATGAATTGAGTTTCAGTTTAAGTAAGTTTGTTTCTATTCTTGGTAGTGTGAACTTGAAATATCTTTAAGTTGTCGTTAACCCCACTAAGTACTTTACAGCAATCTCTACTTGTTTCTTGTGTTCTTTTTTTCAAAATCAATTGAAAAGTCAAGCTTGCTACACTTTTTTGCTGTTATTATTATTACATGATTTTCTTTAACTTCACTCGTTGTACGTAACTTTATAATTTCGCTTTTTAATTCAGTTTGGAGTGCTGGAAACATGTTTACATGCATGTATATACTGAACAAAATTGTTTGTCTATATGACCGGATTTTTTCAAATCTTGCAACTTTGATTAAACCAACTTCCAGATGTCCTAGGGTGCTATTTTTTTAAACACTCGTCTTAAATGACAATAGAAGGTTTCATCATGACTTTTGGAACCGGACATCCAGGTCGATGATGACGGACCGGTATATTCGGGTGGTTACATGCTTTGCTTTAACTTCACTCGTTGTACGTATTTTTTTAATTTCACTTTTTCCTTCAGTTTGGAATGCTGGAAACATGTTTGCATGCATATACTGAGAAAAAAAATGTTAGCCTGTTTTTTTTTGTTTTTTTGTCTTTATAACCGGGTTTTTTTCAAATCTTGCAACTTTGAATAAACCAACTTCCAGATGTCCTAGTGTGCTATTTTTTTAAACTCTCGTCTTTGATGACAATACAAGGTTCCATCATGATTTTGGACCTGGACATCCAGGTCGATGATGACGGACCGGTGGTCAAAAAAAAAAAAAAAAAAAAAAAAAAAAAAAAAAAATATATATATATATATATATATATATATAACTAAATTAACTATTTTGTAACAATAAGCAGCACGAAAATTTTTTTTCTTTAAATTCATTTTATTTTTTTTAATACAGTTTTTAATTTATGAAACCATATTTATTTTTAAAAATAAAAATAATTTTGAATTTTTATCAAATCTTACAATTTTGATTAAACCAACTTCCAGATGTCCCAGGGTGCTATTAATTTTTAAACTTGATGCATGATGCAACCTTGTATGGACTTGGACATCTAGGTCGATGATGACGGACCGGTACATTCGGGGGCTAAAAAAAAATATAAAAAAAAACGAAATATATAACTAAAATTTAAAAACATTTCTTACAGACACTCTAAACCACCAAAAAGAAGTGACTAACAATGAAAAAAGAAACAGCAACGCAGCGCAAAAGAAGGTTGGAAAAGGCTTCTTCATTGATGAAATATCCATGGTACCGTACGAGATGCTATGCATGATTGACTCGCGTTTGAGGCAATTAAAGAACACTGACAACTTTTTTGGAGGCCTTAACATTCTAGTATTTGGTGATCTAATGCAGCTTCCACCTGTGAGAGGAAGACAAATATTCCAACAGCCCGAGCACATGATTCCTGCTACTGACTTATGGAAACTTTTTTCTTTGGTAGAATTGGTGGACAATATGAGACAGCAAGGAGACATGTTGTTCGTTGACCTCTTAAATGCTCTTAGAATTGGTGAACTCTCGGCACAGCATATGGCTATTTTACTTGAGAGAGAAAGTTCTGATATGGATGGAGAGTTTTCCATTGAAAGAGCCTTAAGAATCTACCCAACTAACAAGCAGGTAGATGAACATAACAATCGAGTTCTCCAGTATTTCAGGAGCAAAAATACTAGTATCTACAAAATTCGTGCCCAAGATCAACTAATCGATGCAACAAAAAAACTCAACGAAAATACAAGTATCGATAGCATCATTTCAAAAGACATTAACAAGACCGGAGGTTTACCGCGAGAATTAGAAATTTTCGTAGGAGCTAAGGTTATGTTAAGAGCCAATATTGACGTCACCAAAGGTCTTGTTAATGGAGCTATAGGATTTGTAAAAGAGATTGTTTGGCCATATTTTCGCAGAGCTCAAGTGTATGCCGAGGACATACCATCTGTTCTCATCAATTTCGGTAAAGACGGCATACACAAAATCGAGCCGAAATCCATTCAATTTCCAGCTTTATACAGTTATGGAACTGCCGAAAGGCGAATGTTGCCGTTGATTTTGTCGTGGGCTTCAACTGTACATAAAATGCAGGGAAGTACTGTGGACTATGCAGTTGTCTATCTTGGAAATAAACTATTTGCTGAAGGACAAGCGTACGTAAGCTTGAGCAGAGTAAGATCTCTTGCTGGACTCCGGATAGAAGAGCTCGACTGCACAAAATTAACTGGCAAGAAGCCTTGCAATAATGATGCTCTTGTGGAAATGGAGAGAATGCGGAGGTACAGTGAAAATGATGAAAGAATACGAAATAGTACTGTCAAAAATGCTTGAATTTTCAATGTGGACTAGACCTACTGGGCAAACCACAATTAAAAAAAAAAAAAAAAACGTTTCTGACTATTTACCTCTCAAGTGGTGTGGAAAAAGTAGCATTTTGCATGTGTCTAGTGATGTGATATACTAGAAATATTGGTATTTTGTAATTAAAACTACAAAGTAGAAAATAAAAATAATAAAAATTTTTTAAAAACATGCTTTTCTTTTTTTCATTCAAAAAAATGAACTAAAAAGTGGAAAATAATTTTCTTTTATCACAAAAAATTTATCCTATATAACACATAAGTTAACATCAGACCTATTGTATTACGATACATTGAAATTATCATTTAAATTTCTGACTCAAAAGAAAAGCGTGGGCGCCTTATCATAAACCAACGTAAGTTTAGTAATATGAACAATAAATAGTAGTCGATTGAAAATTGAATTTTAATGTTCGCATATACTTATTAATTATCCTTATAAGATAATCAAAAATATTTTCGATAACTTTATGATAAGGCGCCCACGCTTTTCTTTTTAGTCAGAAATTTAAATGATAATTTCAATGTATCGTAATACAATAGGTCTGATGTTAACTTATGTGTTATATAGGATAAATTTTTTGTGATAAAAGAAAATTATTTTCCACTTTTTAGTTCATTTTTTTGAATGAAAAAAAGAAAAGCATGTTTTTAAAAATTTTTTTATTATTTTTATTTTATTTTTTGATTTACTTCACATTAGTTTACTTCTTCAAAAAATAAACAGGAACAAGATTACAACAACATTAATAGATATTATTTCTCTTTACCTAAAACCAGAACAGTAGACTATTTAATCTGGAATTTGAATGTCAGCGAATTTACTCTAATTTTTAATAGAAATATTTAATAAAATGCTGGGGCTCCAGATTAAAATCAAACATACATTGCACAAAGGGATGATGAAATAAAATTTTGCACTTACCTTTTGTTTGTTTAGCATTTTCGATACACCGCAATGTTCACCAGTATCATTTAAACTTAGGTAAAAAAGAACTAGACTTTCAGCAAGTCTTGGCTCGCAACCTGAAAACAAATACTCATAAATGTTGAAAGCTTGAAATTAATGCATTTTGGATCATAATCATACTGTAAAAATCAATGCTTAAATTCCACTTATAGTTTTATTTTTCAGGGAAACAATTTGAAGAAAAAAACTTTTCACATTGCAAGATATAACTACAAATAATTAACTAAAAATAGTGAAAAAAATTTAAATAATATTTTTACTTTGTTGGCTACCCCTGTGTACAATTTTTAACTTGTAGTGAAATACAAGACCTCAACACGTTGGCACGTAATTGTGCAAACATACTTAACGAAATAGGAAATATTCAACAGAACCCCTGACAATGTAAATAATTGGGTGCCTCGATCTGTCGCTTTTTAATGCAAAAAGTGAGGAAAAGCGTGCCTTTTTGTATCAAATTATCGTTCGCAATAATTGTTATCACAAAAGCAAATTAAAAATGTTGCAAATACGTCATTTTGTTTTTATTATGATCTACGTAAATCGTTTCCCTTTTAGATCACGTTTAATTAAAAAAAAAGGAAAATTTCACATGGAGCTAAATCTGGAGAAAATAGAAGGTATTCCAATGCTCCATTTTTTTTTCAATCAGAAGTTGCTTTAAACAGAAAAAGAATGATGCTTTATTCCCACCGAGATCCTCTCGCAGAATTTCCCTCGCAGTGTTTTTGTCAATGCTCGCAGTTTGAGCTATCATTCCGAAAATCAGTCAACAACTGTTCAAATCAACGAACTGAGAATCCTATCGACAAGCGGGATACGAGCGTGCTTAACCACGTCTGTGAAAATTCGAGAGCACTTTTGCTAGCTGTACAGCTGCAGATATGTCCAAGGACACAATTAACTCCTTCTTTTTTCACCTCCGCAACTTTTAAAGTATTGACTGCGCGTCTTCTACTCCAACTAAATGAGGGTGTGAGGGTGAGAAAAATATAAATTTGAACAAATGCATACCTGGATATCCTTTGAGATTCTGTAAGTAAACGATGGACGCAGGATGATGAGTTAGGTTGAGCGTTACTTGCATTGTTTCTGAGCCACAAGTAACGTTATAAAACACTGCAAAAGAAGATTAAATGTAAGTTATTTCTGTTTGAATTTAAGAAAACCAAAAAACCATTTCAAATATTCTAAATACTTTCATAATTGAATATAAAGGGGAAACTAGGGAGGTTTAACAAAACAGGGTTTTTACAAACCCCTGTTTTTCATATTTATGAATTTTATTAAACTGAGGAGCAATTGGTGATAGCATGGTAGTAAGTACAGTCCTAAGTTATTTTTCCCGTTTTTGATCATTTCCAAATAGAATCAGGGAGTGATCACAGAGACACAGAAATTAGAGGCATTAGTAGAGGCACAGAAAAAATTTCTTTGAAAATGAAATTCAACTATAAATATTTTTAAGAATCATTATTTTTATTGATTTCAGTTAAATTTATTTACAATTAGTAGTATTTCTTTAGTTTTAACTGTTGTACTACTTTTTAATATTCTTTCATTATACATGTCACTATTTCAGCATAATTTTTATAAATCAATTAAATTCATCTCTAGTGGGTAGGTTTCCCATACATACTAATTTACGCATTGTACATTTATCGTTAGAAATGCTTAGGTAGCTCCAAAACTAAGGTCCGTTTAATCATAAAAAAATAAGTTCAAGGAATAAGAAGCAGTAAGAGGATATATTTTTATTTACAGTGATGTTTTACTTCATATCTAGTTTTTCCACACGATTTCTATTCGAATCAATACATCTGCCGCAACGCTTCTCTATTTATAACTATTCTTCATAGACGTCGGGAAATTGAACCTGTTGTACACGTTCATTTTGAAATCATCGTCGTTTTGAAATTGTCGTATTCTCAGCTATTTTGCAGATGCAAGAAGAAGTAGACGCTTGCTGCTAGGTTGGGATTGCGCAGAGAGTAATTAAAATGTTCCTAATGAAAATCGTAACTATTCTGCTTTTTTTTTTAACTTGCACTGTTAGTGAGTGCGTTGTAGATCCTTACAGTGAGAATAAACTACAGTGAATATCAGCAGCTGAAGATTTGTTTGCCTCCGAAAATGTAATTAAAAAAGCCATTTTACGACTGGCGACATCTATACGATGTCCCAGTCCATTGTATCCAGCTCTCATCAACTGGTAAATAATTACTTAAAAAAAAAAAAAAAAAAAAAAAAAACGGGCTGTAGTAGTTCTGTAAAGAGTTACTAAAATGCGCTGTTATCTTGAATTTATATTCAGGACTACCTTCAGTTCTGGTCACCAGACCTTAAAGTTGGATTGCAGGTTTTGTTTTTTAAACTCTAATAAACAAACCACATTTCATAGTTCCGTCTGCAAATTCCCACCTTGTTTATTTGTTTACGATGATGATTTGGGTGCGGCATAAAACGAGCAAACGTTTTCTGTGAATTAATCACATATTTGTAATGAGTGAATGTTGAGTGACCTTTTTTTCACAATTATATGCATCTGAATTATTTCTGAAGATATGCGGAACTTTCTGCAGTACTTTGCTGCACATAGAAAGTTACTTGAGAAGATTTTGAATGGTCCCGCATAAAACTGCCTTGACTTCAGAAGCGATATTTCCTGTGCGATGACATGAAAATTAAGAACCAATTAAATGAGAAAAACATCACTTGACTTTTTCTGTAACGAATTCAAATCACATTTTTTTTTTGCAAAATTGAGATAGGAGCATCTTAAAGGATATTTATGAGTAAGAAAAATAATTTTAGCTGCAATTTTAGCTGAATTCTGCTATCATTTCAACGAAAATCGTTCAAACTACTCGTGTATAAATTAAATTTCTACGTAAAAAGTTGATATTGGTCAAATAAACATAATTCGTCTTCCACTCTATCAAGTAATCTCACAAATGATTAATTTTGCTGATTTGAGTGTATTTTGCATTAGTTCAAACTAATTTACTAGAATTTCATTCACCTTGCGACCTTTATAATCTTTATCTCTACATTGTTTATTAATACGATATTAATTAATTTTTGCTCTCAGTTTAAATAAATATGAAATGAAAATGTAATTATGCTCAGAAATATAATGTTCAATGAATAAAATTGCCCAATTCATGCGAAAAGAACTTAAATTGGAGGATAAGTAATTACTAGCTTTATGGGATTCCGTGTTTCCGAAGAAGCAATTACACACGAACTTCCTCTATTATTCCCGAAATTTTAATTAAGTATATCAGTGAAACTTAAATCAGAGGACAATGAATAATTCATCATGGGTCTAATCTTTTAGATCAAATAAACCAGAGCCCTATCCTTCATAAAACAGAATGTGCGATTGAATCGTTTCTCGCATTTCGAGTGGCGAAATCTGCTCGATTGTAATTATCTCACTGATTATGGTGTCGTCTTTTACACATTCGTCATCATTCAACGGAATCTCATTTATACTCGCATTTTCTCCAGTGCTATCGGGAGTACAATTGGAGGAGATAATTAAAAATGATTTTAAATCTGGATGGATATTGAGCTGTAGAGAGTTAAATGAATATCCGGACACCTTTATTGTTGCAACTGAATTAATGTTATATCGTTTAATAAATTTCTTGGCACTTATTGTGATGGTAGTGTTTAATAACTATCACAGACGCGTACAACAATGTGCTTTAAATATTTTTCTGGAGCTGATTAAATCAAATATAACAGGAGTATAAAGTTTAGACTCAACTACAAAATTAATAAAGGTAGGCAAAAAGAATAAAATGAGAAAATGTATTTTTGCTAAATGTCATCGATAAATTAATTTATGCGTAATTAGCGGTACCTGCACGGCTTTGAAAACATTAATTCATTGGAAAAAAAAAACAGAAATTAAGCACAGCAAAGATGGATAGGGTGCAAATGCACGAAAATCAAAACGTCGAACATTTTTGCTACATTTTTTTTTCCACTAAGCAATCAATTCAGACGGGCAAAGAAAAAATCTTACCTTCATAGTCTTAAAAGTTTTTGAATTTGACTTATGTTAAAATTCAGAAAAAGGTTGCACAGTAAGTCAATATAAAACATATTTTTTTCCCTGAAAAAATCCTGCCCTAGATACAACCTGCTAAAAATGAGCCGACAGTCATTTTTCAATTGCAATTTTCGACAAAATGTTTACAATACTTTGTCTTCAAATAGTTTCAATATTTTCTCGCAATTTTTGTATTTGAAAGATAATGAGTTACTCTTTAAAACGATAGGTACCCTTTGGAAATATGAGTTCAGTTTTTCCTGCAACAGCCTTTTGAAAGAAAAAAAAAATAATTGTCTTCAAAATGGGCTAAGTAAAGAAATTGTGATTTGTTATACTGTTAATCAGTCTTAGTGAATAATAAATTTCCTGAAAAAGAGAGCCTCAACGTTTAAATTTAATATTTTAAGTGTTTTCAGTAGCTGTAGACTAATACGTAAGTGTAAACTTGAAGATTCACAATTTTATTCAGTAGCAAGTAATAATAAGATACCCCCCTCCCCAAGAGCTCGGTCGATGCGGCTGGTACATAGTAGATAGACGGAATATGCATATAAATGCTCGCAGGGTGTGCAATTTTAAATAAATGTAAGACATTGAAATTCCTAAATTTTTGTCTTATTTGAGAACGTCTAGAATTACGTAATCAATCGTTTTTTGTCATAGCCCTACATGTATAGGAATGTGGGGCAAAGTATAATAGAGGGGCAAAGCGAAATGGTGAAATATTTACTCTGCTTTTAGCGCCACCTATCTATTAATATTTTAAGTATATAGCAGAACATGTAATCTATTTCAGTCATGAAAAAATCACACCGAAGATTAAAGCACATGATAATACAGGCAAATTTCAAAAATTCACACTCATATTGTAATATTTTGTTGCAAGTAAAACATTATTTTTTTTATTATAAAATGATAAATTTCCTAAGATTAACGTTTTAAATATTAATTGAGACCATCTATTATTAAGTTAACATTAAACTTATTAGCATTTTAAATGTTTTCTACATTAAGTCAAGTACACGCGGGACAAAATGGATGGGGCAAAGTGAAATAGTTTGTTATATTTACTCTCTCATTCATTTACTAAATTATTTACGTATTCATTTATTAATTCCTTCATTTACATTCCTCCATTTTCTAATTTACAGATTTTTTCATTCATTCACTTATGTTCTGATTCATTAATTCTTTTGCTTGTTCATTTATTTTTCATATAACTAATTAACTAATTTCATTTTCAGTTTATTGCTTCAATACCTTTTCATTTACTCATTAAATCTTTTATTTACTGATTTATTTGATCAAAAATATTTTCTATAATTGAATAGAAAATACTTCATTAGAAAAATATTTCATTTTTAATTTTGCCCCGTGGAAAAAAAAGTGAAAAATTTCCACTTTTTTTTTGAGGGCGCAAATTTACTGCCAAAAACTAAAAAAATACTGTGTCAATGTAAGTTTTTTATATAATAGAATCTTCTTTCTTTATGTACTGTAATTTTCAAAATAAATTTCCAATTTGTTTATTTTGAAAAAGCTCAGTCGTCTTAACCATTTCACTTTGCCTTGCATTCCCCTAATTTGTGTTTTAGTAGTTTTTAAATAAATAAAAGAAGATTCCCCCCCCCCCCCAAAAAAAAACACTTTTAAACTGTTAGATTGCACACGCATTCAGCACTCTGTCAAAAATAATTACGAGTCAAGTCATCTTAAGACACACTTTATAAATTTTCTGAAATAAGTTGTTAGTGCGAGAAATGATAAGTAGCATCTTCCAAGAAGTTATAAACACGTGATTCATCAAAATGTTTGAAGAAAAATAAAAGCAAGTGAATAAAATTGAGAAAACAACAGTGTTTTTTTTAAAAATCGTATTGACAGGTAGATTATGTTTTAGTCATTAGAAGCGAGAATTATAAGTAAAAATAGTAAGTTGCAATGAATAAAAGTGAATTATTTGGAACTAGTGGCCACAAAGACGAACGACAGCTGTCACGTTATTCCCCAAGCTGACAGCTTGAAAAGAAAAAATTTCCAGATAAAAATGCTTATTTTGAAGGAACTATTGTGCATTTTTTAAAAATAATCATTCTCTGTGGACCAGATATAATAGGAAGTATCACTTCTTTTAAATTAGTGCTGAGTATGTCCCTGACATTTAAGATACAGGGGTGTAATGGAAAAGATGTTTTACAGTACATTGACTTTTTTTTTTCAAAGCAAGCTCTAACGAGTTCTAAAAATCAACTACGTGAAAAACTACCAGTGGGACGAAAAATATAAAATTCAAAAAATGTGAAAACTTTGCTTCTATAAGAAACACTTTTAAGGTGGATTTGTATTGCAGCTTAAAGTGTAAACTTTTGAGATACAAAAATTTTCACTATTATTTAAAGTTTTTGAAATAATGTAAAAGAAAGGAAGCATAAAAATGTGTCTCACTGTACTCTAATTATAGAGCACAGAATACGCAGCACAGAAAGACAGCATACAAGACACATAGAGACGGCCTGTAGAGTTGAGTGAAACGTACTATGTTAAAAATTTAAAATGAAAGTTAAATCGTGATGAAAATAAATATTCAAGTTTCATTGTACATCAATATAAAAATTTAATTTTCAAACCACAAAAATATTGATTACATTTTTTACCATTTCTTTCGTAGGAGCTGTTATCAATAACTTAATATTTTTATTAAGCATGGATGCAACATCTGGTACAGATGTATTGATAAAACCAGTCAAGATGGTTTTACTTTTGCGCAAAAAACTAACCTACAAGTCTCCATCTTTAGTATCAGCTATCATTAAAACATTTCCAACATTAAAAGTATTTCTGATTAATGGCAAATTCTATCAGAACAAAGTCTCCTTCAAGTGTCTCATGATCTAGCTCTTCAATCCCTGAAAGTACATTTTTGCACATGTCAATATGGTGTGATAAAATATCAGGTCCTCCAGTGAAGTTTTTCTACCTCAGCAGTTATGTCAAATAAGCCTACATGTTTTCTATATTTTTGACATTTTTTTTTCATTTCTCTAGTTTTTTTGTGTTTGTATTCGAAGTTTTTTTAAAGTTTGTATTTCAGGAGCATCACTTGCAGTGATACGTTTAAACTTTTTATGCTCTTTCTTCATTACTCAACCTTTTCTATTTTAATTATATATATATATATATATATATATATATATATATATATATATATATATATATATATATATATATATATATATATATATATATATATATATATAGGCGTATAAAAATATTTTACTCTTTAGATCTGTACGCCAAAATTAATTTTTATTTCATCGTACTACATTTTCTGTAGTAACCTCCTTTTTTAGTACATCCAGCGCATTATCTCTTTTCGCAATTTTTAAAGTAATTCTTCATTTCTTTTGTTCAAACTCAGAAGTTTCGGAATACACTTCTTTTTTTCTAATTCAATCTTCTTCTGTTTTTTCTTTACTTATAGAAAAGAAATACTTAAAATTTCATTTTCACTTTCGTTTTGTGGGTGGAAACTTAAACTTTGTTTCTCCTTTAAAATTTCTGATTACATTTATTATTTTTTTACTGTTACGTAATCTCAAATCCACCACACTCCAATCCACTCATTACTCCCCTTTTTTCTGTTCCCAAAAGAACCCCTCTTTTCTTTTTTAACTTTCCTCGCAGCGGGAGGAAGTATCATCATAAATGAGTAAAGAAGAAAGGAAAGAGAAAGAGAGAGAGAGAGAGATGATTTTTTATTGTTAAGATTTGTTTTTATTCATTTTCGTGCTTTTATTTTTATTTCTTAGGACATGTTTCAAATTTTCTGCCCCTAGAAAAGTTACACAGCTATTTTGTTTAACTCTAAAATTTTCACACAAAAATAATTTAATGAGTATTGCAATTAAAACTTTGGGATATCTCTTTCCGTACTTAGGAATTTATGTTAAGACTCACTAATTATTTTGAATAGAGAAACTTTTTAAAATTTAGTTGATGTAAAAAAAATCAATATTGTTTCTAAACTGAAGTTTGCAAAATATGTACACCATGGGCACTAACGTAATACTCAGCCTTCTAAAAACGTCCCGTGTATAAATGAGGTAAATTATACGCTTCTGTCTTGGCTGATATTTAAAAAAAATTTTTTTCATTGTGATTTGAAATAGACCGGTTTTGTAACGGCAAAATTTATCCAAAAATTCGAAGTTTGGTGCACATAAAAGAACCGGAGTCACGAGTGTTTCAAATCTAATTTAGAGGTTTTTCCTCAATTCAAATACAATTGTACTTCATCCTTGTGCGAACGTTATAACGATTTTTTCGTTTCGTCCGCAGTTATTTTCTTTTTTTCTGCAAACGATTAAATACTTTTCGCACCTAACAACACCCTTTTTCGAAATCGTTATTTACGAGCGTTATACTAAAACATGTAACTGGAAATTTGTGTAGATCATTTATATCTATTTGTACACAGTTTAAAGTGAAATCCCCTAAAACTTTCGGTATGCTTTTATTCCCGAAAGTAAAAGCTTTCAGTAAAAAAATTCTGAAACGTTACTGATTATTTCCGTGGAACGGGTTTTCATCTATTTCCCCGTGAAGTTAAAACATCTTCACAAAAAAGTTTCCCGAATCGGTACAAGTTGCACGAATGCAAACTTTTCGCTGTTGCGAAAAATATTTTTAGCTACCGGTTTAAAGATTGACAAAGCGAGTTTAATGAGTATTTCGGCTTCAGTTCGATTACGACCCGGCCAGATTGACTAAGCTCCCAATGATAGTGAATAAGTCTGTGGGTAGCTGCATGCAAGAATGGTAGGGAAGAGAGATGATTCTTACTTGCAATTCTGCTAGCTTTGACCATGGTTGCTCCAACACTTCTAAAAGTTTTCTTAGCAAATCAGAAATGTTATAATCAATTACATTAAATCTTCCTAATTTCCCTTGAATATTACAGACTGGCTTTGACCGGTGCGATTTTCAAATTCTTCAGAATGATTCAAGGATAATTTCAGGAATGTTACTGACTTTTAGCGGAAAACGTTCCTGGTTTTTGCAAGATATGTTACTGGCAGAAATTATGCGTATCAGCTGCCCATTATTTTTCCAGAATTGTTTCTGAATCATTTTTAGTGCTGTACAGCAGAGTGATGTATGGTCGGGTAATTATCGAGGAAGGTTTTGTGCATAAAAATTAAAACACAATAATTGTGGTTTTGGAATGATTTTGCTGCCACGACTACCGTATTCAATAAGGCTGTCACAATTTGGCGACAAATGAATTTTGTTACGATCAGTAGCATAACGCCAGGAAACGCTTCTACAGAGCGTCCCCTTTTCAAAACGAGTCCTTCAAATTGCAATCATTCGCAATATTCTGCGTATATAATATGTTCAAACATGTATTCGTACATAATATGTTGATATAGCCCATATTCAATCATTTTTCACCATACTGTTTATACGTTATATATATATTTGAAATTGCTTAGCAAGATCACAAAACTTTTTTTTTGTTTCCAATAGGGGTGTGTAAGAATCCCTTTCACCTTTACCAGACCTAGTGCGCTCCGCTACAAAGCATCTTTACATCTTTCATGTGACACCATTAAGACGCTGATGCGTGACACAAGTAGTTTTTGACGCCCAACTCCCACCAGATCGAAGCACCTGTACTCTCTTCGATGCAAAACTGCACTAGGAATTTAATTTTGGAATTCAAAGCCAAACGAACACTCAAGGTATCTTTTACGTGTCGCATAATCATACAACATGGATGCTGATCATTTTCTGCATCTCGAAAATCTACTGACTGGTCATCTCAAGTCAGAACCCGGGTCCAAGGCATAGAAGGCCAGCGTCTTACCAACTTACCACTAGCCGTTTGTGGCATGGTGAATCACAAAACTCTAGAGCCATAAATTTAGTGAACACGATACTGCACGTAGAGGAGAAGGGGGCTAGTGTGGACAGATTTTACATTTTGAAAAAAAGAAATATACTAAATAATGTTTATAATACACTGATATTTTTTAAAAATAATTTGCACTTTTGCATTTATTTTAATTGATATTAAAACATTTGGCCGAACATTTTTTTCATTAAAACATTTTCAAAACAGGTTGTTTTTGTTCACACTAGCCCCATGTCATGGGGCTAGTGTGGAAAGCTAAAATACTAAACAGCACAGAAGCTAAAATACTAATTAAGCAATGTAAACAGTGGATTTAAAAACATAAATAAATAAGTTTTAACCGAAATAGCAAATTTCTTAGCCAATGTTAACCTTAACAAAACATATTTTTACTCATAATAAAAGTTTAAGATATTAATTCGTAGCTATGTGTAGTCTAAAAATAAAGAAATTATTTAAAAGACAAATTAAAATGTTTGAATGCTTTTTACTTTTATTTATATGAAAAAAAGGTATTTTAATGCAGAATGGAATTTATTTCCTACTTTACACAATTATTAAAGATATCAACATTAAATGTTATGTGAGATGCAAAGTAGAACATGCACTGTAAAAATAACTCGCAATCGTTCCTGGAAATTAATGGGCAATGGGCAGCTCATGTGCCCAATTTCTGCCAATAACATCACTTGCAAAAACCAGGAGCGTTCCTTGCTGAAACTCAGTAATATTTGTGAAATCATCTTTTAATGTTTCTGAAGAAAATGGAGATCTCTTATTGAGATATCAACTCCCCTTGAGAGCTTATTCAACGTAGACGGGCCGTCATCGAGCTGAAGACGATACACTTAATAACTACACTCAGTTAATCTTTAAACTGATAGCTAAAAATATTTTTCACACCTCTGAGGAGTCACATTCGTGACACTTAAAGCAATTCAGAAAACGTTTTCCTAAAGACACTTGATTTTACGGGGAAATAGGTGAAAACCCATGAAATCTCGCAACGTTCCACGGAAATATTCAGTAATGTTTCGGATTTTTTTTACAGTGTGCTACTAACAACCATTTGGTGATGGTAGTTTCAATACAAATTCATTTCACGATATTTGGGATATTTATTTTCCATCGTGGAAAAAGAATAATTTTCGGTGCCTCAAAGAAAGATTTTGTTCACCATTTTCCCAGAAGAAATGCATAATGAAATTAGTTGATTTTAATACGGCCTCCACTCGTCCAACATAGAACAAAATGCGATTTTTTTCAAAAATTTTACTAACACAAAGTCATTAAGGCTTACGTCATTAGTAATTTGAATTATATAAAAAAAAGTAAAAAATGTGAAAATGACAGAATTCCTTAGTAAATTGACTTATCATCTTTCAATAAGCAAACTCATTTAGAAAAAAGTCTTTAAAATGTGCAACAACAAACAGAATCCTTTCTAAATGACACCATTAGATCATTTTCAATAAGTCATTTTATGTAGCAATTGGTAAAAAATAAAATCATAAAATTGAATAAGTAAAATCATTTGTAAAAGAACTCATCACTTTACAAGAATCATCTTGTTTTGTAAATGGAACCTATAAAATATGAAAAAACGGAACATAAAGTCCTTTGTACTTGAATGCACACTTGTCAAAATTAATTTAATCAGGCAACTTACATAAAATATATGTATTATATTATCTCCTTAGTGTTTTCTCCCTCAAAGTTTCAAGGGATTAGTGTGGGCATGAGTCCACAGATGCCTCATTACGATGTGTCCACAGCAGCCCCAGCACTGTGTGTCTAAACTAACCCCATGGGGCAATTTTTTCTTTTAAGCCTTTTAATTATGAATTAAAACTATTCATAGCAGAACTGAATATCAATATATATATTTAATACATTTATTTATGATATATTATCTCCCTTTATTTGAAATAATAAATTAAGATAGTCCATAGGCGGATTTACGGGGGTGCCAGGGGGTGCGCCGCACCCCCAAAATTTTTGGTTGGGTTTTGAAAAAAAAAAATAATTTATTATCTTTCACCCAGAAGCGCAGTTGGGGGAAAAAATTTCATAGCTGCTATGCTAGTAAATTTACTTGAAACAAATCCAGTGTATTACCACACGTCACTAGTGCAAGAAAAATATAACTGTGCTCACAGTAAGAATTTAACTAATTTTATTCATTTGAAAAAAAAAGAAAAACATAACAAATAATTTCATGCAAATAAATCAAACAATTTATTGTTCAGTGCTGTGTTATAGAATAGAATAATAGGGAAGTTTTCGATTTGTCAATTTTATTTTTATATGATAGAGTAACATGTATGAACATCATAGGTGAAAAAAAATTTGCGATACGATTAGTAGTTTTTTTTAAATTAATTTTTAAAGTTCAAGCGCTTGTGACGTCAAATGGCATAGGAAGTGACGTCATGCGCTCTTCCGATAGGAGAGAAGCCGAAGGTCACGTATTCGACTTCGAAGACGAAACGTAAAAGGCTTATCTCCTCGCGTTTCTGGAACATTAAACCTCTCATCCTCTCGGAAATATTCGAATATCATCATTGATGTTACATGAGGAAGATTATTTAGATTGTACTTTAACGATTCCGGTCTCCACAGTGTTTTCCAAAGAATTATTGAATTTCTAAAAAATAAAAATATCAGCGCGCTCAAAATGTCCCTAGCGAAAACAAGGGATCTTCGGCGGAAGGCTGCCCATTCGCGCCCTGTGACGTAGGCTCGTGACGTTTCAGAAGAGCGCACTTTTGCGCGTGGATTTTTAAAAATTCATTAAAAATCAACCACGGTGTTTTAAAATTCGGCGATGGTGATTTTTTTAGTTTTGAGGGTCAATTAACAATATCCAATAGCCAAAATATGAACATTTAATAGGTAGCAACTTCCCTATTGTATGCTCTGTAATTGGGTATTTATTGGTACGTCAATACAAATTCTTCTATTTTGAAACAACTATGGCTAATCAAGTCCAAAAGCAAAACCATGACTGTTGCAACAAACTTTATCAATAAAATCTACTCCGAAATCAACTAAAAACTAACATTTTTAAGGTGAATTTTCAAAAAACTTTGAAGGAGGACTCTCAGACTTCTTGCTGCAGTGGTGCATTCAGGGGGGAGGGGGCACAATACTGGTGACCCTCATCGCAAAATGCTGAGTTGATGTTTTTAAAAAAATATTATTTATTATTGAAGAGAAGAAAAGATTTCATTCTGGGAAAACGCAGTTATTTTAAAAAGAAAAAAAAATAATGTTGGGTAAAAAATTTAATTTCTTTCAAAAAGAAATATTGACATTTAAATTTTTCAACAGCTTCAGATTATTGGCGGCAAATTGTGTGCCTCCCCCCTCCCTTCTCGCACAATCCTCTTTTCTTTCATACCCCCCCCCCTCCCCAACTTTTTTTTTCATTTTGTCGATCTCCGAAGCCTTCTCACCCGCCAAAGTTATTACGGAGTCTCTCAAATTTCGTTGCTTGGGATTAACTTTCGCAAAATTTCCAAGGGAGATCCTCCAATCACCTAAAAACATCGAAAATAGTTTAAAATTGCGTTTTTGGAGTTTCACTTTTGAAAAACTGCAGTGTTCCTAACGTTACCAAATAGGGTCTTACACTCATTTGTTTAAGACTTTAATTTTGAAAAATATTCGAACAAGGGCCTCCGACCCCCTTTCTCTAATATCATCAAAGATTGTTAATATTTTGGTTTTGAAAACTACTATTTCGTAATATTTAAGTGGGAGAATCTTTTGGGACAGCAGCCTTTGAAATCCTCTTTTTAATACCATGGAGTATTGCATAAGAACTTCATTTTTAGGACTTTAACTTCGAAACTTTTCCAGGGGAGAGCTCCAGAACAATCCGTCCGGTAAGGTAACTGCATCAAAAATTGTCCACCATAGTGTTTTCGGAACTTCAATTATGAAAAATTAAAGGTGTAGTTGGGTAGGGGAGGGGGTACATATTTTTATCTGCTTTCCAAAAAATCGATTGGGGACAGTCCATGAGTCTCATGCCTAACCCAAACTATTCATATGGATTATAATCACATTTATAAGACTTAAATTTCTAAAAATAGCCCTGGAGCACCACGTATTTTTCTTCCCCCTAAAATATCTAAAAGAACTCTAAAACTGCGTTTTCAAAACTACTATATTGCAATTTTTTTTTCTGGGTCGTGAATTCTCTTCTAAACCAGAAGCTGGATTCGCCCTTTGCTTCTAACAACATCGACTTTCGTTTAAGACTTTTTCTGCAGTTTGAATTGTTAAGAGTTGCCGATCCCCTAATATTACTAAATACGGTTTACATCACGTTTTTTATGCTTAAAAGTGCGCCCCGCCCCTAAAATTATTTTCTGATTTCGTCATTGCCTTGTTGCACCCCCAAAATTTTTAGCCTAAATCCGCCTATGAGATAGTCTCAAATCTAATAATTAAAACAACATTTTCCACTATGAAAACCATCTTTTGTAATTGCTACTGAACTATCAAGTATGTTGTCATGAAACTACACATGGAAGTCATGTTGGTGTTGTCCTTATGCATAAATTAACAGAGAAATTTTAAAAAAACAAAAATCAGAATTATTCCAGATGTTCGCACTAGCCCCCTTCTCTCCCACTAGGAGGGTCTTGATGACCCTAGTCCATCACCAGGGATCCATCGATCGAGGAATTTTGTAATTGCTACTAAACTCACCTTCCCTTTTCCAAACGTATTTTGACAAGTTTTTAGAATTTTCAGGTTACATTTATTATATCTACTAATTTATACGGATAACAATGTTACTAACTTTAAACCATACACCTATTAAAAAGGTCAGCTTTAATTGATCTGTCAATTTTTTACAGAATGGCTAGATATGCGAAACATTTTAAGTTACATTACCCGAGAAATGCTGCCGCTACGTAGCATTATAGATTCTGATATGTATTTCAAGCATATTATTTTGAACTTCCAAAATATTTGCCTGTTAATATAATTATTAGAATTCGAGAAACGCGGTAAAAATATTGGAACTCGCCGAAACCCTTGATGATTTCACTCTTAAACGATCAATGCTTGGTTAGAAATTGACACACCAGGTGGCTCTGGGTCTTCTTTAAAAATTGGTTTGCGGGACTCAAAAAAGTGTTAGGAGAGAGCATTAAACAAATATAAATTACACTTAATGAACAAAAGAGATGTTCGTTATGCTTAATTTTAGTCCGAACGGTTGAAACAAAGAGACACACATTAGATGTTGTTTATAGGAAAGTATCTGTTTTATTTTTGTACAAAAAGTCATGAAAATCAGGTGAACTATGGAAAAGATATTGTTGTAGAGAAAATGTCTCCTTAAAACCAAGTGCATAAGGAAATACAATATTTACAGGTACAGTCAGACCTCCATATATCGAAGTAGCAAATTGCCGGGAAAAAATTCGATATATAGAAATTTCGATATATAGAAACAACTTGTTTTTATCATAAAAAATCTCCTAAAACATTAAAATTAAAGCTAATTTTCTTGTATGAAACCCAATTTCTAATTTATTTGAGCACCGGATTAAACGAAAGTTAAGAATTAAAAAAATAACAGAAATTACACCTTTGCTCCTTCATACATCTTCATTCTTCGGCAATTCAACTTGATCCGCAACCTGAGTGTATTTTCGTTTTGACAATGTAATCGACAAAAAAGTAAAAAACCAATCTACTTAACCTGAATGATTTTTACTGAAGCTAAAAGACTAATAAAAATGATAATCAAACTTGAAACTGATTTTACAGTATTACTGGTTACAACTTGAAATGAACTTGACGGAATTTAAGAACTCCAGAACGGAACAACGACCTTTCTTTACACCCCTCAACTCCAGATTCCTTATAAGTTTCATAGCAACCTTAGTGAGAAAAAATTTTCCCCCTAACCTTCTTTTTTCATGAGACAAACAGTCTAAAGTGGAAAAAAAATCTGCGAATGTCTCGAAAAAAATTTCGATATATAGAGATTTTTTCGATATATAGAAACAAATTTTCTATGTAATGAACATGGAAATGTGCTAGGATTTCGATACATAGAAAATTTCGATATATGGAAGTTCGATATATGGAGGTCCGACTGTATTTATCAAAATAATGGAAACACTCTGTGACAAATATGTTGGGAATTGCTTCTCTGTCGTAAATGGTCTGTTAATAAAGGTGCCTTCTGACTGTTATAACTCACACAGGTGAATGTGAATCCAGATAGTGATTGAATTCTGTGGTCACTTTTTCTGCTATTGTTCACTGTTTAGACTTTACAATGCGTTTCAATACCCGTCGGTTTCTTTCACTGAGCTTATCTTTCCGTCCACTATTTTGCTTTTCCGGAGCTTGTCTTACTGCACTGCGTGTCATGGCTTTATATACTGTAGTTCTAGAAACGTCAAAAAGTTGAGATGTTTCAGTTACACTTGCTCCAGCTATGCGCGCTCCATCAGTTTGACCTCTTTTAATATTTGAGAGGTCCGACCTTTCACGCGCTTGAAAAAAATCAAAGACTTATAGAACTTCAATTAACCCAACATATGCTACCA
This sequence comes from Uloborus diversus, assembly GCF_026930045.1. Lineage (NCBI taxonomy): Eukaryota > Metazoa > Arthropoda > Arachnida > Araneae > Uloboridae > Uloborus > Uloborus diversus. Next base: position 116,212,537 of record NC_072734.1, on the reverse strand, counting down.
GAATGTGTGTATTGCTATTTATATAAAAAAAACAACAGGTATCTAGTTTTATTCTTTATTACTTGCGAAGCACATTCAAAAATGTCACTTTTATTCATAGGTGTTTCCATTATTTTGATAACTACCTGTATATTTTAGGAAAAAGCGAAAACATCTTGTCTCATTTCCAGGATTGAATTAAAAAAAAATGCGACCGCAGGTTGAACCCGGCTACGCTGGCAGAAACATCTGCGTGGCTAAAACTTAAAAGAAAGAAAAGCTGAAGACTAAAAACGATTTCCAAATATTTAAAATATATATACAAAAATACGCATTAAATTCCTATACAGATATAAAATAAAATACAACTCACAAAATTAAATTTCAAACTTTAGAGAAAGAAGAACTGGAAGAAGCATTTTGTAATTCAAAAAAAAAAAAAAAAAAAAATACTCTCCTAAAAACAGGGCCTTGAAACTATAAATATTTTGAAAACTAGCTGAAACTAAACATTTTTGCATATGCAAAATCACTACAGACAACTACATTTAGATTAAAATATGTTTAACAGCACATCTGATTTAAACTTGTTTGTTTCACATTAAAAATAAATAAATTAATTAAAAACAATATTCCTTGAGAAATGCAAAATATCCTTTAATGCAAATCGGCAACAATCTAAGTTTTTGGAAAAAATATGTAAAGTTGAAAATATCTCAAAAGTCAAACAAAACAATAAAGGCACATTACCAGCAGGCATAATTCTTTTATAGATCCATCAGCCATTTCAAAAATCCCTAACCTGAACATACAAGTTGTCACACTACCAATATATGAAAGATAGAATAAAAGATCGAACATTTTCATTTGCTGTGTTTTCTGTTTTTGGGTTCTTCCATTTTCCAGTCACGTTGGCTGAATACCCGCATTTGTGTTTGTACCGCTGTAGGACTTCAGAGGACTCATTTATTTTCCAAGAAACTATTCGATTCTGTCAATGTGAAGAATGTAAGGAATAGTTTTATTCTCTAGGTTAGAATATGAATGGAGGCAAAATAAATACGGCAAACTGTGAATATTTCATTGCATATTTTTTTTTCAGTTATATATCCAAGATGATGTAATAGTATGTGCTTTATATTTACATTAATGGGGTCGTTTCCGAAATTTTAAAAATATTTTTTTCTGAAAGAGCGTACTTAAAAACATACAATTTCATCTTTTTAAAAATAATTTGACAAATTTTACTATTAGAAATTCTTTTTTAATCGGTGCGCAGACTCAATTTTATTTTTTACGATTCTGCGCATGACATCGCAAATGATGAACTAACATTTACTGTTGCCAGAGCGCAATATTTAATTCGCATCTTTACTAACATGAACTGCGAACGATACGGTTGATAGCAAGCAAAGAGAGCAATATTTAATTCAATTCTGAATTATCATAACGTAGAAACGCGGACAGCAAACGTCAGCATTCACAGCACCAGTGGATTATGCGCCAATGTCTATCACTTGTGACGTCATAAAGACCATGACTGGTTTGAAAAATTGAACATTTTAAAAAGTTAATTAAAATTAAATGTTGGAAAAATGAAAGTATTTTCTAGGCCCATGATATTTTTTTTCGCTCTTTCTATCAACTTTAGTGACTAAATTTAGTACTTTTGACTAAAGGAAACAACCTCATTGCAATAAAGATGCTTAAATTCTTTAGAAATTTAGGAAGCGCTAAATCAATCCTTTTAAAATTTCAAATGAACAAAACAGAAACTGTTACCATTGTTTGAAAATTCGCTTATTTATTTCTGTTCAGGACAATTTTAAGCTGTTTTGCGGCTCTAGGTAACAGTTCAAAAATTCTACTCACATTAATGCCCTTGCACACTAGACTAGCTGGAATTTGAATTGATTATCAATAACTAAAATTTTTAATTACAATTATAATTTGCGTATAACTAGTAAACCAGTATTTTCTCATTTTTTTCTCTGCGTCCAAATTTGTAATTGATTGTGTAATTAAAATCTACGTGCTGAACCTTTTACAAATCCTTTAGTTAAACCACGAATTGTAATTTCAATTATGTGTTAAGTAATTTGCATTGTTTGAAGAAGGACGTACAACAGGTTCCAATAGAGTTCCAAAAATGACTCATCCCAACTTGTATATTTTAATTATTTTTCACATACAGAAGCATTTTTGAACAATAGAACATTAAAAGCTTTAAAGATCAAATAAAATATAAACGTTATTTAAATTATTATGGATTTTGTGCAAGTATGCGAAATGGTTATAGCATATCAAATTATAAATAACAATTTATTGAACTCCGCCCTCTGTTTTTACGCTCATTTTCATTAGATGTGCTTTATTATTATTGTTTTATTTTTTGTGTGAATCGTCACTGATCAAATAATATGGTTGGAAACGATGACGAAAATTACTCTTAGTTTCATTTAGTTTAATTTAATTTTATGGACATGAGGTAAATTACCTCTTCCTATCTGTTTAGTTACTTATAGCATACTAGTTTTAGTTTAAAAATTATAAAACGCTTAGCAAAAGGCTTGCTGCACAGATTTTTTTAAACATTTGATTTTATCTGGGTAGAAAATCGTTTAATTTTTACTTTTAATTAATTTATCAATATATGTTTTAAATGCATGGTATTTTATCATTTTTATACTAACAGCATATGATTTTCGTCGGAATAAGACCAAAGTAATAAAATTGTAAAGGGATCAAAGTTCTCAATTTTTGATTTCTTTAAATTGTTTTCAAAATTATTTCCTTAAATATATATCATTCTATATGTTTCTGTTATCGATAAGCAACTCCTAACTAAAAGTAACTTGCATGCATTTAAATAATTTTTCAACCGTGAAAACGCGATGTTTAGAGCTTTTTCCGACAAAGAGACGCAAGTCTCTAGAGCATTGATACGTCAAAATTCGTTCTGTCCCGCATTTTGATTATTTTTCATTTAAATATCAGCGCTTTTGTTATATGCTGATGATATTTATGTTCAACAAACATTTCTTTTTTACTCATATCTAAAAAAAGACCCTTGAATGAGATTGTAGTGTCACACATTGCAAAATACAGTCAAAATCTTTTTAGTTGTATTCGCCTTTGAATATACTACGAAAACCGTTTGTATATATATATATATATATATATATATATATATATATATATATATATATATATATATATATATATATATATATATATATATATATATATATATATATATATATATATATATATATATATATATATATATATATATATATATATATACATACTGTAATCACTCATACTAATAATAAAGTATTTGAAGTACGTAAGTTAATTTCATTTTTCTTATCAACTAATAATAAAACTGAAAGTCTGTCTGGATTTCTGTCTGGATCTCTGTGACGAGAATAGCGCTTAGACCATTCGGCCTATTTTCATGAAATTTGGTGCAAAGTTAGTTTGTAGCATGGGGGTGTGCACCTCGAAGAAATTTTTTGAAAATTCGATTTTATTGTTTTTCTCTTCCAGTTTTAAGAAAATTTTACCGAGCAAATCAACACAACGTGGTATATTGTTCCACATTATGATAAATTACGAAATTATCATAACGTGGAACCGTAACATGGGCAAGCGAATGTATATAGCAAATTGGCGTGACAATCATTATCCAATATTTGTAAAGATAGAGGCGACCTTTTCATTTTCTACTACGGGCAAAGCCGTGCAGGTGCCACTAGTTTTAAATAAAACTAACGGCACACAAATTAAGTAAGGTACTAGTTAAGTAAGGTATTTAGTTTCAAAAATAAACTGTGTAATTCGGACAAAACCATGAATACACCTATAGCATTTACTTTTTTTTTTTAATGAAATGAAATGCTCAGCCATTTCCTTAGAAACCAAATGTTTTTATAAGAACGCGGGGCATTCTGATTTTTTAAGGAAAAAACGTGATCTTTAAAAAATTCCTTTACTTCGAAAAGCGAATGACTAAGCTTAGATTTTTTTCCTTTCTTGCTTTAGATTTTTCAAACTTTTTTACCTCTGTATTGCAAAAAGGAAGATTTGTTTGAGTGTGTTAGATAAGAGATGTTTTGCATTCACATAAAGTTCTCGAGTTTTGTAGTAAAGATGAATACAAGAGAAGTAAAATAGCTCAATCTAGTTAGAATAGTACCACACTTTTCACAATATTCCGTGCTATACAAAGAAATTGGTTGAATCTAGTAAAAATGTAACTGCAACTAATCATATTAGTGATTTTATTAACTTAAATGTACTTTTTAAAATAACATTATACTACTGAACTGTTGAATTAAGTTCATGATGAAATATTTAACCACTTTTAAAGTTTTTCTCCAGAAAGTAACTTTACAATAGCTGCGCACTGACGGTATCGAAAGCGAAACTTTTAGTCACAGGCAGTGCGCGCTATTCATTGATAACCTTTTACACGGATGTTGATTGCTTTTTTATCATCTAATATAACTCTTTAAAAAGAGAGAGAGAGAGAGAAAAATGTGATACAATTTTTAAAATCTGTCAATTCTAGCTGTTATTTAAAATCTTATTTCCCTCTGCTATTGCCTGTTATCCTCTTCTATCTTTATTAATAATAAAGCAGAAAATTGGTCTGGATCTCTGTGATGCGCATAGCACCTAGACCGTTCGACCGATTTTCATGAAATTTGGCAAAGTTAGTTTGTAGCATGGGGGTGTGCACTTCGAAGAGATTTCTTTACTAATAATAAAGCTGAAAGTCTGTCTGGATCTCTGTCTGTCTGGATGTCTGGATCTCTGTGATGCGCATAGCACTTAGACCGTTCGGCCGATTTTCATGAAATTTGGCACAAAGTTAGTTTGTAGCATGGGGGTGTGCACCTCGAAGTGATTTTTCGAAAATTCGATTTTGTTCTTTTTTTATTCCAATTTTATGAAAATTTTACCGCGCAAATTATCACAACGTGGGAGAGTTAAATTACGAAGTTATCATAACGTGGAACTGTAGCATTGTCGAGCAAATGAACATAGCAAATTGGCGAGGAATTCGTCATCCATTATTTACAAATATACAGACGAACCGAATGACCTTTTAATTTTTCAACTTCCGGCAAAGCCGTACGGGTACTACTAGTATTTTATAAAGCTAAATGTGCATTTTAGTAGTGTCATGTGAATATTCTATTTCACAAATGACATTGTTAAATTTATGTATTCACTGCAGATTAGGGTTTTTGGATTTAAATGATTTCTTTTCATAATTATGCGTAGATGTATTCGGTTGTCGTCTGTTTTTTTTCCTTCTCATTCCTTTCCAATTTTTCACTCTGCCATTGAAATGTACTTCGGTTAGTCGAAAATGCACATGTGTTTTCTATCTGTTTCGTGCTTGAAAGGTTGTCTATTTTCTAAGAATTTGTGGTGAGCTGGCCCTTCTAGCAATTTTGCGAGTAAGGAACCCATCTTTCCCACGCTACATGTATTTTCGGTATTGCCTAAATTGCGAGTTTTGTGTTTTGCTCTAGAAAGGCTAACTTGGCGATATGCTTATGGTGTTAGTCGTTTTTCTTCCATTCCAAATCCTGTTTTGGCTCACGCTTGGCGAGATGTTAGACAATGGACGTGTCTTCTCTTGGAGTTTTTTCGAACATGTAGGACGTCTTTTGGTGTCCTGGTTCCTTTCCAACAACGGACCGGTAATTCATGAGCACCCCTTCCCCTTTCATTTTTCCCAACTTTTCTTTGCTATCCTAAATCCTATCCGTTATTATTTTTTTTCTGCGTGTTAAACTCAAAGGTGATGAACTTGTGACAAAGTGTACGCGATGATATGTATTTTAATGTTTGATGCTTGAATTCTGAAACTTATAACTAATGATTTGCTCTGTATATGTCTTGTAGGAAATAAACCTCTTTCCATTTAAACCTTTGTATCTTCTTTTTTTTTGTTTGTGTTTTTAAAATGTTTTTTTAGATGTAGATTTAGTTATTATTTTGGGGGATATCAGATGCCGGCAGTTTCTGCACATTGAAACTTGGGTTAACGCACAAAATTGTGCATTTGCGGATTTATTCTTAACTATGTCACTATACTATGTTGTTATAATGTTTGTCTTTTTATGTCACGGCCAAAAACCAAATAACTAAAATTACAATTCATGAATAATTCACCCTTTTAATAGCACTTCTATCATGACAAGTAGTAAGAAGCAATTCTATCAATGTCATGACTGCAGCTTATAAGTTTGACTTTTACTTTATTATACTACGGTTCTTTAATATAATTATCTGTTTTTAAAATTTTATTACCTATTTTTGTTAATACTACACCTAGTATTATTATTTAGCATAGCACTCCGCTTGTTGTCGCTTGTTAATCCCATCGGATAGACGTCAGATTGTTACACAATTGGAACTTACTTTACGTACAGATTAGCTGAGCTACGGTAATTAAGTCATTTGTAAAAACAAACGCTAACTAATGAAGTTTTGACGGATTTTCAACCACTTTTACTTGCCCCTAATCAAGACAGGTGCTGATTCAATTTTGGTGCTAATAGCTCAAAAGCGGGTTGAGCAATAGAATGTTTTTCCTCGATTCTTCTGACTGCTACATCCCACAAAATAATGAACGGAATCAAATACAAATTTATCCATAAGTAGTCCTTAGAGTGTATAAGATCTGATTTTATTTTGATTCAAATAAATCAGAAGGAAATGGTGCAACCTTAAGGTTTTTCATGCTGATTGCGAGTGCTGCATCTCAAAAAGTAAGGCTACGTTTTAGAAGAAATTTGGCAAATATGTGAATCTGCACAGAAACGGCGTTGGTTCCATTTTGGTGCCGATCTGTTCAAGTGAGTCCCCTATTTTCAATAATTCTAGAATGGGGTCGTTTCCAAAATTTTAAGAGTATTTTTTTTTTGAAAGAGCATGCTTAAAAACATAGGATCTGACCATTTTAAAATAATTTGTTTAAGTTTAATATTTTTAAAACATTACTTAAATCGATGCGCTTTCATTGCTTACGCTTCTGTCCGATGACTGAAAGGGCGAAATATTTAATTCGATCTTTACTCACGTGTATTGGTAACGATATGGTCGATAGCAAGCGTAGAGCGCAATTTGAATTCGCTTCTTGATTATCATAACGTAGAAACGTGGTAGAAAAATGCTCCAAAGAGAAAAATTTGTGACGTCATCAAGACCACGCCTTGTTTGAAAAATCGGAAATTAAAAAAAAAACATAATTAAAAAAGTTCTGTTGGGAAAAGAAAAGTATTTTCTGGGGTCCATGTTATTATTATTATTTTATATTATACTAGTGGTACCCGCACGGCTTTGCCCGTAGTAGAAAATTAAAAGGTCATTTGGTTAACCTGTATATTTGCAAATAATAGATGATGAATTTATCGCCAATTGGCTATGTTCATTCTCTCTTACATTCCACGTCATGATAATTTCGTAATTTACTCGTCCATCTCATGATAATTTTGCTCCGGGAAATGTTCTTAAAATTGAAATAGAAAAAGAAAAAAATCGAATTTTTGAAAAATCGCTTCGAGGTGCACACCCCCATGCTATAAACTAACTTTGTGCCAAATTTCATGAAAATCGGCCAAACGGTCTAGGCGCTATGCGCGTCACAGACATCCAGACATCTAGACATCCAGATATCCTGACAGAGAGACTTTGAGCTTTATTATTAGTAAAGAAGATAAAGATATTATTCTGTCAATTTCAGTGACAAAAAGTACTAGTTTTGACTGAAGGAAACAACCCCATTCCTTCAAGCATGTTTTTCCATCTGATTTACTCGTTCTTGGAATGCTTAAATGTAATTTTCACAAGTCTAACTAATTTTAGAACTTGCCGTCAGTGGAGATCCACAGAAACAGAAATTATCGCCAAGTTGTCCACAGCATAAAAAAAATTTGAGAACCTCTGGTGTCTGGTATAGCATTATAAATGATATTTAAGACCTGAAATAATACCACACATATAAACATCACTCAAAATGCTTTTAAGTTTATTATGAAAATAGCAAAGGAGATTTCTAAATAGGTTTTCACGAGAAATGCGGCTACATATGTAAAAGAAAGAGTGAATGAAAAAGCAAATTTAATCTTTTCTGGCTGAAAATTTACGCCTCGTGAGCATGCATTTTCCTGACCGTGAATGCATTTGCAGTATCATTGCGTTGAGAAACATTTCACATACTTGGGATAAGACCACTTCTTTTCATCCGTAAATGGTTATTGCTTTAGTTTTGCAGCATCATTCTTTTTCTGCCATTGGTATGACATGAACTTTTAGCACGTAGTGAAATAAAGAAAAGCACTTTTTTTTTAAATGTAGTGCACAAAAGTTAATTAATTTATTTTTCTTTCAATATGAGGAATGAAAACGAGCTGATGTGTGCGTCACATGACTTCTTTTTGCTCCAATTCAATGCCATTTCCCCATTATTGGCAATTTTAATGTGATTCAATAGTTTACTCTTTAAATATCACCAACAATTTCCAAATTGAAACCAGATTTAAAAAAAAAAAACCCGCCAAATTTGTCGCTAAGTTTGCGACAAAACATGGTGACCAAAAGACTGGCGATATATCGCCAAGTGTTCGCCAAATTATAACACCACTTAAGTTTACATCGAAATTAACAAGATTTCCCCCCAAAAAGGCAAAAGACCCCTTTAGAAACATCCGTATGCAACCAAAAGGGGAGGGGCACAACTAGACCACACTAGGAGTCTACATACCAAGTTTCAAATTTCTAGGACATACCGTTCTTGAGTTATGCGACGTACATCCGCACATACGCACATACATTCATAGGTACATACGGACGTCACGAGAAAAGGCGTTGTACTTAACTCGAGGAATGTCAAAATGGATATTTCGGGTGTTTGTACGTTCTTAGGCACTTATTCGCGTGTGGTCGGGTTGAAAAAAAAAAAAAAAAACTCATCATTAATCCGGGGGTGAGCAAAATGGAATTTAAGGCCGTATTTTGAGTGAAATTTTTTTCGCGAATACAATACTTCCTTTTTTGGAAAAGGAAGTAAAAAAGGTTTTGATGTGCAAAACTGTTTTTTAATCAGAAACTACTAATTTAAAGATGTAAACAGACGTAAAGATATGGTGAAGGTACCAAATGTGGATGTATTCGTCCGAAATACACATAAATACACACAAAGAAAGCAATAATTTACTTAAGATCTCGAATATGTGTTGGAACGGTACAGTAGCTAAAGCTAAAATGGGGACGAATACATATATATTAATGGTAAATGTAAGTGATATATCACACATTGGGTGGGACAAAAACATCATTATTATCACAAAAGTAACAAAATCATGCTAAATAAAAATTGACGAAATGTAATAGCTATGACTGTATGAAAGTGGAATAAAACATACCCGAAAGTGGAGTACAAAGCATACATATGAAAAATTGAAATTTAAGACAATGCTGAACATCGAGCCATGATATCTCTTTAAATGTGCATGTACTTACATAGCTTCCGTCTTTCGTTGTAAGTAAAATGTCATACAAAATGGTAGTAACTGAGTGGGTACAGATGCCAAATGCATGTTGGCTTGGTGATCTTTTTAAAGATTCTCACTGAGTCCCATATTTAACAGAGATGTATAACTAAAATTATTAGACTGGTTACTGCTAACAAAAAACCAAAACAATTCTTGAGCCATATTTAGCAGGTCTGATTGAATGTTGTCAATGTTTTCGTGGGATATTTTCATACAAAATACTTATAACGTATGATATAATTGATTGTAAGTTGTAGAGGGATTGCAAAAAACTATGATGACACTAAATGCTTGCTAAGTAAGGTTGAATATATATTAAATATGACACATGGTGTCTAATTTTCAACAGTAGATAAAACTGATTCTAAACAATTTGCGGTGATAATTTTGTCACGAAACTAAACAACTGAGCCAATTTCTGATGCATATGTTATAAAGTACCGCAACGTTTCGTAAACAAGTCATAGTTCAACAATAAAAAATATAAATAATATTTTCAAGAATATTTCTGAAAGAAATTATAGAGTTTTAAAAAGAACTTGCCAATTCTATTACTGTTTTAGACTTTTACAATTATGATACACATGTATAAGTAATTGTGCTTGCTTCTATTTTTTACACGATTATGTAGTTTGCTGAAACATAACTACGTACCATAGTTCTTAAAAAGCTTTATGTTTCAAATTAAATATTCTTCGTGGAGTTTATTGAAATTATTAAAGGGTGTCCCAAAATTAACGCAAGATTTGAATTTGCCACCATTTTTTCCATAAATTGTTGGCAGTCATGAAAAAAGAACAATTTGACAGTTGAGAGTTTAGGGTTAGTAAAAATGGGGTGTTATTGTACCATACAGCTAGAGAGAGTGAAACATTTCAATTACTGCATAAGGCATTTCCTGGTCGCGTACTCTCTCATTTCGGTCATCAGAATTGGCACCCTAGATCGTGTGATTTAACATTTTTAAATTTCTTCTTCTTATGGGGTTATTTGAATTCAAAGGTCTATGTCAACAAGCCCACAACCACCCGTGCATTACTATGTTGCGATACCGAGCGCCAATAACAGTAACTGCTTGACCAGCCTCAACTTTCATTATTTTTGAAACAATTGTTCAATAATGAAAGCGCGGATTATTGTATCGTATAACGCTCCATTTTTGATTACCCTAAACTCTCAGCTGTCAAATTGTTCTTTTTTCAGGGTTGCCAACCATTTATTGCAAACATGGCGGCAAATTCAAATGTTGCGTTAATTTTGGGACACGCTTTTTATGCCGTTAACTGAGGAAATCGCTTTTGATAACAAAATACTAATTTTAGAGATTTAGAGGGCACAGTAGCATTGACTTTTTTTGTGTATGAACTTGAAAATATATCAACACATGGTTGTTATCAAACATCGAACGCTGAATCCAACGTTAGTTCAGCCTAATTGGCGAAGTTCTGTGTATATAGTTTAAGGATGTTATCGCTGTGTATATAGTTCTGTGTCAATAGTTTAACGATTCTTGGAAGGTTTCATTTTGATCTCCAAGGTTCTTGAAATTATTCATTATAAGAAGACAATTATAACTCATGGTTATCTATGCTAAAAGACACTTTTAACCCTCTCCATTTTTGATATTCTTATGGCGATTTCGTTTAAACTATTTCATTCATTCGCTCGCAACGTCGCACAGTGGTTCAAAACGACAAAAAAGCGGAAAAAATTGGAAAATTGTTAAAATTCAACGTCGCACAGTGGTTCAAAACGACAAAAAAGCGGAAAAAATTGGAAAATTGTTAAAATTGTTGCATGGTATTATTTATCTTCATGCTTTCTGATCGTATTCACTGCGGAACCCCGATTTTACGTCCCTCGAATCTACGTTTTCCCCACATTTTACGTTTTTTATCATCAGGTCCCAGTTTTTCCGTACACTAATAATATTAATTTAACCCGGATAGGAAAGTTTGTTATTCATTAATTTCCTGCATTTTACGTTTTTCCCTTGGCTGTTAAAAAAAAAGAGAAAAAATGTTTTAAATTACGAAAAGTGTTTCCCTCTGTCATTTTTAAACCAAATTCACTCTGTTGAATGTTAATCTATGAAAACAGAAAACGCTTCTGATCCATCCGTGGCTGACCTTATGGTCACCATTTAAACGACGCAAAATTATTAATCTGTTCAAGTTTGTAGAGTTATAGTAAATAAAAGTGTGAGAGTGAACGAAAAACTCTTTCAACAAACGTAGGTTAAACCAAAGTCGTAAGAATTTGAACAAATGTTAATTGAAAATTATATACTAACCTGAAAGTTATAACTAAGCCTCTTCAAAAGCGAAATCACTGCAAATAATTGCAACTGACTATAATTATTGTTTCAAAATCAGACATTAGTACTGGCAGATATATAATTTACAATACAATACCGCCATTTAGTTATAAAATTAAAAGTAATTTACACTATGGGTGATCCCTTTAGGAATACTGGCTGTCTTTGCTCATCTACCTTATTTTGTTTGAAAGTTAAAATATTTTCCCTTCTTATCTTTCTAACCGGCGTGGCGTCGTCATACTAGCTTTTAATCCAGCAACCATGTTGAAAATATACCTCCAAACAATAACACCAAACAATTATCGCTATAAAAGAGTACTTCGTAGTATTGAGATGCAATAATCTCTCAATTTGAATCACAATTTGTGGCTGCCTTGTTTAAGGCACAAAACATTAATTAAATAATCTTGGCCACAATCATTTTGGAGGGATTTTATCATTATGTTGGGTATTGTTGAGGCGAGTTTACTGTATGTAGATAAGGGTGTCCAGGGCACATTTTGAAAAACATATATTAAACAGTTTAGAGCTTAGAAATTTTTTTCACTGATTTACCATCTGTTTAACAAGAAAAATATAACATAAATATTAAAAAAAATTAATTTAAATTTAATTTGTTTTTTTTGTTGTTTTTTTTTAAAAGTGGGGTTATTTAAATCGCTATGACTCAAAATATCAAAGTCTATTTTCAAAAAATTATGCACTAATATCTAAGTTTTAATTTTTACTCCGCGATTTAAAAAATAATAATTCAATATAAAATAATAAATATATCTGAAGAAAAATTTTGAAAAATTCAAAAAAAAAAAAAAAAAAAAAACTTTTTAAAAAATATACTATATAAAAAAATATATAAAAATTTTATGCAGTAAATTTCTTTTTTCAAATTTTTCAAAAAAAAATTAAAGTAAACTTTTTGAACACTACGCTCCAAATTTCATTACTTAGCCTTTATCAGTACTTGATTTATACGAGTTTGAATGCCCAACATCAGGAAAATATTGCATCATGGCGAAAAACACGTTTAAAGTTTTAATATTAGTTAAATGCATGCAACAAAAATAATTATATCTTTCGTTCTAATTGAGATAGGAAACAAGATTCCGACGTCTTTTCAAGCAGAAAAAAATGTAAAAAGCTTTTTTAAATGATTGAAAAAATGCAAAGTTTGAAGATTTTTGTGTCACGTACCCCCTTAAAAGTAATACCCCTATTTATAAATAAATGGAAAATTCAGAAGTACAACGCACATACACGAATACGCGTACCAAAACTTTAAAGTTGATTTGAATGTATATGTCTAGTCCTTCAAAGTATAATAAAATACTAGAAAATACGTTTTTATTTTATTGACAATCAAACCAGTATAAACTCATTTTACTATTTTGTTAAACATTTTGTTCTACGCCTTGTCAATTGATTTCTTTTTCCTTTTTAAAAAAAGGCAGAAATGAGATTCCTTTGGAGCGGTGATTGATTGCTAAACTGCCCGATTAAAATATCTGCGTTGAAAAATCCTTGTATTTTTGGGTTTGATTTGTAGGAGATGAAAATTGTAGGAACGGTCATTTCTCCCCTTCAGTGAATTAGATTTTAATCTTGCATATCCTTTCCCCATTTTCCTTTTCATTTGGTTTTTCATTCCTTAAATAAATCACTGAATAAAATCAAGACTTTGACAGTTTGAATTAATAGGGAACTAGGCCGAAATTCGCTTTAAAATGAGATGGAGGAACTGAATAAAGAGCAGAATTGAATGAAAAGTAGATAATATATATTCCGTTTTTTGATTAAACCAGCAGTTTACAAATTTAACCAGAGGAATATAGATTTTTTTCGTTTATTAGATTTTTGCTAAAATACCGTTTCTAGCTTAATACAAATATCATTTCAGCTTTATTGCTCTCTTTTTTTTTGTTTCTCTGAAGGTTGTTTTCATTGCTCTTGGTCTATTTTAAGCACGACAAGAAATTTCATAAACTTTTCAAATGATTGTTTAATTCAGAAATTACCATTTGAAGACTTTTCATTCCTCTTTATAAATAAAAATGTAATGTAAAAAAATTTCTTTCACCTTACTATTTACGAAAAAGCTGGGAAATGTGTGTGCGTATTGTTTTTAAACAGAGAACGGAAATTTAAGATTTTTTTAAAATCAATTTGTAACATTACAGTTGTTGTTACATAACATATTTCCAAATATTATCTAATAAAATCATCCGCCATTTTTATATATCTTTTTATTAAATTAGACATGAGACTTAATAGAAAAGATTCACGTAAGAAATTTCCTTTGAAATGAGTTCTTTTTGATTTAATATTTTCTTACTGGTTCCATTTCTAAAACTGTGTGGTTATATTTTATCTTTTAGACGAGTTCATAGTTTTTCATTTTATATGCAACTTTACAGCTCAAGTATTAATTTTATTGTGTCATTTTATTTTCTTGTTTAGTTATAACGTCTTTTATATTATTTATACTCTTTATAGAGCGATTTAACGTCAAACGGCTTACAATTTAGCTCAAAATTAGATACTCGTATTTTTTTCTTTTAAAATAACATCTCCAGTTTAATTTGTTCATGAAGTTCTTCACATATTCTTTTTAACTTACAAGGGGGGGGATAAACGTTAATGCTATATTTTTACGGAGTATCTTTAAGACAGTGACTTTAGAATTTTGAAAATTGTGTATTCTCACAATCTATTTGTTATACTACACGAACATTAAGATGATAGGAAATGGAGTTACACATTAAATAGGTAGCTAATTTAGGGTAAGTATTCATACATTTCTATACTTCTTACTTCAAAGCAAAGATAATTTCGGTATGAGAGAAATGTATTTTGCTCTTACTAAATTTATTTATAAAAAATGTCTGAAATTTGAAAACTTTGACTTCCGCCCTTTATAATTGAGTTAATTGAATTTAAATTTCATCGCAGACATATGTGTCAGGCAAGAAGGAATGGACCTTTTACGGATATTACCTTAAAATTTTAGTTGCATCAACTGCAGCAATTTATTTAGCAAATGCTTGTTCACTTACGCATTCACGTTCCTTAAATCTTATCGTAAAGAACATTTACTTTCATTATTAAATCTGCACCAAACTGTCAGTAAAAAATTAATCTACCAATCTACCAAAAAATATAATAAGGTGAATACGAAAAAAGCGAATTGAATCTCAGTTTTCAAACCGTATGTATCAAGTTTGTCTCAAAATCAAAATACATTTCAATAAAGCTTCTTTTACTTGCGTATTTCATGAACCTCAGTCTAAAATGTTTTAAACTGTAGATCTTCATTTTATTCATTTCAGTCTTTGATTAAACAATTATATATTTATGCACTTAACTTATTGAATGAAAACCACTATTCGATTGTTTTCAATCGTAAATTTTTGACTAGCAAGTAAAAGAAGGCTCAAAAAAAAAAAAAAAAAAAAAAAGGAATTTTTTACAAGAATTTCTTTTTTTATACTTCATTTTAAATCATTTTTATAATCAAATCTAAAATCGTAATTTCCTTATAATGTAAACATCTTCATCAACACTCATGATTTGAAATTTCTGTTTACGAACAGAAAATATTTTAAAACAATGTCTGAGACTCAAGGTAATATTTTATTGAACGTTCAGACATTTTCGCCAGTCTAGAGAAAAATAATGATTTGAAGATACACTAATATAGAATAATATATTTATTTAACGTTCAAATCAAATGATTCTTTTTCTGTCAAAATATTTTTTTTTTTCATTTTTGTTTGATGGAAAAGTATTGTATATTACCCTCGTAAAAATGTTATGAAAAGGATGAAAAGAAATAACATACGAACAAAAAATCTTCCCCACCTATTTGAATTATCATGTCATTCTAACCTCCAAATTTTTTTTAGTCATAACCATTGCAGTTTCAAAAAAAAAAAAAAAAAAAAAAAAAAAAAAAAAAAAAAAAAAAAAAAAAGCGAACAGAGTAAAATCTCCTGAAAACTCAGCTGGTAATATACTCATGAGTATTAATGCAAGAAAAAAAAGAAATATTGTATTTTTCTTAATCTTGGAGAATTTGTTAAAAGAAGAAAGTGGCAACACAAACAAACGAAATGGGGGCAAAAAATGTTCATTTCATTCACCAAATGAGATCTTAAATCATTTCTTCATTTCATCCTTTGTGAAGGTATGTAACATAATTGGACAAAGTAAACTGTTCTCTTGGGAGGATGGGAAAGCATTTAACAAACAACTTGAAAGGATCATTAAAGGCTCGCACTGAAAATAATGATTTTGCCATCTTGTATATAGTGCTATTAAGCGTTTTCAATTACGATTTCAGGAGAAACGATTTATTGCCAACTGGAAAATTGAAAAGAAATGTCTTTGTTCTTGCATTCCTTTCACTTTAAATGGATGTTCATGATTTGTTCTTTAAGGAACAAAGAATGAAGTTCCAGTTCTTTAATGCACTGTTTAAAGAGAAAATAATTGGATTTTGTCATTTGCCTTTATATCCTTGGCTATGACTATCATGTATCTGAGATGCACATTTCCACCCAAGAATATTCAACCCCGTTCGTTAACCGAAGTGATAGTTAAGACCAAGAAGAAGTGGTAGCGAAAATCACCTCGATATTTTACATTACGTTAGGTTCACCTTCTAACATACTGATTTCAATGACATAAGTGTGCCATTACATGATGAAATATTAAGTTTACATTTATTGTCAAGGTAGAAAAAAAAGTTTTTGTCTGACAAAAAGTTAAAATATATTAATGAGCACGTAGTCTAAGTTCCAAACTTGTTACGAGGATGAAAATTTAAAATGGATCAATTCATTGTCTTATGAGTTGTTTCAGTTTTATTCCTGTTTTATTAAATGTTTATTTAACTTATAATTGAGGCAGTGAGAAGCAAAGTGTCAGACTTAAAAATTTGGAGAACAGTACAAAGAGAAGGAGAACCTCTCTTCATTTTGGGACAAAACATTTGTTAGAAAAAAAAAAAAAAACATTGAAACCTAGGATCTGAACTTGAAACTGGTTTTACTTAAAACCTTAAAAAGTCTACGTACATTGTTTTGTTTTTCACCGTCTCAATTGTTGAAGTGGTTCAGATTATTCCTACTCTCAATCAGAGTTAATGCACTAATATCAATAGGTTATGATACCTTAGTTATTAACATTTGATATTGTAAAATCTTTAGCAAGGTTTGAGTTCAATTTCTTTCTTAAGTTGTTTACTTTTACAAACTTTGTTTCGTACTACAATTATACAAATTTTGAAACTTTCCATTGCCTTTTTAAACATTAGTTTTATTTTTTCTGTACCATAAATATAGCTCAACTTCAAGTCAAATCTAAAAAATTTTGACTAATTTATTCTTATCAAATTTTAACTTCACCACATATTGCAATTATTATTACAAACCGATTTCTATGTAAAGAAGGAATGTTAAGTTACTGAAGCATGTACACATAAAATAATGCTTTATCATTTTTTAAATATTATCTTTTTTAAATAAATAAATAAATTAATTTAAAAAATAAATAAAAAATGAAATAAATAAATAAGTTTTAATATGTTATGTATAATAAGAAATTTTAATAAATCCATCACAAAAAATAGTATCACTTCGATGTGCACTATGAAAATATAGAGTTTTTACTTCATTTCAAGGAAAAAATATCGATAACCGTATGATTACATCAGCATTGAAGTGTCTCCTCGAAAATTCTCTTGTGAAAAGGAAACATTTCGCAATAATATAAATTTAGTTTTAAGGCAAGGAGTAAATTTTTAGTAATATTTGTCTATTCTGAGACTAATACGTAAAGTACAGCTGTAAAAAACTTCCTCTTAGTCACTTTAAGGCAAAATTGGAGTTAATTAGCTTTATTGATATTTTCAAAAAAAAAAAAAAAAACAATGCTCCTGCAAAGTTAAACGCTATCAGCTTAAAAGAAAAACAAGTTTCTTTCAACAAATGTTTATTTTATAAAAAAATAAAAAATGAGTAAATGAATAAAAATTTAGTAGTAAGTATTTGGTAATGTAGCTGCCATTACTCCAATACTTTTCTGTTTTCTATGAAATTAAGTAAAGAGAGTTTGACAGTTGATAATAATTGTATCATGATATCAGCAAAGCTCCAAAAGGATGCAAAAAAGAGTTTTACTTCATTATAATTAGAGTTCGTTCTACCTAATTCTACAGAAAATTCTAATCGAGAACTCTAATCAAAAGCTCTATAGAGAAACTCTCCAAATATCACTAATTTGATACCATATTTGCTATTTTTTAAGGAATCGACCTTCTATTTCGTCATTTTTTGCTTCATTAGTTTCGCTTCACGCTAAGCGAGTACCCACTTATTGCGAAAAAAAAATCTTAAAACAAAAGTCTCTTTAAAAGTTCGGCGTAAGCATGGCGAGATTCATGGTAAACACCATAATATGCCCCAATGCATATTTTTTGGGCATAGTGAGCACAAAGAAAGTTTATTAGATTTTTTACCAATTTTAAAATTAGTTCTATCTCCTCATTTTAAGTTATATTATTTTGAAAAAATATTTTTTAGTTTTTGTTATGCTCGTAGACGTTACCTCTTGTGTCAGATACTAGGATTTACAACAAAAACTGCAATATTAATGTCATTTCAAAGCTTCTAATTCATTTTACGTATTTTCGTTACACCTTTTTCCTATTTTTAGAGAAAACCACAATTATGTTTTATTTCTTTTGAATTTATTTGATTGGTTATTCTTCAAGGCAAACAAAAAAAATCGATATATTTTTGTGAAAACAAATAAATAAAATGAAATTTTCGGAATTTCAGGTTTTTATTAAATTTTGTAACAGTTCATGTTGTATTTTTCTAATTTTTTTTCACCCAATGCCATGTAACTCAAAATAGAAAAAGGTACGGAACTTGTCATAGGCATCTCTATAAAGAAAAAATAAAGTTTTTCTGAAATTCTCCTGTGCCATTTCTTTTTATGTCTCTCTTGTTCTTCGTTTAAGAAAGTGACAAAGTCTAGCAAAATACGTACGTCCAACGTAATGTCTTTATCCTCCTGGACTAATAGCATTAGTTTATTCTTCCATTTTCTTAGTCTACTAATATTACGTACCATCCTTCCATTTCCAGAAGAAAAACATCTTGCAACGCAGGATTTAAGATAATGGCTGTGTACATGTAGAAAAAAATGGTTATTCCCGATTTCTTTTTGCTACCTTCTTTCCCGAAGAGGTCGATTAGAATCGATAACAAGTTCTGACAACAATGACAACAGCAGTTATTGTTACATAGTAAATAATTCTAATGAGCATTAAAGATTAAGTAAAAATGTAAACATTTATTTTTCATAACCAATTAAAATGTAACTAGTTGATAAGTATTACCATAAGCATGGTTCTTTTAATTGTGGAAAACGATCTATACAAAAATGTGTGCATGCTCTTCTGCGCTATTCTATCGTGCCAAAACTAAGAATATTTTCAATATTATCAGCCGGAAAGAAAAATATATACAAATGTGTGAGCTCACTCTTACGTTATGTGTAATTTATCGTGGCAAAAGAAGTATTAATTCAGTGTAATAAGCTCACACCACCATAGAAAAATATATATGCAAAAAATTTGAATTTTCTTTTTTGCGTTGTGTATAATTTATTGCTCCAGTAAAAATTAATTTATTGATTACAAACAACAAGAAATAAGCAGCAAGAGTTGGGTAAGTAAGCAAGTCATATTTGTACAGATTAAAGCTACGGAATTTTAGATTTATATAAACAAGAACATTGAGAAATAATGTTTTTTTTTATTTTTAATTTAGTTTACCAGTTTTTAGATCAGTGTTTTATGCTTAGCTTTCTAGAACAATTAAAAACTCTTTTATACTAATTAACTACAGAGAACAATGAAAAAATAAATTTTGCTAAAAAATAAGACCAGACGATTTTGAAAATACTCTGTTGTATTAGCTTGTGCTACGCTTGTGCCTGTTGATAACAAACTGTTTGTTGATTGCACTTTATCAATAGTAGGCATTCTGATGACGTTAGACTGTGATCGACCTTACATAGAAAAATAGGGGGGTGATTTTATTGTTCTAAAGGCCTTGCTTGGGGGGGGGGGTGCACCCATCTTATTATGGATTTTGAGTCTGAAAAAAAAGAAAGAAAAAAATAAAGCTTCAGTATTTCAGACTAGCATCTCCAACTCCAGAGACAGGTGGGAAAGTTATTTCAATTTATTTAATAATTTAGGTTACATTTCGCCTTCGGAATTTGAGCAAATTCAGTTTTTTTTTTTTTTTTAATTTGAATTTAGGAGTGTGAGTGTGTGAGCTTTACAAACTAGTTATTTTGACATTTTGACTGCATGTGAGTTTAAAAAATTGATTGGAAATCATTGTAAATTGAGGATATATATATATATATATATATATATATATATATATATATATATATATATATATATATATATATATATATATATATATATATATATATATATATATATATATATATATATATATATATATATATATATATATATATACACAGACATATGAAGTAAGAATAATTGAATCACTAATTGAACCCTAAAAAACCCAAAAGTGTAATTTCTGTTCTAGAAAGGTTCAGTTTCTCAGTTCAATGAGATAAGAATTTCCAATTTATAAAAGCCATTTTAAAGTCTTTCTCATTCAATAGCGCTTAATCTACTTTCACCCAAAAAAGAAGAGAATAAAACACTAAGAAAATGTGTCACCTAGCACTTGTAGTTCCTGACCGACCCAAGAAAAGTTCAGGCAATTTTTACACGTTGCACCATTATATTTCACTTTCCTGTTCCCATTATCCCGAGGGTCTGATGCCTCGGATCCCTACTAGAAGAAAATTAATTTCCCTCTGTGCTTATATTATTCAGTCCACCTTGAGGGAGTAATTAGCGTGGCTCAATTTTGCAGCAGGAAATGATGCCAAAACGAGAAGAAGAATTCTCAAATAGATCATTAATGCTCGTCCGACTGAGAATTAAGTTTCGTGTAGTTTTTGTTTGACGCGTCTTTGATTATACCGTATAGGATTAAGAAGGAAAGATTAATGCAGAATACCGTAATTATTTTAGGATTAAGGAAGAATCGCAACTTAAGCGTCGAACTAAAATGCTTACTCTTCTTTGAATAAATTTCGCCCGTGACACTACGGTAATTTGTTTGGATTAGATTTGGTCTTAATTTATTTGGAATACGAATTTTTGTAACTAGCAGTTTCTTTGGAAATAAGTATTGTTTCTCACATTTGTAGAGGTGCATTAAAATTCATCCTTTCTCATTCTCATATATATAATAGCTAATGAGTAACGCTCCTGACGCCATCAGCAATCAAACTCGCGCCACGGCATGATAATTTGATAATATATTTTGGTATTGTTTAACATACAGGTAATGGATTTATTGTGACACGACTGAACTGGATCCAGTAACTTAACTGTTTTACTACTAAGACTCATTTCAGGGCAATGAAGAAACGAAAAAGTGGTCAACAATGAGCTCTATCTACTGGAGTTTAGGGTTAATCCACAGGATTTAGGGTTAAAATTTCAAACATCAAAATATCACCAAAGAGGCAATAGCTTCATTCAAATGTAGAAGCAGTTTTCACTCATCATAACTTGACGGGCAATTTTCCAGTTAGTAGAATATTTATCAAAATAAGTAAAATCAAAGCACCTTGAAGAAATTGATGTAAGTACCAAAATTAAAAATTTTGGAGGTTACTAGTACAAATAGTAGGACTAACTCTTATCTGTTTTATGGTACATGATACCAATTGCCCTGATAGATGCTCTACAGCACGCTGAAGAAAAATCTTTAATGCTTCATTCAAATGCAGAAGCAATTTTCACTCATCATATCTTGAATGGGAATTTTCTAGTTAGTAGAATATTTATCAAAATAAATAAAATCAAAGCACCTTGAAGAAATTAATGTAAGTCCGAAAATTAAAAGTTTTGTAGGTTACTAGTACAAATAGTAGGACTAACTCTTATCTGTTTTATGGTACATGATACCAATTGCCCTGGTAGATGCTTTACAGCACGATGAAGAAAAACTCTTTAATGCTTCATTCAAATGTAGAAGAAATTTTCATTCATCATATCTTGAATGGGAATTTTCTAGTTAGTAGAATATTTATCAAAATAAATAAAATCAAAGCACCTTGAAGAAATTAATGTAAGTAAAAAAAAATTTAAAAAAATGCAGGTTACTAGTACAAATAGTAAGACTAACTCTCATCTGTTTTACAGTACATGATACCAATCGCCCTGGTAGGTGCTCTACAGCATGATGAAGAAACTCTTTAATGCAGGACGTACCAACCAGGGGCGTGCACGGGGCGGGGGATAAGGAACACCTATTGGCCCAGGCCCGAGCCCAAAGGTGGAACGAAGATTTCTAAAATGATGGGTGAAATAGACGTAGGGACGTAGGGATAAACAATATGGAGGGGGGCCGGTAAAAGTCATTTTTGACCGGCCCAAAATTTTTGGTCACGCCACTGCTACTTACAGTTTAAACTTTGCTTGCATTTTACTCAAAACCATACAATAGATCCACTTTGTTTCTCACTACTTCAATTGTGGAACGAATTGCGTTACTTTAGAACTTAAAAGTTTTTGAATGTACTTTTCAATTTGAAATAAATTAGCAGTGAAATTCACGTAGTTACCGAAACAGAACTATGAAAATTGATTGAAAAAAAGGGGAGAAATTATTTTCAAGTATGTTTGTGTACCTTTCTCGTGAAGGATCTAGAAGCAAAGCAAAAGCTGATTTTCTTTTATTTACTCGACACGATGGCCTTACAGATCATCTTCAACGTACAGGTTAAATCTTACTAGTACACTTTTGTAAGTCTGAAGAAGTAATAGATCGCATGCATTGGCTCCCTTGCGCTGCTCTTTTTAGTCTCTGATAGGAGTTTTAGTATTGGGAGCCAATTTCAGTCAAAGCATCAATCGCAAGATGCCATTACTTAAGTAGCTTCATATTGAAGAGAGCCCATGTGCCTCCACCTGGCGGAAACTGGAAGTCAAATTTATCTGTGCCATTAACATCTGCGCCTAATTGTGACAGATAAAAGACTGGATGGCAGATGGGGTCATTTAATGACCCCATCTTCATTCAATGAAGCGCGGGGGTCATTCAAGGGTGATGCCCGCGCGTCCTAACGGCCCGTCGCCAGGAAGGGCGCGTTCTCCGGGAAAAATATGTATTGGTAGAGAAATACTATTCCCAAATATAATGATTTAGATGAAGTTGAATGTATCCTAATCCAAACACTATGAAAGCCATTATTCAATTAATAAGGACATTACAAACTGTTTACAGATAATTTAAACATTAAAGTTATACATAAAAATGGTCAATAATGTCCGTATCATTCGTTTTAAAGTTGAACTAATTAACTTTTAAATATTTTTCCATCTTCTTATCTTGTGTTGATTTTACCCTAACTTTGGGGGGAAATGATTATAATAACAAATGTTAGGGCAGCAGTTTTTTTTTTGTTAAAAAAAGGGAAACAAAAAATTGTTGTTATATTCAGGTAATGCAATTTTGAATTTGTCAAAATATTTAAATATTTTAAATGGTTTAGGAAGCTTAGCTGATCAAATTTGAGAATAACTTACTTTATGGTCATTTTGCTTCACTTAAATCTTTACTTTTCGCTTAAAAGTAGTTACTAATTAGTGATTAAAGTTGATTTTTTAGGTTAAACTTCTAAGAGCTGCGTATCTCCTTAAGTTCTTGAGAGGTTTAATATTAACAGGGTCATAAGCTCTACTTTTCCATAAAGTGTACCAGAAGAGTAACACATCTGTATAACAGAATTAAACACACGCTCCAACGATTCTTGTTATAATGACACAAAGAAACCTAAATGTACACAATACTTCTTACTTTTAATATGTTTTGCAAAGATAACTTATCTTATACACTTTTCGTTTAAAAGAGACTTATAAAGACATATTCAAACAAACATACAATATTTTATTAAAACTACATCCAGAGATCGAAAAACAAGTTTGCTTCCAATAATAAATGATAAGCTCTTAGTTTAATGATAAGAAAAATGCTTTGCAGTCTGAAACACTTTTTTAAAATAAAATGAGCAAAAATTACTTTCCATCGATCAACGAAATAAAGCTTTTAGACGTTAATTTAAAGTTCACGATACATTGAGATTCGCTTCAGAAAATGACATGAGACATTGTTTTAAATTATGCATTTTCTACCCAGGGATGAGTCTTAAATGAATTAAATTTTTCAATATTATTTTTATGTAGCGTTATTTTAGTTTAAGACTATCTTGAAGTAAAACGTATTTCTCATATAAAATATTTAAAAGAGATTAGGATATTGTTACAAACTGAAAAACGTAAACAGTCCTTATGTAACGTAAATATACAAGATTTGGACTATTTTTTTTGGCATAAGGACTATTTTAACAGTATTATATATCACTTTTAAAGTAATTAATAACTAAAAAAGTAATACACAGTAGTGGATTCGTTTTAAAAATGTATATTGCTAAACTTTATGTGAATTACGGTAACTATGGCAAATGGTAAAATATTAGATTTAAATAAAAAACAAGTTAAAAACGAGTTGACAGAAATTAAAACTATACTTCAAAAGAAGAGCGTATGACCTTTTCCCTTTTCATCACCCTTCAAATAACATTTACATTGCTAAACGCTCACCTATTACCATTTTCCAAATGTATCTTATAACTATTTAATAAATCTAATGGAAGTATTTTACTTTTGGGAAATTAAAACATAAAATCGTTCCGAAAGTAATTTATTTCTGAATCAGTTTTGTTTGAAAATAATTTTAGTTTTGGCAGCTACATTAGTAAGCTCAAATAATATTTGACGCTATGTCGGAACGATTATTGAATAAGGTGATGTTCGACTTAAAGAGGTTAATTGTATGTAAACATATACAGGGTGTTCCGTTTTAACCTGCAGGATCTTTATTTTCGCAACCGTTAGTCCTAGGTGTATACTTCCAATTGCAAAAATGTTCAAAATCAGACGCAGAGTTAAGATATTGAAAGTTTGACGCAAAAATAAAAATGAGTCAAAAAATACAAAATTTAACTTTTTATACGAATCCCAGGTTCCCAAACTTATATTTAAGGAAACAAACTCTATTGAAAGATATTATTAACACAAAAAACTTGACATTTGTGCTACCAAAACTCAGGGAGATATTCCAGTTTAAAGTTTTAAGGGACCATACGAAGGGTGAGATTGGAACTAACCGCCCTTTCAGAAGAATGACAGATCGTCAAAGTAAGAAGAACAAGGTATTTATATTTTTCATTGCTATTCAAAAAAAAAAAAAAATGCAATTAATATGCCGTGATACACAAAAACACACGAGAAAACCTCGAACAATTTGAAAAACCTCACACTATTCACAAGTATAATTTTAAAAACACATTATAACTGCAATATTTTCCACCAAGGGGCGTTATCGACGGCGACAGCGGCAGCGAGTGAAAAGTGGTGTAAGTCACAAAATGCTGCTTTTCATATCTTGGTGAATATTGCTTGTACTAATTTCAAACTTTTTGCGTTGGAATTGTTTTTCAATAGATATTATTTCTCTAAAC
The DNA here is from genome assembly GCF_026930045.1 of Uloborus diversus. Taxonomy (NCBI): domain Eukaryota; kingdom Metazoa; phylum Arthropoda; class Arachnida; order Araneae; family Uloboridae; genus Uloborus; species Uloborus diversus. The sequence continues at coordinate 116,186,962 of NC_072734.1, read as the reverse complement.
ATAAGTTAGAAGACATGGGGTTCGTATAAAAAGTTAAACTTTGTATTTTTGACTTATTACTTCCTTTTACAAAAAAAAAGGAAGTAATGCATTCACAAAAAACTTTTCACACAAAAATTGGCTTTAATTTCCATTTTGCTAACCCTCGAATGAATGTTGAGATTTTTTTTTCAACCCGACCACACGTGGATAAGTGCCTAAGAACGTATAGACACCCGTAATATCCATTTTGACGATCCCCGAGTTAATTACAACGAGTTTTCTTGTGACGCCTGTATGTACGTATGTATGTGCATATGTATCTCGCATAACTCAAAAACGGTACGTCCTAGAAAGTTGAAATTTGGTTCGTAGACTCCTAGTGAGATCTAATTGTGCTTCACCCTTTTTTTTAAATAATTTTTTTTAAATAAATTTTATAATGTTTTTAAATGAATAAAAAGTTTTTAAATGAAGTGTTTTTTCCCCCAAAAATATTGAGTTTCCATAGTCAATCCAAAAGTTTATTTTACCCAGAAGGTTAAAAGTCTCTAATTTAACGAGAGTGAAATTCATTTCTCCTTTGCTTCAACACTTTAATTTCATTTATAAAAGTCGATTACTTCCTATTTCTCGCAACACTTGTTTGTCAGTAAAAGTGTATGGTACCATCTTAGTATTGTTTTGTTTTGTATAACTTTCTTCATCCTTAAACTTAATTCTCAAGCGATCGTCTATTAACTTGTCCTCATTTGCGCTTGTCGTATGAACAAGAAAAGTGCTTTGGTTTCTTTTGACAGTTATTGGTGATATAGATTAAAGTGCGAAGAACTTGCTTCGCGCTACTGTTATTTCGTTATAAGTAGGTAGCTAGCTACTCGACAGATTGAACCTTGTCTTGAAATGGAGACTAATTGCTGGCAACAGGTATTAAACACGTTGCTAAAATAAATTATCTTTGAACAATCATTCTGTGCTCAAATACTTCATTTAGATCCGATATTTACTTTTCTCTTTTATTCAAAAGTGATAATTAGTGATGTGTAAGTTTTCACTGAATTAATGGTTCTGTGCAGCAGGGACTTTCCAAACAGATCATTAAAGGTTGACTCTTAAGTGACACGGCGTAACTTCTTTCATTCTTTACTTTGACTGTTATTGTGTCAGTAAATTTTAGCTTAATATTTTAAAAAATGTACAATTGTCAAACATTAAAACAAAAAGGCAGCACTGACCAGCATAAGCTGTGCTTTACTTGAATAACATAAGCTTAAGGTGTTGAAGTTGTTAATGTTGAGTTAATAAGTTTAACTGTTTTAACTGAAATTTAATTCGATTCTTTGTTTCAATATATTTTTAATATTGTTAATTTATGTCGTTGAATAAAAACACACCTTCTGTCGGCCAGTCAAGGAACAGGCTTTTTTTTTAAATAAAAAAGCACACAATTGAAAGCTTTCAGCAATAACATTAATTCTTGAATGTTTCGAAAATAATCTGACTTTGATAGGACATATTTATTTTTTTATTTTTCATTTTTGATACAATCTTTCAGTAATTAGATGCGAAATAAGTATGACTGTATGTGGCAAATAATGAATTTATTTTTAGTTGACTTTTTTCTTCAACTGAAAATCTTCACATGTTTTGACTTAACGTCCTGTATTTTTATTAAACGAAACATAATGAAATTAAAACACGTAGTGTGCGGATCTGTTACTAATAAACAAATAAATCATAAGGGGTTATTAAATGTGTATTTTTTGAATTCTTTAGTAGTTCAGCATCATGTTTCAGAGTATTAGTTACGTATTTCCATCTATTTCAAAGACAAAAACAAAGACAGAGGTTTAAAAAATGTGAATAATTTATAAGTATTTCAAAGCGTCATTTGACACTTTTGTTAGAAGTTTAAATCTAAAGTGTACCATAAATGCATAATTTTTTGGATGTATGGCTTGATCTGTAAGTCGCTGGACTCGTAACTGGTTCGATGCCAAACGGTAGAAAATCCACCTCGTTCTCTAGCGGCGACAGGTACACGTTAAACTTGAACTTGGTCAAAAATCCTTCAAACTTCCATTCCAAGTTATTCGTTTGGTGATTTCTTTGTCAGCAGCTGCTCGATTCCTGGTGTAGACCAAAAAATAGAGTTGTATTCGGAGCCTCATCTTACTGATTGAGCCACGGGTAGTGGTTAGTATGGGAACTCTGGAGTATAGTGCAGTGTGGTATACATTGTGAAAACTTTCTTGTGGTAAATACGGGAGCCCTGGAGTGTACTGGCGTGCTACGCGTAGATGTGATATCTGTGGTAGAACTCAAAATGAGAAATTGAAGATTAGTTTTACATCTCGTTTCTTTGATTTGTGACTTAAATTAATTTCCAGCTCACGGCAGTCGTTTCGAAAAAACAACTTACTTAACGTTTCGTAAACAAATTACTACGTAGGAGCGTATTTTTGTAAAATTCTGTATTTAAAATTAGTGAATGTAGTTACGATAAATTTTCTCTTCAAAATCTTTTCATATACTACCTTAATTTCACCGTAAGAGACTATTACTAGGTATTTTTTAGGGTATCTGCACAGATACAACAAAAATAGCTTAGTAAAACGCGTTTCATGTATTTTTAAGTAATACTAAAAACATCTGCTTTATTTGGACATTGCTGTCGCTGTATTTTGTCGACACTAGAATTACGGCGGTTTTCGCACCACTAAAAATACGGCGGTGGTCATTTTGATCCTCTGAGAAGAAATCTGCATATTTCCCTGTATACTGTGATATATTTTTAAAAATTAGTTAAAAATAAACATATTTCTATTAAATACAGCGTATTTAGGAATATAGAGATTTTAATTATGAGTAATGAAATACTTAAAAAGAATTTAAAATGCCCTTAAAATAACTAGAGGTGTTTCAGTTACATTTTAGAAAAAACTAGCGGCTAAAGCTAGCTTTAATGTACGAAAACATAATGAAATCTTCAAATTCTTGCAGTGATATGTTCCAAGAGGCATTTTTGAGTTTTTGCTCTGTTGCTACATTAGCATCAGCTAATGTATTTTTTTTTGCTTTGTTTTGTTAAAGGGTTAATACAAATCTAAAAGAATCTGCCTTCTGAAAAATACCATTTTGAAAAGGTCAACATTTCAAACTGAAAGCCATAATAATTGTCTGCTCTTTGTATTCAAAGCAGTGGTGTTCCCATAGGGTATAATACTCCATATACGCCGTATACTCTCAAACATTTTTTAGACTTGTAGCGTCTACCCTCAAGCTTCAAACATTTTCACATTATGACATATTACGTACGTGATCGCATACACATATTGTGCGTAATGGATTACTGGGAGTATACCCTCAGAAAAATAGATGGGAACATCACTGATTCAAAGAATGTGTTGATGCTATCATTCACAATGTTTTATTTTTAGATTCATTTTTGCCGAGTATGAAGATAATTTTGACAGCAGACGATACTTAAGCAAAAATATAATTGACCGTAGAATAAAATGCTTTTTTTTGCATAATAGAATAAGATATAAATATTTTACATGCATTTTATTTATAAGAATTTGCATTTTAAATGAAAATTTTAGTCGAAAAACTGATTATTTACTTAAACGTTTATGCAAAGCTCATTAGCACTCATCAGCCCGGCATAGGAAAGTGACTGAGCTGGAGATGGAAAACCTCTTAAGGAAGTCAAGAGTGCCAAACAAACTGGTAGCTAGTACACTGTTGTATAATGTATATACACACAATAATTTACTGAATACAAGATCAATTTGTTGAGAGACAGCTGTCTTAACCATCCCCTAAACTATTACTAAACCACGAGCCCTAAAAGGGCTCGTGGTAAGAACGGGAAAAGGCAAAGTAAGGGCTTCTCTTCGTGAATCACGTGATATACCAATTGGTGCTATAATCGTTTGCTTTTTCTGGTACAATTTACTGTAAAATTTGCTGTAAACTCTCCAGTTACAGTAAAATTTTCCTGAATTTTTTAACAGTGTAGTAAACAATTATTTAAAAGAACAAAAATTTCCAAATGTTAAACCATTGACATTTAACTTGCATAAAAAAGCGAACTCAATAAAAATGCATTTTAATGACAGCATTTTGCCCAAAATAATAATCACACATATGCATTCTTCAGTCTTCAGACTAACCCCTCATATGAACCCCGAAACATAATTATCTACATAAGTAGCTAATCAGCAGTTCCATCAGTAATTGAATCACCTCCCAGTGCTCCTCTCTGTTTTGATTTGTCCATGGCTGTATTTGTCATACAAGTAAAAGGACAACCATAAACACGTGTGACGAAACCTTGTTATCCCCCATTTTCTCGGACTTTTCCGGTCCTTAGATTGGTAGAGCTAAGTTGATTATGTACGTTGTTGAGGAAGAAAAGGGAAAAGGGCAAAAAGGATTGTCGCATTTCTAAAGATTCTTACAGTCTGCATCTAATGAAGTATTTATATCTTCACAAGAAGTTGTTTTGTTTGGTAAAGTATGCCATCTAAGTGTTAAGTAAATGAGTTCTTATCTCTCAATCGCTACACGTGTGTTTTTTTTTTTTTTTTCACATTTCGAATAAAATCTCGAATGCATGTTTTTTTTTTTTTTAAATTACGAGTAGAGAATCTAAACTAAATTGTAAAAACATATGAGGTATTGTGTAGTTAACACCGAGTTCATGCTTTGGCAAAACTCTAAAACCCATATGAATAACGTGAAAAAAATAATGTCAAAAACAACATAAGTTACTAAGCCATGTACGTAACTGCAACTCTAAAAAAAAAAAAAAGGATAAAAATATTTCCAAACACTCCCACGTCTGTGTAAACTAAAGCAGTTATCTATCTCATTAATAAACTACACATTTGTAACCATCACGATAAATTCTTTCGTGTATTTCTTATGTATGTTCGGTACTTATCTACTGTCAAAACGTCTAAGATTTTATGTATACAGGTGAAATTTTAAAGCTATCTGTTAATGCGACCAGGTTAGCTAAGTCTTGGGAGAATTTGAAATTCGTGTATTCTTGTAAACAATAGTTGGTGTTTTAACAGCAAATTACGTAGTATTTGGTGTCTTGGTGACCTTTTAAATTATCTATTAGGGCAAGCAGTTTGATGCAGTTCGTTATCTTTGTAAGATTTTAAGTTCATGTATTTATAGCACATTATCGACATTCTCTGCAGACGTGTAAATAAAACCGTTAAACCGTTCAAAAACATCTCCCGCCTTTTGAAGATTGGTCCAAAAAAAAACAAGAACATCGGTTTCCTTTAAAGTCAACATCTATATCTTTCTTAGGTCGAATATCCTTTTATCACTTTTTGAGGTATACAAATTAGACTTAGCTCGAAAATAATGGACTGTGTCTCACTTCTTTTAGCGATTATCTCCAGAAACCACACGAACACTTGTTATTATTGAGGTCAAGAAGTATACCATTTTTTAGAAAGCTTGTTCGCATTACTTCTTAAGATGTAACGAGGAAAATGTTCTATTTTATCACCCCCATTTTTACGGCAATTAGCACAAAAAGCTAATCAAGTACTACCTATCACGTTGAGTTTTACGTAACTACCAATTTTTGTGTAAACCCTTGTTTTACGATTCAGCAGTAGGGCTTTCTGACAGAAGAAATATTAATTAAAATTTGTTTTAGAACATTTGTTTATTTTAGTGAAATCGATCTTTATACCTCTTTTTGCGCAAATCCTCTCAACACATCTTGAATAATACTTTATTTAACTCGATCGCTAATCCTCCCTTGAATCCGTTGGCTACGAAATAAAATAATTTCTTGCTCCCTCTTAGGTCCAATATGATACTATATTTTATCTAAATACTTGCAGTACTGCTTGAGGTACATCAGTTCCATTTTACGTTCGAAAGCACTCCTTGAACTGATTGGCATCATATTTTAATCAGAACCAGTTTTTAGTGAAGTCGATCTCTACTTATGAACAATTTTCCCTAAGTTCTTGTAGTGTTCCTCTAACAAACCACAACAATTAATTATGAACGCATTGGATAGCCAATGATGTATAGCACGAAGGCTTAACGGAAAAAATTGTTACACTCCCTTGGACAAATTGGTTTAAAACCAATTGCTACGAGTTTTTATTTTCTCAGTTGGCGTTGTACAAAACAATCGCAAATTGATACAGACAGACAATATCCAAAAATGAGCAAAATCGACTCAGCATTCCTCAAAGCGTCTGAATATGACTAAATTCGAAAACCAAAATATGTCACGAATGCAAAAGTTTCTTCTTCTTTCTAGACGCACAAGGAAATAATAACAAAAAAAAAAAAAAAAAAAAAAAAACCATTACAACCCTCTTTTAAAGTTAAAATAATGTGTATTATTATTCTTTTTAAAAGAAACTTGGGCACTGTACTGGTTTTTTTTTTCATTAAGAAGAGTAAGTCCAAGTATTATGCACCGCCCGGTTAAACTCCCAAGTAACTGTATTTCACGATTTCAGCAACAGAGTGCGCCAGTGTCGAATTTTTCAAGCATTTGTGTACACAAATGTTTAATACATTGCAATTATTTTCAGTGAATTTTTAGAAGCTTTATAGCTATATAGAGAAGTGAAAGATAAGAGACACTTTTTAACGCAATTTAAAACCTTTTAAATTTTTATTTTTCTACGCTTTTATTTAACTAGAATAAAATTGGTTTTGTTTTTTCATTTCGCTGCTCATATTAGGATTTCTATTGATTTGCATTAATTTAGCTAACTGTTCATACTCTTTGCTTATTATAACAAGTTTGGTGATGTTACGGGCATTTAACCTGATGGAGTGGGGCTAATTGTCTGACTCTCAAAGTAATGTGCCCTAAAGCTGCAATTTTGTTTGCGCAGTAAAAAAATTGTAGTTACTGGTTATGATAGAGAGGCAAGGGGTGTTATGTTTAATTTTTTGTTAATATAATTTTTTTGAAGTTTCTGCTCAGGTGGGGCGTGATACTCCGACGCATTCTATATTTAGTACCTTGTGCAACTAAAATGATTCATTAATAAATATTGCCCAAAATAATGTTGCAGTTATTTGAGAAGATTATGAATCGTCATGTTCCATTTCCCATGTGTTTAATTTCTGCCAGGAAGATTTACTGACATTAGACGATAAAATATGTACATTGCCCACTTACACCACGATAATTTTTTCTTGCTAGTATTTGAAAGATTTTCAATTACTGAGAGTAAAGAATAAAACCTAAAGTTAATCCCGAAGGAATTCTCGTTTTGACCATCAAAGGAAGGAAAATGTCCAATTAACTTTATTATCAAAATGCATGCCTGAAACTTAAGAATTATTAATGACTATGAATGCTTTAGATGAATTCAGGGATACAACAAAGAAGGAAAATTAATTGTCTACAGTTTCTATTGGGGAAAATGTAGTAATGCAAAACATTTATTCTTTTATCACAGTTATTGGCATTCAGTATCTATTGAGTTGGATACCATTAAGGGCTTATGAAAGTTGCTTTTTTGGTGAGTGAAAGAAAAAATTTTCGGAAATGAATAGATACAATGAAGCTGCCCTATTTTATGGTAACGATACTGTTAAAAAAATGGAAAACTTCACCCTATTTTGTACTTTTTATAGATAGACAAAGTTAAATAACTTTGTTCGAATGAAGCTTATAAATAGCGGGTAAATACTTGTTTAAAATCATGCTTAGTTTTGTTAAACGCTGAATATTTTATATCCCCGTTCAACGAAAAGAGTAGAAAGCAGTATAATTAAAGTCAAAAGCTGGCAAATGTGTAGATTTTTCTGTGGATTCTAAACAATAGGAAGTCTTTAACTAATGGATATTTAAAAAAAAGTTAAATAATGGGTTGGTATAGCGAAATCTTCTAGTTAGGTGCTGTGCACTTAACATAGTTTAAGAACTTTTGAGATGTTTTTACATAATATTTATTTGCTAAGATTAAATTAGTACTGTGCGGTTTTAGAATTCAAAGAGCTTATATGAAGCAGTGAGTAGCAAATGGATGTCAGTTGACTCTTAAAGTTTTGAGTAAGTAGAGTTTAAAGTTCAGAAATCCTAGGTAGATTTTCAGTGATTTTTTTTCTTCTAAATCATGCTGTACAGCAGCAGCACTTTATGTGGCTACTGGTACTATTTCTTGCTTCAAAGCCAAGGAGAGATTTATTACTTGTACCGGTTAACTCCAAAATTTTAATTCTGTCACTTACAACCCTTTGCTTCATACTGCCTTATATAGAGAGGGATTCGGGCACAGCTATTTACGACATCATCAAACGTCTGAATTGACTATTTTTTGTCTCCTATACGTAACTAAATGCATCAGGCACGAACAAAAAGTAACATTTAACTGGTTTAATTTTTCACGTGTGAATGTTACCAGCAGTTGCGGATATGAGGAAGGTCACGGGGGTCATGCCTTCCCCAAAACGCGAACGTATTTGAATGTTTGCTTAAAATAAATAAATAAATAAAAAAAAAAACATGTTCGAAAACATATGAAAAATAATTTTTTTTATTTAATATTTTTTGTTCATTACGTGAAGTGGTGGATACAAGAAGAAGGGGGGGGGGGGGGTTCATGTGGGTCGCAAACGCCTCCCCCCGCGGAGTGCGAAATTTCTTTGTAATCGTATAAGGTTTATTGCATTTGAGTAATTTGAGTAGTAAAAATGACTGCTTGAAAAAAAAAAAAAAAAAGTGAACGGGGAACCTTATGAAAAAAGAAATAGTTTTTTAATTTCTTTTTATTGTGGCATGACATTTAGTTTGCTATTGATATATAGCTTTGCTTGAGGCAGTCTTCCTACGGCGTTGTTTTCAGGCGCAGTAAACTGAACGAACAAAGAAGTGTCTGCCATCTGTTCGCTTTTAATGCAACAAATTCAATGGACGATATGAATATTTCCAGAGCTGTAAAGCATCGTTTCAATTAATAAAATATTTGATTGAGTAAGTATTTTTTATGTAAAATCTCTGTAAATTAGTATTCCTTTCTGTTGTGATTTTTAGACAGTTTCGTTTTTGTTCTTGCTGAGTTTATTTGTAAATTTGCTGTGAATAGTTAATTAGTTTAAATCAGTAATTTAAACTAATTAGCTATTAACCAGTGTCGTGCAAGAAATGTAAAATTTTAGTTTCGTGTTAGCTCGACGGTTTCCTTAAATTATTATAGACGGAAACTGTGCTAAAAAAAAGCCGCGTTTTGTTGGAAAAGGACACCCTATAACAAAAACAATGAAATTTTCTGTCGACGAAACATTGTTGGCCTTTTTTGCAAAGTTAAAGAAAATTGATGAACCCAAATCCGATGGAAACTTATCCCGAGTTTCTGTATCAGACTCTGAGACTATGACATTATCTTTCAATTCCGATTTTTCTACAACCGAAAAGAATAAGTCGGTGAGTATTGACCAATGTCTAAATTACATTCACAAAATATTTAATTTTTAATAAGATTTTCGCAGCAATTCTAAGTAAAGTTTTAACAGTATATTTCTGCATACGAGATATATGTGTCATAATCAGATATATGAATGAAATGAACCTTCTTTACGGAGACATCAGTACATAAAATATAAAAAAGAGCAGAGACCGTCGTAAGAAAGATAAGAAAGATATTCTCTTAATATTTATTTTTTTATAATTAATGTGCAATAACTTTTTAGTTACGTCAGTTAGTTCACATTTAATCACAACTTTAATGCCAAACAATCCTTCATTTCAAGCCCAGATCTTTAACTTTTGGGTTCCACTACTAATATCAACAAGCCCTATACGTTTTCTCAACTCGTATCTGAGATGCTAATTTTATTCAAAGTCGCTACGTAAATTTGAAAGGGATTAAAACTTTTTTTCAGCACAAATTCAAAGTTTTACCGTTAGAACAGGAAATACCACACCATCCCTTCACGACTTTTACAAGGTGAATCTCAGAGGTCAAACCAAGTGATTTGCTTTAATTAAAATTATTTTAATTAAATGTAACCCAAGTTTTAAAAAAATGCATTACGCGAGACTACATAATCTGTAGTTGCCGTTTCCGAAAATATACGGCTGTCCACACATTCTAAAACCTGAAAAATTATTTAAAAAAAAAAAACTTTAAAAATGGTGGTTTCAATAGTTTTTGTATACAATTTTGAATTTTTTACGGGGAAGGGGTGGATTTTCTCATAGTTTTTGAAAACTTCAGAGTGGCTTCAAAAATTTTTTACTTCAGTCCACTCTCACCCCCGGCCATGACCGCCCCCCCCCCCTAAAATGAAATCCTGTATCTGCCCCTGATTACCAGACACTATGGCAAAAATTAGTTACGCAGTTCCATCAAAAACAAGCAACGAGTGCTTACATGTTTTCTAAAAAAATACTTTTGAATTAAATTTGAGCTGGAACTATTTTTGATACATGAAATATGCCCGCTGTATTCTATTGTCTCGCTATTTCTCTGAGTAATAATTAGCAAAAAACGTGCTTTAAAATGAAAGTATTTTTTTTTTCTTTTAGCCTTTTAGATCTTTACTAATAATAAAGCTGAAAGTCTTTCTGTCTGGATGTCAGGATATCTGTGACGCGCATCCGTTCGACCGATTTTCATAAAATTTGGCACAAAATTAATTTGTAGCATGGGGTATGCACCTCGAAGCGAGTTTTCGAAAATTTGATTTTGTTCTTTTTCTATTCCAATTTTAAGAACATTTTACCTAGCAAATGATCATAACCTGGACGATTAAAGTACCAAATTATCGTAACGTGAACCGTAACGTAGGCGAGCATATTGGCAAAAAATTCACCATCCATTGTTTGCAAATATACAGGTGAACCAAATAACCTTTAACTTTTCTACTACAGGCAAAGCCGTGCGGTTACCACTAGTATAGAATCAACAGCAGTGCAGTTGTTTTTCCAAACGTGCTTTAATGCTCTTCGAAAAATTTTCTATGTCCAAGAAGGTAATAATCGGAATTTCGACTATCACAAAGGAAATTTATTTTGAGGAAAGTTTAAAAAGTATTTTAATTATAAAGTAACCGCATGTTTTTTTTTTTTTTTTTTTTTGTGACCCTATTGGCAGTGTATTTCACATAAAAGCTGTTTTTCAAATGTAAAAAAAAAAAAGCAAAATAGTTTTAAATCCTGTAACACCCAATTTGTTTGATGAAAAATGTGCAATGTTGTCTGTTTTATATAAAATTGTTCAATGTAACCGCAATGCTAAGTATACAATGCTCAACTTAACCTAAATTATTCGTACAGGTATATATGCAACTGTACAGAATGTAGGCACACATCTACACTCTGTGCGAATGAATTCATCGAAAAATCCATAATATCAAAATATGGCTTCCAATTACAGAACTATCATGCTTTTGCTATTATTTTTCCCCTTCTTAAAATAAGATTTATAACAGATGGTAATATTTCTGCGTATTTTCTATATAAATCAATATATTCCATAATGTTCCCGAACAGCCAGATCGAAATTTCAAGCGCAATAACCACCTCCAGAGGATCAAGTTAGAAAAGCTAATTAAATTCTTAAGCTGGTGGGATTATTTCACCCCAGAGACGAGTACAAAATACCAATTTATACCTGGTTAATTTAAAGGTTTGAAAGGGTGGGGAAGTATGGGGCTTTTAAGCATTGTGGAGTAGCCCGCAAAATAGTTTACTGGGCTTACGGTTTTCGTGTTTGGGCGGAAATTAAGCGTAAAGTTCCACTTTATGAGGTTTCCTGCATCATTGCGTGTTATTTCCAGTAAAATTTTAAAAGTGGATTGCAGAAAGTTCTCGCTGATTAAAGTGTCCTGGTGAAATAGTTTTTAATTTTAGTTACTGAGATAAGTGTTGAGAAATTTTCTTATTAAAGGTGAAAAGGTTTGTAACGAATAAAGTTTCTGAAATCATATAATGCGTTAGTTTGAACACGAAAAATTAAGAAGCAAAATAAAAAAAGGAAAAACAACGAAAACTTTTGTTGTGAAGAAATTACTCGTTTTAATATTTTGATAAACACCGAATTTTAACTTATGTTCTTTTAACTTACCGCATTTAGCGCATCTTTTGAATGCTACAATGACTCTGGTACCCTGTTCATTATTGTTAGCTCGTTGACGTATTTTTATGAAAGACCAAGTGAGAGTCAAATTTAATTCGTAATCATTATAAACATTAAAATTCTGTGAATTATATTATTGTACTTCGGAAATATAAAAGTTAAAGAAGTTCGTACATCCAATCCAATCAGTTAAAGTTATGGTTAGGTGATCAAATTGACTGGCACGTCAAAACTAATGGATACAAAACATATTGTTATAAATGTGTCATACACAACGTATTTTTCTACACATGGAACTTCTATTTCTTCCTTAATCCACGTCAATTCAACAAATAATGATCTTCAAATTTAAATATGGTAGTGATTTTACAATGAGAAGTAAATGATAGTTCTGTCATAACAAATGCTTTGTTTAAACCTAAGTAGGATATCTATAGTATTCAAATCTGGGCGCGTATGTCTATGTGTGGGCCTGTAACTCTATCCCCTCCGGACTAGTTATGTCTTCCAAGTGAGTTTTGGATGCAGGGCATCTAGGGAAAGTAATTCCACTCTGTCTCACTTCTCTGCACCTTGAATGGTCGGAGAAAAGGACCCAAATATACGTTTGTAAAATGTCCTGACGCATTGAAAAGTATTAATATCATCAATTATTACCCGCTGTTGGGGGGGGGGGGAGAAGGGTTGGCGAGCGAAACGAGTATGAGTGGAGCCTCCTAATTCATTTATAAGTGACGATAGAAAACATACAAAACTGTTGTCAATGTGAATAGTAACAGCATGATAGCAATTAATTTTTTTCTAGAGTTGAGACTATGAGTTAAACTATAAGTTAAAAATGTTTTGGTTTTAACTCCTGGTTAGTTCGCAGGCGGTAGGGTCTTTTTTAATTTTTGTCTTAAACAACAATAGTGGTGTATCTGAGGTTTTAGTTTGGCCACACATTAGAAGCCATTAAAAACAAATGGCAAATCCTTATTTCAGCAAAAAATACAAATGCATCTGTTAGAATACCTTTAGTTTCACTTCGCAAAGGACACCAATTTTCAGCGACTCGATAAATTTTAATTCAAAATTTGCCGAAGATACTGTTCGCTATGTTTCGGCGAAAGCAATTTATTTTCATGTAATTTAATGATTTTTCAATGGATTTGATATATTCCCAAGTGCAGGGAACAAGAAAAATCAGTAATTATTTTTTTCTTATCTTCACTACGGTGAAGTATATTTATAAATTCGGTTAATAAAGAAAAGAAAAAAAACTTTATCTCTGTCGTAGAATATTTTTTTCCCATTTACTTACGGTCCATGCTATTAATTCATATATTATGGAATAAAAACAGAAAATAAAGAAAATCTTTATCCCCTTCCTATATTCTGGAAGCGAAGATACTGGTGACTCAAAATCTCATTAAGCCTGAATATTTTTAGGAACGAAATTAGTGGAGAAGGAAATATTCGAAAGAAGTTTACTAAGCTGAGACTAAGACACGAGATATAAATAAAAGAAAAACACTGCTTTCTTTTGTTTTTATTTTTGGAAAATGCATCATGCATTGTTTAAATGAAAAATGTTGGAAGAAAACCTTATGCCTGATTTCTTATTGAAGTAAAGATTCAAGTTATTTTTTAAAGGGGGGAAGTTTTTAAGGGAGAATCTGTAGAGAGTTTTGAGTGTATGTGGAGTTTCTTTTAACTTAAGTTAAAATAAGAGATGCGTATAAACAATAAAAAATCAGAACGAGGAGCCTAAAATAAGGTTTTTAATGAGATTTTTTTTTTTTTTTTTGAACCGTATGCATAATTATTAAGGCAGATTTTATATACGAAAACTTTTATTTATAATTTTCGTATAAGATATACATAGTAGTTGTACAGGGAAAGCACGGGAAGACCCTTTCATGTCCCCCTTCATATGCTTGGACTTCCTTAGAAATGCTTTAATCGCTTTATTCTCCATCTGCTAAGATTCCTAAAACGTACAGTAGTTTTTTGTAGCCGAAAAACACACCTAAATCGTGTTCGTTTGAAATCGTTCGTTTGAAGATTTTTACAACTTAAACTTAAAAATGGCTACAGGAACCCAGCTCATACTGTTAACGAATGTTATTCAGACTGAGCGTTAAACATGTCATCATCATCATCATTATCATCATCACTGGCTCGACAGTCCATTGTGGCTCCTGGCCTTTTCTACAATTATCTTTCAGTTGGATCTATTTTTTGCCTGACTTCTTTAGTTTGAGGTTTTGATAATTTTAAAGTTTCCTTCCAAAAACATTACATTCATTTAATTTTTGGTCTTTTTCTTGGACACTTGCCACTTGGTCTTGCAGTTAGGAAGTTAGTGGGGCAGATTATACATGTAGCATCAAAAACTAAGCTCAAAGCCTAATAAATACTGTATGAGTCCGATTTATGAATTGTCAAGGGACTGGAAAAAGTTATTGTTAATTCAAGAATATGGTTAAATCGAGGAGCACATACATTCAATGTAGTTAAATCTGGACCAGGGAAATGTATCATTAAATTGAGGAAATTGATAAATCGGGTATTGTTAAGTCGAAGTTATAGTGTATATTGAAATTCACACATGCATGCTCTTTTTAGTATCTACTAAATTAAATACCATTATTCTATGCTTGGTATAGCTACATAGATATGACTCAGCCTTGTATAGACTAATCAGTTTGTAAGAGCTGTTTCTTCGCACTTGATATTACATTCTAAGTGCATAATGAGTAATAGCTTTGATTTAAAGATTCCCGATTTAACGATTTCCTAAATTTAAGGACTGGATTTAACTGCATTAAAGTCGTATGCTTCTCGATTTTACGAAATCCCTGATGATAACTTTTCTCAGTCCCTTTTCAATAGTTACATTGGGGTTATACTACATACTCATTGCACACGTAGATTGAAAAAAAAGTTTTAAAACATGTGTAGACAACTTTTACAGGAAAATCGCAGGTGTAATCACGAATCTGAGTAACTGATTAAAGCAACTGAAAAAGAAAATAACTGATTCATGAATACTCCTCTACTGTTTGAGGAGACTATTTTTGTTTAATCAAGGCAATCACATCTATATTTTAGACGTTCTACAGAAAAGATAAAGGATACGCTCTCTGAAAATAAATGTCAAAAATGACTTCATACGATAAAAATAAAATTAAAACATTTTTATGTCATAAAATGAAGGAATCGTGAAAAGTTTTTAGATTTAAAATTTCAAAACTGTTTAATATAACATCCAAACAAAGAAATGCAATTTTTAAGTTTATCGCCAAACCTTTGCAGGAAACCTAAAGTAATTTACTGTAAAAATTGTGTTTAACTTTCAAATCGCTTGCAATGATTTAATATCTTTCTCCAGATGCAGCATATTATGTTTTAAATTTAGAATATTGAGGAAATTCTCGAGTTAAACTTTAATTCTCCGTTTCAGCAATGTCTATTAATTTGCTCTCCACTGTTATCATATTTAAACAAATTTTAAATATTCTGTCGTTATAAAATTATTGACCATATAGTAGTATATTATTAAGTATATAACTATTATTAATGCAAACACCGCAACTTCGTGTGTCAGAATTAAATAATATTGAATTTTAATCTGTGAAAAAAATGGTTTTGGGATTTAACACAAAGCACTATTTAAATCTAGTCAAGACTTAATCCGCGTTGAAGCTCACATGAGCATATTGCCTGCTCATCTTTTCAATGCTTTGTAAAATTTTGCATACGAGGCAGTAAGAAACAAATTGATAAAAGTGGACTTTTTAAAATCTTGAGTAAATCGCGTGCAACGTTCAAACCCCAGTTAGGCTTCCACTATTTTTTTTTCTAAATTATAATGTAAAGCAGCACGTAATAGGGATACTACTACAATGTCTTGCCTTATTATAGATGAGACTTTGTTTTACCACTCGCACTAGTTTTTCCTTTTTTTTTTTTTTGCACTTACACCACTTTGTTTCTAAGATTGTCATATTACAGTGCTGGCCAAATTATTAGACTAAAGAGTTTATGTTTTGTTTTTTTGTACATTATTTGTACTAAAATACTGTTTATTTTACTGTTAAAGTACAGTACATACTGTACACTGATTATTACGTTATTTTAGCATAATTTAATGTTTGCAGGTGGCAGCACTGCCTGCTTTGTTTATGTTCTTTGTTTATCTACCTACCAGGAACATAGCCTCAATCAGCTTAAACAGTTCACTAGTTCATTTTATTAGTGTGTTCTGTTATATTTAAAGTTAGTTTTAGGTAATTAGTGAGTATGTGTATGTGAGTATATATAATAGTGAGTATAAACAATTTTTTACCTCCTTTTTTTAAAAGTTAAGAAATGGTGTAAACCTTGTGAAAAATATGCCAAAAAGACTTAAAATGCTTATCAAGAACAAGGGCATACTAAATATTAGATTATTATTTCACTGTTCGTTAATGTGTCTATAGTTATGTAATCAATAAAGAATTTGCTTTTAAAACAGTTTTAGTCTAATAATTTGGCCAGCACTGTAGACCGAATACGAGACTTTTAAGTTTAAAATGAAGTTCTGAAGGGCTTTTTCGCTTATTTTGTTTAAACGTAAGCATTGGATTTATTAATAACACTTTCGAAAAAAGAAAAGACATTGATTTAGTAAATACTAATACCGACGCCAAAGATGAAGGTAATTTCATATTCAAATTCCTCTTGGGAAAAACAATATAATTAAAATTGTTCATGACTTTTATATCATGTGCTCTTATACTTCAAAAATCATTAATGTTTTTACTATTAGTATTATTTTAAAATACGAATTAAGTGAAAATAAAATTTGTTTCTCCCTAACTGAAGGGTGTTTCCTTAGAAATTAAAAAAAAAGACAGAGAAAATTAAAGTCACAATCTGTGTTAATATATATATATATATATATATATATATATATATATATATATATATATATATATATATATATATATATATATATATATATATATATATATATATATATATATATATATATATATATATATATATATATATATATAACAAAATCTCTCATTTTTAGATTTTGAGAAACGTTTGACAAGCACATTGTTAAGCAGAAAATATATAAAAAATGTCTAGTAGACACATAGAACTCATTTCTTTCTACTTTACAATTGTATTACGAGACTTTAAAGAAGAAATTAAATACTCGTATTGACATCGTAGTGTGCTCAAATTTTGACGAAGAATGTTTCTAAGTTATTAAACATAGTTTTCAAAAAACGCAATAACAGTAATAATGATGTGCCAGAAGAAAAAAATATACACTGTTTGTAAATACCAGAAAACAAAACTATGGACGCACCCATTTTTCCTCGGCGAAGCGACCGTTGCCATTTCAGAGAAACCAAAAATCCCCATCACGTAAGAAACTTTTGCAAATTACTTTCCCAACAGAAAGTGAATCAAGAATAAAATGTCAGAACATATGCATATCAACTATTTTTCATGAACCGAAGAAAAAAAAAGAAGAAACTAAATTCAAACTTATAAACTGGAAAAAGTATCCGGAGTTCCAAAATGACTCGATACATTTAAACTTATGCTTTTCGCTTCGTTCCAGGGCAAAGTCGTGTAATATTCATGCCGGCGAACGCATTTGGATTGCTGGATATAAATGATGCGTTTTTTATGATATGCATCCCAGAAACTAAGTTAGAAGGTTAAGTTTTTTGAATGACGCGTGGAAAAGACATTTTGCAATTTAACTTTTACAACAACTCATTACGAAGAAATCATTAATTAACCTCAGGTAACCAATTATTTTTAAAAAATATCATTTTTTTTCGCTTTACCATTGAATAATTTTCATCGGGCAGAAATACATTTAAAATACTTAGGTAATATTTTAGACGCTAAACGGTTGAAACAATGTAAAGAAAAAATAGAAATCAAGTTTCAAAGCTAAGTAAGACTTCCTCGGCAACAGTTTTGCGGATATTGTGTTAAAACAAACAATTATAGTCACAACTTGTTTTATAAAATTCTTAATTTGCATGATAAGGAGAATTTATATTCTTTTTACACGTGGGGGGCATAATGTAACGTAAGTGTGATGTGTTATAAGTCATATTTTGCCAAATGTAGTTCATATGAGACATTTATAACATATAACATACCGTAAAATGGGGCTACTTGAGCCTCCACGGGCTACTTGAACCCATGAGAAAAAAGTGTTTAAAATCCCTCCTGGTCCTATGTAACTCAATGTATAGACTTAAAATACTTTCTCCATGACAGATAGCAGTACTAGGTAGAGGCTGGAACATGAAACAAAGTTTCTGCTATTCCCACCTTTTTTTTTGATTAAGGTTATGATTGCAAGTTGCTTAAACAGTTGTTTTTCGCGCCTGCAGACTTTCACATATAAGTTCATGGAAACATCTGATATCATCACGGTCAAAATAGTTTTATGTCTGCGTTTTATTTCTTAATAAAATAACAGTGTTTTAAGGTTATAGCTATCTAAATAACACAGTAAATAATATAAGTTGGTAAAAGTGCACTGGTTGCCTTAAAATGGGGCTACATGAACCCAGCGTTCAAACAGCCACAAACCACATTTCATCAATAAATTATGTTAGGTAAGGTTTGTAATCTTTTAAAATAAACAAGTTAGTTACTATTTATACTTGTTTTTTGCAGATCCGGGGATAAAAAGAGTCCGAAACTAAAAGAGAACCCCTTGAAGTAGAAATAATGCGGATTATTTAGAGGAAAAAATATAATTGTGTCAGATTGAACTAATTCCGGAAAAATGTCAATAGAAAGTGGCATCAGCCCATTTTGACTTAAGTATGTCAACCCTAAATATGAAATTAAAGTTCACATCTAAAAAGGTCAAATAAGATCGTTCACAAAACAAGCCTGGGCATCCTATATTATTTAGTAGCTAGGAAGAGCAGGTATTAAATAATCCTATCAGAGAAAAAAAAATCCACCCGAACCATTGAATTGAGGAGTTTTCTTTCTTTCCGATGTTTAAATAACGAGCATTTCAATTGGTTTTAAGTATACTTAGATTATGTTTCTGTTTGAGAAATTATGTTTGATTAAAAATATCTTTTTTTGTATACGTTGATTTTATATTAAACTGTATAAATATTTTGAAATTTATATAAATAGTTTGCTCACTAGAATGTAGGTTTTGAGTTTATTTTTCAAAATCATTGGCCCTTCTTGATAACACCACTTGTTTTACAGCTTTTTCTAATGGATTAGCTGAGTTGGTTTAGCTTAGTCAAGTAGCCCCAGCGCGGGGCTACTTGAACCCAATTTTTAAAAATAGAAAAAAAAATATATATATATAAAGAGTTAAAATCGTTGTTTAAAACAGGCTTCAGGTGGTAGCAGCACATCTGAAAAGTGGTAAAAACAAGGTTATCAGTTAACATTATGGGTTTAACAAAGCATTAATTGTAAAACTCGCAAAAAGTTTGAAATTTCGGGTCCAAGTATCGCCATTTTACGGTACTATAATGCTTATCTCAGGATAAGTCTGATTTGTTCAGTTTTTCACCGACTGGAGTTTTAACTTTTCTCCTTTACTTATAATACAGCTGAAAGCCTGTATGTTACGCGCATAGCGCCTAGACCGTTGGGCCGATTTTCATGACATTTGGCACAAAATTAGTTCGTACCATATGGGTGAGCACCTCGAAAACTTCATTTTGTTCTTTTCTATTTGAATTTTAAGAACATTTTACCGAGCGAATTACCATAACATGGACGAGCAAAATAACATAGCATATTGGTGAGAAATTCATCGTCCATTATTTGTAAATATACAGGCGAATCAAATGACCTTTTAATATTCTACTACGAGAAAAGCCATACGGGTACCGCTAGTTGGATAATAAAGGTGAAGGCGTGTGGTCACTAAAGTCGCTGTTTTGAGAAGTCTGCAAATAAAAGATTAAATCAGTAACAATTCCAGTTTCAGTTTCGGTGGTGCCTATGAAATCAAGACAGAATTTCGCCCTATATATATATTTATTTAACAACTTATGCTACGTTGCTTGGTTTTCAATAATTAACCAAGATTTAACTATATTGACTTTGTTTACGCATTTATCTGCACTAAGAAATTAATGAATGAAAACTTATTCATGAGTTAGCTTTATAGATAACTTAGGCATGACATTCACGCTTTAGTTTTATAAAATTTCAAAACGACAAAATTGTTTTATAGATCAGTATTTTAGGCAAGATCTCATATACATTGACTTTTATAATTATTAAAACAAACTGAATAAATTATCTAAATAAATGATACACTCAAATAATGGCAGAAATATTTTTCGATATACTTTAACTATCAAAAGATTATTACTTATTAATTCATATTTTGACCAAGTTTCCACAATAAATTAACTTTAAAAACAATATATTACATATGGAAATGAAAATGTAAGCGACAGAGAAATACATTACACACAATTATTATTAAAACCCCCAGATGAAGAGCCTTTAAAGAAAGATTTCTAACTTGATTTAGAAACAGTGAGGTCTTTTCACATCAAGCTGAACCATAAATCAAAGGATTAATGCTTAAGGAACGGTTTATGAGGCTCAGCATTGGATATCTGCCACATTCGTCTTAGGCCTCGGTATTTTAATGTGAAAGGAATCTCACCCATATATCTCTTTGTAATGGTAATGTCCTCCTTATGTTGCAAAATTTGTAGCCATCATAACTATTAAGATGTTATGAAGGTTAAAGACCGAGGATGCCAAGAACTACCAACTGTATGTGTTTATACATAATTTTGAAATTAAATGTTTGTTTCAACATTTGAACTCCATCGTAAAATATATATATACTCATATAATTAATCAAAAAATGTCATTTGCAATGTGGTTATTTTAAGCACGAAAAAAAATGACATCAGACAAGACTAAAAAAGAAATCAAATAATTTAAAAATACTCGGATTGATACTGAGTAGGCTTATTATTGGATTAATTGAAGTGTAAGAAAACATTTATCTTTTTAAGTCTTACTTATAAAGAAAATGTATCATAAGATTACGACACTTGTACATTCGTTCTCCTTTTTACTTCCTTTTACAAAAAAAAGGAAGTATTGTATTCGCAAAAAGAATTCACTCAAAAATCGGCCTTAATTTCCATTTTTCTCACCCCCGAATGAATGTTGAGTTTTTTTATTTCGACCCGACCACATGTGGATATATGCCTAGGAACCTACAGACACCCGAAATATCCATTTTGACGAACCCCGAGTTAATTACAACGAATTTTCTCGTGACGTCCGTATGTAAATATGTCCTGGAAAGTTGAAATTTGGTTCGTATACTCCTAGTGTGGTCTGGTTGTGCACCTTTCCTTTTGGTTGCATTCGGATGTTCCTAAGGGGGTCTTTTGCCCCTTTTTAAGGGGAAATCATTGTTAATTTCGATGTAAACTCAAGTGGGGTTATAATTTGTCGGACACTTGGAGATATATCGCCAGTCTTTTGGTCGCCAAGTTTTGTCGCCAACTTGGCGAAAAATTTGGTGTTTTTTTTACTTTAAATTTGATTTCAATTTGGCCACTGTTGATGATATTTAGAGAGTAAACAATTGAATCATATTAAAATCTCCAGTAATGGGGAAATGACATTAAATTGGAGTAAAAGGAAGTTATTTGATGCACATATCAGCTCGTTCTTTATAAATGTTTGGAGAAGCACGGTACGTATACGGAGCGGAAGTGTACATAAGAGCATGTTATTCTTTTTTTCAGAAATAGTTTTTTTTTCTGTAACAGAAAATTTGCCGAATAACTTGATATATATATATATATATATATATATATATATATATATATATACTTCCTTTGTGGTTTTGAGTTCCTAACGAAATCACCATTGCACCCTTAATTTCCGTGTTTTTTTCAGTCCCAAACTCTTTTTATACTAAGCCTGTATGAATTTTACTACGCTTAGTACGTGATTGTTAGAAAAGTTTCTATACGCTTTCCATTATACGGAGAAGTTAATTTTTGGCGCATGCACATTAAAAAAAGAAAAAAAAAAGTAATGGGCTCGTTTCCGAAATTTTAGAAGTATTTTTTTTTTCTGAAAGAGCATACTTAAAAACATAGGATTTGACCATTTTTCAAATAATTCGACAAATTTTTAATATTTTTAAGCAATTTTTTTTATTAGTGTGGAGATTTACTTTAATTTTTTACGCTTGCGCACATGATATCACAAGTGATGAAATGCCTTTAGCTGATGCCATTAGCGCAGAGCACAAATTTCATTAACATTGTTTTATTTTTATAACTTCCTTTTTACACTACTGCCCAGTTTAAAAAGTTTCAGGTTTTTGTGAGTCTTTGAAAGCAAAAGTGGTACAGACTGCACCACTGGTGAAGACAAAAGTTGTCGAGAACTGTTTGATCTATTTCGCTAAAAAATTCGGTTTGTTCCTTTCAGTACCAAAACTGTTTGGAAACCGATTCGAAAAAAAATCGATAATTTTTTACTCCATTTTAAGGCAAAACTTTTGCAAAAACTTAAGTGTATAGGACTCAAAAATTACTTACTCATATCTGCAACATGTATCATTCAAATTTCTGCTTCCGACGGAATTTATTCCAATTCTCCAACTTCACTAATTCAAGAGTTTTTTGCGTTTTTAATTTGAATTTTTCGAGGCTCTTCTCAATTTCAGGCAATATTTTTACCATTAAAATCATCAATAGAAATAAAACGAATTGTTCCAGTTTTATTTTTTGCGCCATTTGAAAGAGCGATTATTTTTACAATAGATCATTATTGCTGGTTCAAGTCAAAGTTCAAAGCATCCCCCCTCAATTGGAAAACTAGTTAATTCTTTTTAAAAAGTAATGGAACTTTCAGAGAATTTTTTTTTTTAAATGTTTCCGCATTCCGAAGTGATAATAAGACAAATATATAGACTGTAAAAAAAGAAAAAAAAATGCTTTTTCGAACCTCCCCCCCCTTAAAAAAAACCCCTACTTTCTTTTTTAAAAGAATGATACGTGATAAGAGCTTTCTGGCTTAGAATTTGTTTTCAGCGTGTAAAAAGTGCCCCCAAAACACCCTAAAATGTTGCTTTTATCATTACTTCAGTGATACAAGATTATATGTTGCGAAATATTCCATTTATGAGTCTAAAGTGATCCAACATTAATTAGTTAAAAGCCTTTACATTCATTTTTTTTTTTGCGTTGAAATAGAAGATCTCATGCTTTATACCATCTCCAAGAAAGTACTAGCGGTACAATTACTATTATTATTTTATAGAGACATTAATAATTTAATATTGCAGAGAAAATATATGTTTTTAAACCAGGCAATCCAAAAAATAAATAAGCAAATAAACGAACATTATAGCCCATAAGAAATGGAAGAATATATCTAAATAAAAGTGGTTACTTCTTTTTTTTTCTTTTGTAAGAATACTGAATACATTCAAGTAACAAGTCTTTTTAAAAATGTATTTTAAGATTTTGAGTTAAGAAACAGGGCCATAAAAGTTAGATCTCAGGGTTGATGGTAAAGCGTGGGACAATAAAAAAAATCAGTTTAAAACACGCATTAAAAAAAATCATTAAGTGCTTACAATTCTCAAAAGTCAATTTTTTAAGTTACACAAGAAACAAAAACAAAAGGATGACACATAAAATGATGTGAACTGAAGCATAAAAATCTGCATGTTTTCTTATAGTAAAAAACAAAACAAACTACAATCGGCTTAAATTGAAAATGCTTACTTATTTAAATACTTGATAGTCCTCCAGGGACCAATCTTTTCCTGGTACTGTTTTGAAAATGGTGCAGGGAATTCCAATCCAGATTACCTAATCATTATTTACTGCAGTGCCGTTTCCAAGATTTTTAGTGAATACATTCTTCCAAAAAAGAAAAAACAAACACTCCATTCAGTGAAAGTACAATCACGTAAGTAGCTTCAGGAACAGGATATTAACAGTTGTAATGTTCCAGCGTTCAATTCTAATGAGCCCATATATCTTAAATAAATTGCGTATAATCAATTTTCATTTCCAGTTCTTTCTGCTAATGGCCTCAATACGTTTGTATTACTCAGGTAGTTGTATTCGCAGCAGTTCCATCGCTTATCTAAGAGATGGATTACGAATTTTATTTGAAATCTTCGGTTAGTTCAAAGAACTCGAATGTGTTTGTTGAGCTGTTTATTGCTTCCTAATCGTGATCCCTTTTATTCTAGAGATTAGTTTACATGTTGGATGTAAATTGAGTTGAGATCCGAGTATTTTAGGAGTTTGAATTATTGTATCTGGACCGATTCTCAAAAATCTTATAAATATCATGTCTGCGAAGGTTAACGCAAAAATTCTTTGACCTAGAAAGTTCTTTGTTTTTTTCAATAGTTTGAAGCAGTTTTTCCGATAAGATAAATAAATACCTTTGTGTTTGTGCTTCTACTTACGTTGTTTGGTCTGACTTTAGTTTTTCCGATGTTAATCTTTTTATATTAAAGCATTAAAACATTCATTTTATCCTGAAAAAGTTTTTGATTTCTTAGAAAACCTCTCCTGGCGTGTCTGAAACTGTTTCTCAAAAGTACTTAAATTATTGAGCAATCACGATTGCTAATTGCTTTCATTTGACCGTCCTTGGCGTTGTGGTGCCTTTTTCAACCCATCCAGGCACGGCTCCTCTGGTCCTGAGCAATCCGCTTCTCCTGGTCGGTGGCGCTCATGTCCAACAACCACGCACGCTCATACACATGCACACACACACTTTACACACATACACGCAAAAGTGCATGCAAACAGGTCTACGCACACACACAAGCCTACACATACACAACTATACACACGTAACCGCTCAAGAGGAGGAGCATGCTTGAGGGGACAGGAGTCGTTTCTAGAAACAATAACTCCAGTAGGTAGGGTCCTGTCGCAGCTCGTGATTGCGTAAAACATAATTTGAATTCAAAATTTCAGAACTCGAATCAATTCTTTTTTAAAAATTTTTCATGAACATTCCGCAAATTCAATATGTGTTACTTATTGTTAAAATAATCAAGGTACATTATTTTTGCTTGTCCAAAGGTTTTCATGTCACTTTCCTGGTCTAGTAAGTTGCAGGCATATTTTTGATTTTTCAAAAAACATTTTTAGCCGGAGACATATAGCTCGCCAAAAATGACAATCTGGGTGACACTTCTCGTTTCTAATTTTCGACAAAATTTTCCAACTGCTCTATTTCCAGAACGACTCAATTTGTTTTATTGCGTTTTTTTTATGTTTAAAAGATATTCTTTTTACTTAAAGCCCGGTTTGCACTTTTTGAAAATAAGTGTTTCTTTTGTTTTCAATCTACAGCGTTTTTGAAACAACTGTTTTTTTATCATCTTTTTTTTTTTTTCAAAAACGCCAATTTCAAATATTTGGGCTTTTATTTTTACTGTTGATCAGTACAAATGAGTGTTACAATCCTTGAAAAAGAGAGCCACTACTTTTGAGTTTAACAGATTTTAGGGGTATTTGAAAAAAAAAGGGTTTTCTAGAAACTTTACATGCAAAGATATAATTGAAAATTCAAAATTATACTAAGCAGCAAATTGAAATGAAGACATTTAGATACAATTTTATCTTCCCACATCATCCAGGTTTTTTATTTTTTGTGAAAACAAGCAGGAACCACGCTAAATGAATCTTTTGACAATGCCCTAAAAAAATGCACGCGGGAATAGGTTTCGGCTGCCAAATTAGCTAAAGACTGCGTTCTGGTTTTCAAAATAATAACATATAAATAAATAAATAAAATTCCTAAAACAAAAATGAAAATGTGGCTGTATCTAGTGGCTACTTGCTACAGAAATAAAGTTCCTGACAGTTCCTAAATAAGCCTCATTTTTTCAATGCCTCTAAAACTGTTAACCTCAAGGAATGTCGTACTCAATCATACTGATCAACAGTAAAATAAAAATATTTTTTTTGGAAATTTTGAAAAATATTCAAAAATGAAATTCAAAATATTTTTTTAAAGCGTTTGAGAAAAAACTTTTAAAAACGTATTTTCAAATTGTGCATACTGGTATAAAAAGAAATGATTATCTTTCAAACACAAAAAAAATGCAGCAAAACATCGTGAACCTTTCCGGAGGTAAAGCAATTTAAAATTTTTGTTAAAAATCGCGCGTGTGATACGGTGCTCAGTTTGTCATCATTGGAGGGCTAATCTCGGACCAGGAAATTTTTTGGGAAAGACAAGAAAAAAAAAAAGCCTGTCGCTTTTTTTTTTGTATTTTAACATATGTCTGAGAGTATGAAAGTAAGCCTTTTTTTTTGTCTCAATTGACATAGACTGGGCATATCGTCCCATTGTTTATAAAGAAATTCAGAAAATTGATTTAAGAAGATTCATCTTTTAATTATTTATTTCCGGTGTATTTTTTAAGTACTGTGAATACATATAATGTGTAGTAATGTATATATATATATATATATATATATATATATATATATATATATGTGTATGTGTGTAATGTGTGCGATGAAGATAAGTGTCTAGTCCTGCTTATTTAGAAAGTAATTTTACTCTCCGAGCTTAGATATGAAAGTTAATTTGTAAAACGCATAAAATTTAGATTTGAAATTGCATTTTATCCCTTAACTATTAAATTTGTATCGGGTTAGAAATATTAATGCGCCCGGGAAAACCCAAAGGATGAGTTTGCTCCCTTTGTGATAGATATTTCAGAGCTTTCGGTGAAGCGCGAATCATGCATTTACGTATAAAATGATATACCCTCATAAATATATATTTCCGACGACTCAGATAACGTAAAATTTTAATTTAAGACGACTTTATCGCGTTATTTCCAAATGCGTTAAAAATCGCTATGGACGTTTCGGAGTTCCAGAGTGTTAATAATTCCGCCGCTGGACTAATTAGCAGAGTCTCCTGGCGTGGTAATGGATATGCATTCCGGAATAAGTTGGCTCGCAGGTACCGCTGCCTGAATTGAAATTGCTTGCGCCCTATAGCTATCGCTGTTTTATTAAAATTTATTCTATTCCGGTCTTTTGTCAGATAATTTTATAGGCCATGTTATCGGTGTGATGTAAGTATCAGTACTGATCTCGTTTTTTTTTCTTTTTTTGAATTTTTTATAAAAAAGTTATGATGAAAGTTTACACATTTGGTTAAAACATGACCTTCTTCTTTGGAACGCAATCCAAAGTTTATCCACGTTCTGGTAGTCCAAACTTTTTAAAGTTTAAATAAAAGGAACTATCCCACGGAAAACGGATATTTTGTGCCACACGTGACGTCACGGCAGCGTGTGAACAAAATTCTATTACCTAAGAAATTACTCACATATGAGCGTTTTCTTAAGCGAAAAAAATCGTCATTACCTTTTGAAATGTTCAGTTTTTTATCAAGTATATGAGCTGTTACGTGCGGGACAAAATGACGAATTTTTTGTAGAACCCCCTGAAGCCTGTGCTCACGTTTATTTAAATGTATCCTACATGTACAAATATGTAACTGAAACTAATTTAATACGACTTTTAAAATAACACATATTATTATTCTATTTGGAGTGTTAACTTGGTTTGTTTGAAACATAATAGTAATGATAGTTTTTGCACTGTTTTGAAAATATAATTTTAGCAGTGAATTAAAGCTCATTATTAAACATTTTTGAGAGTATAACTGTAAAATCTACTCATTTATGTTCTTCCTATTATTCTTAATTTTATTTTCTCGTACATCTTTATTTAATGTCTTCTACAAATATGTGATGTGTGTGTGTGTGTGGATAGTATAATTTTCTTCACTATCAATGTAAACCCCATTAGTTGTGCGATTTACATTCTGCATTTTTTCCCCAAAAGCACCCATTAACATCCATTAAATTAATAATAAATTAGCAAAAGAAAAATTGTAACAATTGTGTAGCAACCAAATCTCTCAGGTTCTCATGAATTATCTTTTTTGAACTGCAGCACGCTAAGTTTATATGGAAGTCTATGATGCGTTTTTTCACAGCTAATAATGCTCCGTTAATTCGAGCAAAACACACTTTTTCTCTATATTTCAGATGTAATGCGTCGAAATATATTTAGAAACTAAAAGGAATTCTTCATTTCTATATTGTATGACACAATGACATTTTAGCTGTAACAATGCCAATGACTATATAAATCCCGCATTCATTATTTCAGTACAATATTCTCTTTTCTCACCAAAGGCAGATTCTCTGCTCTTAAAAATTGATTACTGTTTCATTAATTGCGCACTGCATCCATAATATCACTAGTAACCGTTTTCATTGTTCATTGTTATTGTGCTGAATAATGACTGCTGATATGCCTCAACTTATTTATTCATTTTTTCGGTAAACTTTTACTTTTGTAATGTTTACGGTTACTTTAGCATACGAAACCTTTGCATTTAGTAATTCATTATCAACCCAATATTGTTCAATACTTTTTTCTAGAGTATTAATGTTTGAAATTTTATAATAATTATTATTTTATGGGAAAATCTCTATGGGAAAGGAGAAAAATGACTGTAAATGAAAAATGTGTTTCTCACAATATCTAAAATTGATGACTTATTTTTAGTGTGCATTAATAAATGCATCAGTTGGAAAACTAGTTTCAGTGGGAAAGACGTATGAAATGATATAAATATATACGTCAAAAATTGCTGTTACTGTTATACCGGAACGTGTTACACGGTAGCTTATGAAAGTTACGGACTATGTAAGAAAGTTGTGGATCAAACGCAACCTTATATGGCGTCCTATCATTCAAATTGGAAAAGACATCTAAAGCAAGGCTATTAATTTAAGAAGTACAATTCTTTAACAAAAATATTTATTTATTTATATACATATTTTTTTGATTATATTAAGCTTTAAAAACATGGAAATATTATAATTTAAAACTTGCATGTAAGCAATAGTTTAGTGATTAAAGAAAATACAACTTAGGAGGCAGATACTGTACAACAAAACGTACTCGTATTGTGACGTTTTCACAATTACAGATTTTAAAGAATTTCCCAAGAAAAAAATAACTAATGGTTCTGTAACTTTTCACACATAAAAAGGTGTGCGTCAGCTGATATTTTTCAATCAAAATAAAATTACATATACATGGAGATAACCAGCAAGAAACCAAAAGAGAATTTTTAATCATCATTCATCGTAAATAGCTGGGAGTAAGCTGTAAATTTCTGAAGTTAGTTTATTTACTATGTATCTACAATAGTTATATGAACTTTCGTGAAAGTCACTTATATTGACGAATATGTGTGCAATTCCTTCCATCGATATACGCATTCCATGTTACAAGGCTCATATTGTGTTGGAGTGGTTTGAGAAATATAGTGATGGATTCCAGCTAATGTTCTGGTCACTTAACTCCCCGGATCTTAATCCGATAGATCACATTTGAGCCTTCATAGAAATGCAGCTCAGAGAGCGAACTCCCCTATATCAGAGTATTTCGACAACGTGCTACATCTGCTAATACATTTGATTTAACTTATCTCCAGTCATCTACCGGGAACCTTTGCCCTACATAGTAGTTATGTATGCACACACACACACACACAGATAATATAAACAAAGCGCAAAAGCAGCACTTAGAATTGTATCGAGTATTTAAGATTTAAAATTGACAAAAAAGCGAAAGAATGCAAGCAAAGTAGAGATCACAAATACACATAACATTATAAGCACAATTTAGCTGCTTCTTCATTAAGCAAAATCATTAGCAAATCGTTAATTTTATTTTGAAGTAATGCAATAGCATCTTTAGGAAAAAAAATCATAAAAAAATTTTGTGTTGCGTTTATAGACTTAACCGATAAAATACAAACAGCAACCATTACAGTTAGATATCCGTTTGCAGAGTGGCAACGACAAACACATGTATCACCAATATCAGAAGCACTATTTTTTTTTCCATTAAAAAAATGCCCAAAGCGTCTAAAGAGGTTTTCACTTTAAAAATATTATATAAGCTCAAAATCTTTTCTTCTTGAGAAGAAATACTCTGACCCGTGTGAGGATCGTACTCACGCTCACTCAGGAATCGTATTATGAGACAACCGCGCTGCTGAGAGCGCTACTGGAGTCCGTAGTTCCTAATGAAATCAACGTAATAAAGGAATTGAGAGAAGCCGCGCATGCGCTGTTTTCCAAATGTCGGTAAGGTGAGGTGACGGTTCCGCCAAATGAATGGTCCCCACCCCCCTCAAAAATGATCAATGCTCCTAAAGAAATTTTCTCTTAAAAAAAGCTAAAAATTGAGCTAAATAAAAGAACACGGAACCATTCAAAACATATCTTCTGCCTTGCCATGCAGCTTAAATTGCTGCAAGTACGTGTTTTGTATTGTACGCTTAATAATGTCAAGTTCTTTTTGTTATGTGAAAGATAAACATTTTACTATTCGTAATGTAAGGTATTCTTACGATTTTTATGTATGTTTTAGGATAGTTCACAGCGCAGAATTTGTTTTATTTCTTTTTTTTTTCTCAAGCATAGCGTTACGAAATGCCTTTTAAATTATCAATGTTACTTACATTAAAAATAATATTAATACATACATTGAAAATATGTTACATACATTTAATCATGTACCCTTTTATTGCACAAGAAATAAAGGATAAAAATCATTTTTTTATTAGACGTTTAAGAATTAAGTACATCAAAAGTAAAAAAAAAAAAAAAAGACAGAGGGAAAAAGAAATACCTAACATTGTGTTTATGAAACTTTTCAGTATTTATATGTTTTTACAAGATCGTTGGCCTAAGTTTGAACATGAAGCCAAGCGTACCAAAATAACGTATCAAAAATTGCGAACGAAAATAAACTTTATGGACAGATGAGGAAATTATACTTTTTTTTCAAAACGAAAAAAGACAACTCTTGATACAATTCGCAGCTTTAATCACTGTCAAAAAGTGAAGAGCATACCTTGACGCTCACTTAAAAGCGGATATTGCACAGAAATGTGAAAAGTTGGGGAGGATATGATAAAACATTTCCGGCACAATGTTTTATTTCTTTCAAATCCTATTTTGATATTCTGAGCAATGCAAAAAAATATTCAGTGCGTTATAGTACAAATATGTAAGTAAAATATGCAGTTACAGAAACTTTTATTTTAAAATTAGGGAAGTATAGCAAAGGGAAGGGTGGCCCAAAGAGGGTAGGTTTTCAAAAAAAAAAAAAAAAAAAAAAACGCTCGAAAATTGTAGTTTTTGGATTTTTATCGTAACAATTTCGGTTTTATTTTCTAGCAGAGTTCTTGAACTTTAAAATAAAATGTGATTTTTGTACTATTTCAAACCCAACATTCATTTATTACCATTTTTATAAACATATGAAAAACCAGTTTTGCCCTACCAGGAGCCCAAAGCGGGTAAACTTAACTAATTGTGGTTTGGTACATTTGCCAATCAAGTAAGCAGTCATAAATGATTAAAATAGTTTACTAGCTACCTGCCAAAATATAAAAAAAATAAAACAATTGGATTTATAAAATTTAGAGTCAGCACATTTGTCTATTAAACATAAAGTAATAATTTAATAAATTAATAGACTAATTAATTGCCATCCTAAAAAATAACATTTTAAAAATATACTTAACCTACTGAAATATAAAATCTAAGTCAGCACACGAGTCAAGAAATTATAAGTAAATATATAATTAAATCCTATATCCGCTTTGACCGATCCGCTTTGCCGAAAGGCACGTTCTTTATTTCAATAATTGTAATCTTAAATTTAAAACAGAAACAAACGAAATGACTATCGTAGTTTGTAAGTGGATGGTGTCAGAATAACGCAATATTATTGAGAATTAAAAAAATAAGCTGGTCTTCGACAAATCACAAGTTACAAAAAGTTTCGAAGTGTATCATTTATCTATTTTCAGCCTGGTCGCGCCATGCCGCTTCACTGCTACTTCGTTGGGACTGATAAAAACTCGGGGATGTTCATGTAAACACAACATAAGTATACATCGCCACTTACACACCATGGGGGGGGGAGGGCATACGAAGGCCTTTCCGCTTTGAGCGACCTGGCCGGTTTCGGCCACTCTCCCTACATGTAGAAAAAATTTTCGAGGCTAGTTTGACTTCAGAAGTTTTGATTAATTTAGCGCTGTGCTGGAAGTTTAAATGTCTCAAGAAGTTGAATTTCCCAATTGTATTACTTTTGTTGATTAAGTGCTATTTACCCAAAATGTAAAAAACTCTCTCCCAGAACTAAGCGAGACTAGGTTCTTGTACACAAATATCAACTTTTAAAAAGTAAATATAAGTAAAAAAAATTGCTTAATTATATATTCTTAAACTGGACAACCGGCCCGATATAGGATTTTTTTTCGGTCTAATAAAGGAGAATACACGGCATTTTTATTTTGTTATTTATTCCTTGTCAATAAGTTTCCCAATCGTGCATGTAAAAACGTTGCTGTAATCCCCATTAAATATTGTTTTTAAGTACTATAAGAGCAATTTTCTCAGTTCACAAATTTTAGTATTATTCTACTAGATACAAGTTATCAAAATAAGATCGAACACGTTTTCAACACAAATCACTTCGTAACTCAAGCTATACAAATCGAAATGTGACAAAACTTCATCCTCAAAGGTTTCAGACGCAAATCTTTGTATTTCCACCGGCAGAATGTAGCACAGAACTCTACGTTAGATTTTAAGCCTCCGGTCCAATTTAAGTAGTGGTCCAATATAAGCGGTCTTCCCCTATTTGTTGATAAAAATATATATATAATAAAGAACAATAAACTTTTAAAGTTTTAATACTAATACATGTTTTAATATCCAATATATTAAATAATGTATAATAAATATATTTGTGTTCTTCTTCAATATAATAAAAATCTGCTTTTTAATAAAATTTAGCTATTTCTGGCGTTTTTAGATTCACTATCAGTTTGTTAATTCTATTTAATTATCTCAGAGGAAGTATTGTCTCTCAAAAAAGCTTTACAAGTTTGCTATTTTCACTCTTCATTGATTAAAAATGTTTCACCCAGTATTTCCTGAACAATTGTTCGTGATGTTTAGTATTTCTATTTTCTTGAATCCGCTGCCCTGGGTGAGATTGGTTTACCTGAATTATGGGGGTAATGATATGTGCATTTCACAACTCTGTATGTAACTCTTCAATCTTCTTTTTATAATCAGGATCGAATAAAGACTGATTATTTTCTTTTTCTTGTGACAGAGAGTCCAAAACGTTCCTATCCCGACTTGCAAGTGAACACTTAAACAGACTCACTTATTCTGGATCAGCAAAAAGTTCTACTCTGGTCTAAATGAAAGCAAGGTCAAACACCACCTCGTCACATTTTGGACTTAACTGGGAAGACTTTCTAGTACTCCACTGGTGTCAGACTTCATTAATGTTAATGGTTTCATTGATCTGATCTAAGTCCGTCGAACCAGGTGGGCCATAAGAAACAACAACAACAGTTTACAAGATTTTATTGTACTGCTTGCATTAGCTTCCTTCTACTAGCGCAAAACTATAACCTACATATACAGTTTTTATTCGGGACTTTTCTGATGTTTCTGACATTCCTCCAGTGCAATCTATAGTCATAGGGTTTTAATAAAATCTCTTTTAGAAAACTTTCTATTTTATGCGAAATTTGGAAAAGGGGTTCAATATCCTTAGCCTTTTTTAGCAGTAAACTGAACGGCAGAAAAACCATGTTATCGTTACCTGACTTTTCACCATTACCATGACTTCTATCCTTTCTTATTCGTATTCATCATCCCGATTGTCTTCATTTAAAAAATGGTCTTTATTTCTAATTTCATTGCTTATTCTATGATACAAAAAGAAAAGATTTAACAATAATTCAGTCATTTACTTTTAAGCATGACGCTTAATGCACCAATGATACGTAAAAGATAGTGAATGATTTTGAACTTTGAGTAGAGAACGATGATTTTCGCCTACCTTTAGGAAGTCACAACATATTTTTGAAACCCATTTTTTACGTAAAAGAAAGTCTTACGTATCAAAAATTGTCGTATGTAGAAAATACTGTAAAGTTTTAAAAGCTCACACCTGTTTGCATTGGAAAAGGTGTTACTTGTAACACCGAAACACGTGTCTGCAGTATTTTGAAACCTTTGTGCTTCAAAACGTTGGTTAGTTGATTCATTTATTATTATTATTTTTTAACTTCTAAGCTAAATTTCCACTACAGTTCCAAATTTTTACATTCTAAAAAGCTGGCTAAAATACTGGATTCCCCTCTTCTTTTTGAGAACTGCTTAAAATGTTTTAGTCATTTAAAACACGAAAAAGGCGAAAACCAAGAAAACAGTTTGCAACATTTTCTTTTTCTTAAGTCTTTGAAAAAAATAAGTTTGATAAGCTTGATTTATTTTAGTGTGATGATATGTACTGCATAGCTTTATTTTAAAGACATTTTAAAATTTATATAAGATTAAAGTTTTGCGAACAATGTACTTACTGATCGAAAAATTTAATAATTTACTTTAATTAGATATGGGTTCTAAAAAGGTAACCTAATTAGTTTACCTCGTACATCAAACTAACCGTAAGCTGAAGGAATATTGAAGATTTAACAATTTTCTCATTACACTAATCGGGCGAATTTGCAAACTACTCAAGAACATCGTTTCTGCACAGTTTTCCAAAGATGAGAGCTGTATTCAAGAACCCCAAAGTGTAATCGAATTTCTGGAATAATTTTAACTTAAATTTGCATACTTCCCAGTGATTGCATTTGCTGTACACCTCATTTTGCTTAAGCTTACTCTAATTATATTTGCATAAAGAAGGGAAGCTCTGATTATTCTTTAATACAGTCTTTCAGAATTTCTCAACAAATTTGAACCAATGGTAAACCCATTGATAACTTTTCAATCCATCTTGAAAGGAGAGAAATGCTAGAGGGTTGAAGATCTTCGATTGATTTTAACCGATGAGTAAACTTTCCTGGAAATCAATTTGAGCTTGCTTCAAAAATCTATATTTTGTTAGCCTATACTATCAGACTATGAATGCTCAATGCCTAAATTATTGTTTAAAATATTCAGTAAGTTACATTTTATTCGATAACTTACTGAATATACCTGCCTTGCCTTCAATATTCAAGTTGAACGGAACCATTGTTTCGGTTACTCGTCTGGTCAATGCTAATTCTGTATTAGGTACCAGTTTGTTTGGCACTCTTGGTTTCCTTAAGCGGTTCTCCAGCTCAGTCACTCTTATGCCGTGCTAATAAGCACGAAACTCCAGTCCTCTTCTGGAATTGACTGAGCTGGCGGTGTATTTCATCTAATGTTTAAATGCTGAACAAATGCAGTTTTAAGAAAAGCTCATATTTAATGTATTATAGTTGACTTCTTAATATAAACAGCAATGTTGAAAAGGTTTTTTTCCTGTGTTACAGTATCAACTAATTAGTGTCCGATAGCTTTTACAATGAAGATTTATAACCTTTTTTTTCACACTTTGCGGAATGTCTACTCCGGTTCATAAAATCAATACAAAGTAAATGTAATAATAGCATTTAAATGAGAAATTAGTTCTAAAATGCTATTGAGAATTACATTTCGACCATTTTGAAAAATTGAATCAAAAAGTTCAAAATTTTTTGATTTATTTAATGTTTTATACCTAGTGGTTTTCTAATTTTAACTGTTACTATTTTACCTTTCGCTTTTTGCTTTCTTCTTCAAACTTTAGATGAAACAGCGTGCCTAGGTACCAAATATTGCATCGCCTTTCTTGTCTAGAATGAACAAATGAAAAATGAGGAATGGTGATGCAGTCACACTAACAAAGCTATGTTTATAATGCGATGTGTTGGAACATGCGCGGTCAGTGATGCTGAAAGGATGAAAGTACATTCACAAAGTCAATGTTAAGTAGTCAGTAACAAAGTCGAAACTTAATATCACTATTCCTTACCAAATATTTTTGTGTTGAGAGCGAGAAATTCGCTTTAGCTTTAAAATTCGTTGTTCCTGAAAAACTCGCGTTATAGCCATTTCGCGTAAGTCGAATCGCGTTGTAGCGGGAGTCGACTGTAGTGAAAACTCATTTATTGTCTTAAATGCTTCGACTTAAACTTTGACCTCAAAATCTAGGATCTTTGGGAGTGATTAAGTCGCGCAAACTGAACTGTGTACAGGAGTTGAAATACACTCTGTCACAAATAAAAAAAATATGCATCCAGAAGTAAATGAGCTCTGCAACCAAGAAACTCAGCAGGAATGTAGTTTGGTAAAAGACGTGCGAATGATTAAACTTTCGTTTGTTTTTGAATGCGGGCCATGTGCATGGGTCCGAAGGGATTGTCTTGATATGGAGCATGTTCTGATGGCGTGGAAGTGGTGTTCTTCGCCCTGACGTTCCTCGAGGGTAAAAAATTACACATGTGGAGCCTAAATGTACTGGCTGATCAAGTACACCATGCAATGTTGCATTTTTAGTTTCATGGTGGCGGATTTATCATGGACGATAATGCAACTATACATCGTGCCAGAAGTGTTGAGATTAGGTTTGCTAAGCATCAGTCTGTTCTCCAACACCTTCCCTGGCCACAGCTTAGCCCTTATCTTAACCCCATAGAAAATGTGTGGTATTTGGTGGAAAGACGCATCCGACAGCCCTCTCGTCTACTATCTAATTTAAAAGATCTAAATTGCCGCATAGCCAATGCATGGTATTGTCTGGATGTAAATAGGCTCCAGAAGCTTATAGAATCGATGCCCAAACGAATCAGAGCAGTTATCCGTGCAAAAAAGGGTCCAATAAAGTATTGATTTTGGGATTCTAAATCATTGGCCAAAGAGTTTATTATGGGTTGGGGGTGAACATTTGATTGGATTGTAAGGCCGCACGTTCCCTGTTTTGGTTGAATTTTGAAACTTATTCAAAATAACCATTTTAAACGAATAAAACTGCCATTGCGGTGCAAAAAAAAAAAAAAAAAAAATACTTTCTTGGTGCAAACAAATTTACCACAATTTCTTGAAAAACATTTATAAAGTAAATCAGCTTTTGAAAAACTACATTACATCTCCAAAGACACTTTCTATCATCTAAAACAACATAAAACTTATTTTAGTATTCCTTTGAATAAATAATGTTTTAATACTCGTAACAGAATACAAAACATCGTTCACTCGAGTTAATATAATAAACGTATACCTTTTCTCTCCTAAAGCTGTTAATTGAAATTTTCTCTAGAATAAATATGATTAAAACTTAAAGTTCAATGCACTATGCAAAATAATTGACGGTTCTCTTCGCAACTTAACAACAAACTTCGGCATTTAACTAACTTTTACGTTAACTTTATTAAATATAACTTTGAAACTATATCCCGAAATGACTCCACTAATCCACTTAAATAGGAAAAGCTGACGAGCTGTGAGAGGATACATCACTATTCACATTACCAAGATACATTTGCAAGGGAACGACATTAAACTAAACAACCTAATTGCATCAATCTAACTGCAGTAAAAGATTTCACTCCAACTGCAGAAGACTTTTAACTTAATTTCAGAAAGTGCCACTCTTATCTTCATTGCTTAATACCATGAATCAAAGGACGAAAAAATGAAATTCCATCATGATGCCCGCTGCAGGAATGCAGTTGCAGTTAACGTCCTATGAAGAGTATTTTATCTTAATCTAATGATTATCCTGACTTCTTTCTTTGATTTCTGCAGCGTTCCTGAGTGAAGAGTTTATTAGATTTTTTAAAAATAGCTTTTTATTTCCATTTCCTTTTAAATGAAATTCATAAACATAATAAAGAAAAATGATATTGTTATTTTTTGTTTAATTTCCTCAAACACTTTTTTTTTCAGAAATCTTAAATGATAAACGTAAGGAGGCGTTTTTGAAAATTCGTTGCATTTATGAAACAAAAGTGCCATCCAGAAATTTCATTTATATCAGAAGACAGGCATTAGATAATAAGTATTAGATAAACTTTTATTATGGATAGATAAAAGGCATTTATTAATAATCATTTAAAATATGCGGATGAAAAAAACCTTAGAAATAGCTGTGGTGTATTCAATTAACGGAAATACAATAGAATCCATATTATGTTTTAATATTAAAACCTAGCTTTAGCCAAATGTAAGATAAATGTATCCGTAATCATTTTTATGACAGAACATTTCTGTAAGTCTACCAAAAGAAGAAGTCTACTCTGAACCTCCCTCTTGACCAGTCTCAGAGATACCGAGATATTTACGGGAGATTCCAGTTTGTTGTGACATTTAGGGCAGGTGGAAAAGAGATATGGAAGCATTCTTTGTAAAATAATCGTGTACTTAAAAGCAGGATATCTCAATTTAGACATAAAGATGATATTAAAAGGATTGCAAAGATTTGATTTAAATGGTATATTTTAAAACTTGGGTTATTTTTTCCAATCTTCGTAGTGGATCACATACATTATTTTTAGCGTATTTTTGATGTAAAAAACATTCGTAACGTAGAGTATAACTAAACGAATTTATGAATGCACAAGTTTGTTTAAACAATCGCAGATACGTGTTTAATAATAAGTTAATGTTGAAAGGTGTTCGTACAGGCAAAAATAAATAAATAAAAATACGAAGACGAGTTTGATCTTTAAGAACAAAAATAATAACCGAGCAAGGAAAGTTACTGGTTTTTCATGTGACAAATCATGCATCTAACTCTTTCCAAAAACTCTTTCACGGATTATTTTTATTGAGCCCTTTGTATATATAATCTGAATTATCTCTCGTTGCTTATCATCTTAGCCATTTATTAATCTAATAATTTGAAATAAATTTAAATTCAATTATGAAACCACTAATGCTTTAAATGATTAAACATGCCTATGTTTTTATTTTCAATTTTTGAGCAATCACGATTGATAATTGTTTTCATTTGGCCGTCCTTAATGTTTGATTCCTTTTTTAACACCACCGTCCTATGCAAGAGTGGCTCCTCCGGTCCTGAGCACTGTCTCCCCGGAATCCGCTTCTCCTGATCGTTGGCGTCCATGTCCTACCCACACGCACGCTCATACACATACATACTCAAACACCATACACACTCAAGCACCATACACACCCACACACACATACACACGTACACGCGCGCGCCTTTACGTACATACATTACACACACGCCAACATTCATACACACAGGTTTACGCACATACACAAGCCTACACATACACGTACACATATACAACTACACACACGTAACCACCTAGGAGGAGGGGTAGGCTTGAGGGGGACAGGAGACCGTTTCTAGAAACAATAACTCCAATCAGTAGGGTCCTGTCGCAGCTCGTGATTGCGAAAACATAATCTGAATTCAGAATTCAGATTATTATTATTATTATATTTTTGAACTTTACGCTTAACTTTTGTTAAAAACTCCTTCGAATGTAAACTTCATTTCCCCCCAAAAGTGACCTTGAGAATCTTTCAGAAGTTATAAACTTAAGTTGTCATATCCCAGAACTTTTTAAATTTATCCCTGATGCTAAGTTTATCCTTGGAATTCAGTGGTATTTATACGCTTATTCTTTAATCGTGTCAATAGTAACTTACTTCATTAGCTCGGACTAATTAGATGCGGTAACAAAATACGCCAACAAATTTATTTCCTTCTCATTAGTTTGCGGCTTAAGGTAACGAACTTTGCTTATTTTCTCAGTACGTAAGAGGTTCAAGGGATGCATTTCCTAACAAACTGCTTCATTTAAAATCCGTGGGGAGTAGAAATTTACTACAGAAAAATGCGCTAGTCTTTAAGTTGCAGTCAACTTTGTTTCCTCAGTCATCCTGGAATTAATGTTATGAAAAGACAAGTTGTTTTTCTTAATTTAGTAGCTTCCTGAAAATGTAAACTAATTTGCAACACACACAAACACACACACACACACACGCACATATATATATATATATATATATATATATATATATATATATATATATATATATATATATATATATATATATATATATATATATATATATATATATATATATATATATATATATATATATATATATATATATATATATATATATATATATATATATATATATATATATATATATATATATATATATATATATATATATACACATATATATATATATATATATACACATATATATATATATATATATAAGTATGTATCAAAAATATCGAAATTTTCCACATCTTTTTCGCGGTAGCAAAAATGTGAAGTGCCATCATTAAAATCTGCGATAAAGCTTAAAACTGAAGGTTGATTTCTTCTGTCACCTCAGAAGGCCGAAAGAAATTGGAAAGTAACTAAAAATTGGAAGTAACAAGTGATTAAATTACACAAATGATACCAGATATCGTCGATCAGTTTGGTAGCGCTTGAAATTTGCTTATTTGCATGAACTTTAAACATATAAAAATAGAAGTTTTGTCAATATTTTTTGCTATCTCATTGGCATGAAATTTTGGGAATTTTGACGCATTTTGGTACTTTGCTGTCTGTTAACTGCTTGCGCAATGCAAAATCTTAAATAAATATGCATACAGTTCCCTCATCGTCATAAGACCAGAAAGTTATTATACCTTTCAAACATACAAATAACAAAAGTATTACTGCTTGCAATCATTTTTGGTCTCCAATGTTGGCATGTGTTTTCTGGACTTTTGTGTAGCTCTAGCAAATCTGTCTCTGTTCTGTGATCCAACTGTTCTGCGACCCAACCAGGGACCACTCTCACAATCCGCTCAACTGCTTCTGATTCTGAAGGACATCTCTAGAAGTTCTTAACAACTGATCTCTCTATGAATTGGAGGTGATGTCACGAATATAACAAGTTTGCGTGTCAATGAGATCTACATAATCTGTAGCTCCAAAATTAGTTGCAGGAATAATGAATCTGCGAGCACAGTTTCTCTCTGGGATAATTTTTGTTCCTCTGATAATCCACCAAGCTGCAAGAGTTCTAATATGGCTTCTCTCATCACTTAATATGGCGAAAAGAAGATTTTCTGGTGCCGCAGAGTAAGCGTTGCGAGAAATAACTGGTTCGATTACGTCACGTTACTTCTTAGACAAGATGAGCTAATGAAATGACACGGGTGTCTAGCTCACTCCTTCATGGAATCATGTATTTTAGTTCGGAACCATTTTGCCGAGTAGACTTTTAGTCTGAATTCAACCTAAGTTCGCAACTCATTTGATGGGTATAATGCGGATATACAAGGGCTGTTCAATAAGTAACAAGACTAAATTTATAAAAAATACAAAACAACTTTAATCGTCATAATTTACATTTTTTTTTAAGAACAACTTCTGTGGGACTAACTGCATTTGTTCCAACGTTCTATCCACTTCTTAAAAACTTGTGAACATTAAGTTTAGAAGATCTTAGTCAAAGCCGTCTCCGCAGAGTTTAGACATGATTTGTTGCTTTCAAAATGTTTGCCTCGTAATGGTTTCTTATGTTAAGGAAACAGCTAGAAATCACTGATGTAAAATAATTCTGTGATTACCCTTGGTGATAATAGCAGCAGTTCATTGTCTCTGTGATGAACGTTGACAGTTTTACCTCACGTTCAGTATTTTCCACATTTTGCCTGCATTCCTTAAAAGCTTTATTCTATCAAAAAGTACTGACTCTAAACATTGCTTCATCGTTGAAAACTTCCCGTATCATATCAAAGATCTCCGATGCTGATTTTTGCAGATGAAAAAAAAACTTTAACCACATAACTTTGTTCCATCGACGCTTCCGTTTTGACAACTGGCTGCATCTTGTAGGCGCCAGCCAAATGTCTTCGATTCAATCACGTGATACTCAGGAACATGAGTCAGTACGCGCCAACTATCGGTAGCTTTTGTTAAAACAGACAATAGACATTTTTTATTGCCACAGAAATTAATATTCCGATGAGTAGTTTCGCTGCAGTAAAATTAGTCTTATTTCTTCTAGGAGCCCGCTAAACATGCTTCAATTTAGTCACGTGATACTCAGGAACATGAGTCTGCACGCGCCAACTATCGGTAGCTTTTGTTGATACGACAACAGACATTTTTCATGCCAAAGAAACTAACATTCCGATGGGCGATTTCGCGGCAGTAAAATGTGTCTTATTACTTACTGAACAGCGTACGTATATAACCTCAGAACTCGAAAGACACTTGCTAGCCATCGGGCGAAATTCAACG
The DNA here is from genome assembly GCF_026930045.1 of Uloborus diversus. Classification (NCBI taxonomy): domain Eukaryota; kingdom Metazoa; phylum Arthropoda; class Arachnida; order Araneae; family Uloboridae; genus Uloborus; species Uloborus diversus. The sequence goes on along the minus strand of NC_072734.1, from coordinate 116,144,597 downwards.
TTCCGGTTCTCGGTTAGCTAGACCTGAATAAGGGGTTTGTTACGTACGATTCGGCGCGACCGTTTCGGCGCGGCTGTTTCGGCGTGGCCGTTTCGGCGCTGGCTGTTTCGGCGCCAGATTTTTGCATTCTGAACTTTATGAATTTCAGAAATATTAGTTCAAAGAAGAAAAAGAATTCTGGGAGAATTATGAGAATTTGGCGCTCTAGAAGGTAGTTAAAATTTATTTAAAAAATTACACTGGGGGGGGGGGAGGGGGGCATTTGGGATCCACGTATGTTTTACTGCGATGACATAAAAGAAAATATTTTGAAAAATTAGTAAATAATGCCAGTACCAGTTCTACCTCTTTGTCAAATTTTTTAACCAATGCTGAGCCGTTTTGCGTTTCTGTGGTGATTACTTCTTTGTTGAAGCAGCTACTGGAAATAATTTCATGAGACTTCTTCACGTGAAAACACTTTTCAAACTAACTGAAAAGCTCGACTTAACCATTGCAAACCCATGTATGAACATCAAGGTAAATTTAGGGCAATGTTTGATATTTTTATTGACTAAAAAATTATTTATTTTTGAAAGTTAGTTCTATATAAACACTTTTTTTTCTGTAATCGATGTATAAATTTATTGCAAATTGCCCTTTTTTTTAAAGTTTTATTATTAACATTATTATTATCATTATTGCTTTTTTTTCTTTTTAAATAGTTAGTCGACTATTTAGTGTTATAGATCAATTACAGGAAATAAAAAACTAAATATTTTCTTTTAATAAAAAAAAATAAATTTAAAATATTCGCGCCGAAACGACCGCGCTGAAACGAGTTTCGCACCGGAACGGCCGCGCCGAATAGTCCCATTCTGACCTGAATAACAAACGCCAGAACTAATGGTGTTGCAAAAGTCTCATTGGTAATTCTGATCTGAACTAAAAGTGGTGGGATCAGTTTTTGGCACTTCGTTTTCAATACTATTTAAAGCCACAATTGAAAATTTCGCTGTTTTTGACGTTTTTGTTCAAAGTCTCCGGTTTGAAATGTAGGGTCAGTTGTCTTGCCGTCTATGGATTCAAACAGATGTCGTCATGGTCACTCATTGAAATAACGTAAGCAAAAAATCCATTGAACTGGTTTTTGAAGTTTCAATTCAATCCTGCAAAGAGTTCGCCTATGTTTACAACAGTGCCGTCACACCCAAGAGCAACAAGGCTGCTAAAATCATCCCACATAGCACTTGTTACGTATTCGTAAATTCTATTAGATATATCAAAACTAGAACCATTTTCAGGTGTAACATGTTCCAGGTACATAAACAGATTCCGATACTATAGAGTAAGGCACTTCTTCAATTGTTCTTTGGAACTGCTTGTCCTCGAGGGTTTCTAAAATCAAGGTTTTGTCATACCGTTCATTGAAAAATCAGATTATCAATTTTCAATTCATTTTGAGACTAATTTCTTGTAAATTCTCGATTTTTCCTTCCATATTTTATTTTTGTTTGTGACTAGGCTGGTATTGCATTCCGATATTAATTCAAAATCTTGCATAACACTCGATGCAATAGCAGCTGTGGCTCTGTTCGATAGATACACCATCTCTTTGACAGACAAGAACTGCGTTTTCATCCCGACATTAACTTATTATTCACCCTGAAAATGAGACTCGAGATTAAAGAAATCTCCCGTTTAAACTCTGAGCAACCATATCTCACCCACATGAATAAAACTCCATACTTTGTAGTTTTACTTTCATTTAACAATTCATACCGTAGCCTAAATTTGAAATCTTAAATTATACAACTCGCGGTAAATTATTTGTTGATTTGTTTCATGGGTAACTTATTTGACATTATTTTCCGCAACGGCCATTTCAATATTATGAGACATACATTTTCCAAAGACTCGTCGCTTATTGAAAGATGTAATTAAATGAGAAATGTTCAGAACGGTTGTAAATGTGAAGTATCAACTTTAATGCAGCGGCAAGCAATTAAATTCTTAAAATGCCCATTAAAATTGTTTCACATTAGCACTTGGATTGTCCTGAGAGCGTTATTACGCAACCCAAAATATGTTCACGTAAATATTAAAACATAACTGTGGAAGAATAATAAATTTCTTCCGTTACAAATGCAGTGAAATGAGATTTTAAGTTTTCGATAAGTGTCCTAAAATTTAAAGCAATAAATGGAGTTTTTTTTTCTTTAAGGGGTCACAGTACCTTTCAAGCAATTTCTTTTAATTTATAAAAAATTTATATTTCTTTGAAACCATAACATGCATACTTATTTCGTAACCAATAATTTATTTTCAAAATTTAAAAATATTGCCCACTTTTTTTTTGAAAATTCAGAAAATTGAGGAAAATTTCAACTTTTTAAAATCTCTAAGACTATTTTTTGCACTAATTTAAAAAACGTTTTTTGCAAAACGATCATTATAATCAATTCTAAAAATCTGTGCATTCATTTGCTTGTGAGTTCATTCGAAAATTTTCTGTGATTAATTATGTAAAAAATCAAAGTTAAAAAAAAAAGGTTTTTAAAGGTTTAACATGCTCTAAACATTAGAGTAGTTTATAAAATGCTTATCCAATGCACAGTTTTGTCAAATATGTTATCCCAATTGCAAAAAGTATTACTGTAAAGCTGTATCTTTATTAGAAAAAAATCCTTAGGGATTCTAATGACATGAAAACACAAAAAAACCATCATCGAGAAAAGGCAATTTGAAGTTTTTCTTTTGCATAAGAACACATTGGGAGCATGACCTAAAACCACTCATAACTTTTTAAATATTTGAACTAAAGCATTGAAACTTTTCCCCTGTGTTCAGAATAGTTTTTTGTTTTGAAATAAGCAATAAACTTGTTTTTGATCGTTTCATCATTTTTGAGGTACTGTAACCCCTTAAACAATGATCTTTAAAAGTTCAAGCTTATTGTTGTTTCAAGAAAGATCAAACTAAAGCCATTGGTGTTTTATAAACAGAGACATTGTTGTTTTTTCTTTTTTTTCAAAATTTTTGAAAACTTAATTTTGCTTCTTTTAATTTTAATGTTGTGGTATGCTTCATATGTTGTACACAAGAAATGTTGCATGTTCACACAAGATAAAACAAATGCAATTCGTGTGCGAACCTATTGAAAAAAAAATGCATATAGATATCTTTTCTTTCGTACATTTTCAATATTTTCATGATTATTTCTGTTTATTTTAGCAGAACATGACTGCTGATTCTTTAGTTGTTTCATTAAAAATATATCTATGTTTTCAAGCAGTTTGGATAGTAAGCAGCAATTTCTATCTAAATTACATCCTTTAACACTTAAGCATAGTTCCATTAAACAATAATTATTTCTATGTAAAGTTTAGATGAATGAAATATATTTATTTTCTTTTAAAACTTCCGTCTGTATTGAAAGACATTGCGCTTACTGTAAGTCGATGGTTACCACCCCCTCCTCCCTTCCTTTTGCCTTTCTCAATTACTTATTTTTATATTTTGGAAAAAATGAAGGGAACAATAATATTAGTGTAAATAATGCAATGCGACATCCAGATCATTTTTCGAATCACCGCTCTTGTATTGAATCAATGCAGAAAATGGATCTTACTGAGAAAAAATTTGCAAGGATTAAGCATTAAGTTTGCGCCCTAAGCCAGGACTCTGGTAGATCGGGGGATTGTCGTCAACTGGGGAAATACCGCCACCCCCGATATTTGGGTCAAGGAAACCGGTTAGCCGCCATGACAGCTCATGACGTCTAGCGAACGATGCTACAACCAATGCCCCGAATGGATGGCAGCCGTGTTGCGCGCGTTGTTTTGTTTTCACAGCAACAAACGCTGTTTTGAAGAAGTTTGATCTTATTTTTTCGCTTTGAATAAGATAAGGTATACCCTTAGATGCTGCCATGAATAAGCTTTAACTAGATGCTTGATCCTACATTTCAATGTACAATATTGATCACTTCCGTTTGTTTTGATGTTTTTAAATCTACGATTCTTCCATCTTGTTGGACCGGGGTTATGACGCCACCTATCCGGGGGTGATACTGCTATGGTGGCGGCATTACCCCCAGAAGCGCCTTTCCACTTGATAGGTCAAAAACAATTTTTTAAAGGAACGAAAATGTGGTTTGTTAACTGTGCTTAGTAAAAACTTTTCCGGAAAAGATTCCCTAAGATTTCATTAAGAAAAACCTCTGCAACAAGCATGAGCAGGTTAATGGATTTCAATAAAGAAGTTGATATTTTCTATCATAATCTAAAGTCTCTAATGGATAAGCATAATAGAGAAGGGAGTATCAGGATTTTGAAGTACTGGGATCTTTCCAGGGAGCTCAAACACCTTAAAGGAAGAAGATTTCTTCTCTGTTCAAAATCTGGAGTCAATATGCATTGATGATCCAGATGACCCAGAATCTGAAAATCAAGAACAGACAGAAAAGATAATCCTAACAGAAGAAACTGGTGAAGAAAATAATCCTGTAAATACAAGCAATACGTCTGAAATTGAGTTACTGAATGTAGCACCTTGCTTATCAAAGATCGTTCAGGAACTGCCTCAAAAAACGTTTCTTCGACCGCTAGAAAAGTTTCCACCAACTTCAAATCGGGCAGCAGAAAGGGTAGAGGAAAGTTCTAAAAGGAAAGGCCACCCATCAATTCTAACGGGAACCCCAATGAACTCCGTTTTGGAAGAAACTAGTTAAAAGAAGGGAAAGGACATTGAAAGAGAAACAAGTCGAAAGAAAATCCGCAGCAAAGATTTTGGGAATGTCCATCAAAACTGAAACCAAGACAAGGAAAGAAAAATCAGTGACAAAACGGTAAAAGACAATTGATAAGTCTGTTGAGAAAAGGAGCAAGCGACTTTTTAGTTTTGAAAATTCTTCAGATGAGGAGGACATCGACGTTAAAAAGTTGTGCGACGACGACAAAAATGATGACCTTTTTGATCCAAACGATCCAAATGTTCAACTTTGTGCTATGTTCAATGATTATGGAACGAACGAACTGTGGTAAAGGTGCACTTGCTGTGGCAAGTGGGTGCATTCAGAGTGTAGCGATGCTGAAACAGCAGAAAGCAACATTTGTGACTTTTGTAAATTTTATAAAATCAGATAAATTTAAAACACAATGTTTCTTTACTCGTATGAACTAAAAATGCCATTTCTTTTGCTTTTCGATTCCTATATTGTAATGCAAATTGCATATAGGATTTTCAATAATTTTTCCTTCTAAGACTTATTGGCTAGTGGTGTCATTACCCCAGGTCCATGGCGAGATAACCCCAGCTCCCTGGGTACCACCGTAACAGTGAAGACGTTAATCAATTGATTTTTTTTGACTATTTCTTTTATATATACATTAATAACAAATTTTGTATACCTTCTTAAGGCTGTGTACAATGTTCCAAAATGTTGATTTCGCTCATAAATACGATTTTGATGGTGATAAAAATTGAAGTTCCTTAAGGTGGCGTCATTTCCCTCGTTTACCCTATGGCAGAACTACATGCAGAATACTGACTGACCGGTTATGACATCCATAAACAGCAGTTTCGTGCTTGTAATGAACCCATTATTCTAGAATAGTCAATAATTAAGCTGAAGGTGGTCGATTTCTGATTAAAGTTGATATTAGCAACAAACTGGTAGCAAAAGTAAATTAAGGTAGCAAGTAAAGTTAATTAAAGTAAAAAAAAAAGTTAAAAGTAATTAAAGTAAATATAGCAAAAAAAAAAGTAACAGCGCCTCCAGTATGATTATTGACGATTCCAGAGTAATTAGTTCATAAAAAGGATGAAACTGCAGTTTCTGAATGTCAATAGCGGGTTGTAGTTGTTAAGCATGTAGTATTGATAGTTAATTTTTAGTCGTTATTTACATTATCCATCGTATAATTTAAAATTTATGAAACACAAATGCATTTGCACACATCCATTCTCTGCTATAAGTTGTCACGTAAATCAACGGAAAGGTTTAATTTTTGTTAAAAGTCAGTAACTTACATTGAACATGAATACCATTTCTTAAAAACAGGTTGTTAAGCCTAATACTGTAACAAATAACACAACTTTAATTAATTCATTCCAACACGACTTCATTTGATAAAAAACAGTTAAAGCCGGTCACTTTATCATTTATCCCTTTAAAAATATTACTTTAAACACTGATTATAGCAAGATCAAAACTTTAAAAACATACTTTTAAATTGAAACTGAGATCAAAAACGTAAAAAGAATTTTGAACTGAACAGTGTCCTCATGTAAAAAGAAAAACTTTAATTTTCTAAAAAGATAACTTCAAGCTTCAAAGGAATTATACAAGACTTGAATTTTCGTGAAAGAATTAAAAGCAAAAAATTCTCTAGAGAAACAGGATATTTGTTCCCTTTATGTAGCTTCTGTTGATTAAACCAGTTTCGCAAAGGTAATAACACTGCGCAACTATTATGAAACACGTTTTTAAAAAGTAATATAATAGCATTTTTAAAAATAACTGTTTCTACTATTACATTCAGTATCACTTTCACTCAGACATTTTTTTAAAACTCCAGAACGTATGGTGATATGCGTTCCCAAAAGATCACAACAAAGATTTTTCTAAATTGCGTTTAGAGAAAATGAAGCCTTGCCTCTCTAATTGTTTATTTCATAATATTTTCATTAACATTTTTTTGCCCGCCATTTCTTTTATCTTCTAATGTCAAGCAAATGAGAATAAAAGTATGTAATAAAATTTTAGAGCTGCAAAAGAGGCGACCGAAGTAATTATAACTGTAATTTCTCTTTTTCGTTTTGAACATTCACGAAACGGAATGCATTTTTTAAAGCTGAGTAATATACTTAATGCATTTGTTATTTGAATATTTTAAAATTGGTTGGCTCCGGGATGACAGTTTGTTGTTTTTGAGGTTAGTTATGCCAGGAAGGGTTTATTTTTCCCCGTGCTAAATGAGATTGGAATGAGGTGGTAAGATACTTTAATTTCAGTTTTCCTTACACGTCATGTTAATGAATGTTCGCAATGAGACTGTATTTCACTTTAATATTTTTATAATAAAAGTAAAATATTTCACTGTGAATAAAGTGAACATCTCATGTTTATTTTAGGAGACATTAAAGATAAGTCTACATCTACATTTTTTCTTATTTTTGTCACACCAAACTATTTTAACGCTTCGATGTTTCTTTTTTTCTTTTTTTCACCGATACAAATTTTAAAGGAAAACGATTGCTCAAACAAATATATATATATATATATATATATATATATATATATCTTAAAATATCATAATATATCATAAAAAGAGATAAAAAGAGATAAAAAAATGTATATTTCAGAAATGTATCTATTTCCATGACAGGCAGCAGTACTAGGTAGAGACTGGAGCCTGAAACAAAGTTTCTGCTATTCCCACCTTTTTCTGATTAAGGTTATGATTGCAAGTTGTGTAAACAGTTGTTTTTTTTTTTGTGTCTGCAAACTTTCACATGTAAGTTCATGGAGACATCTGATATCATCAAGGTCGAGATAGTTTTAAGTTTGTATTCTATTTCTTAATGAAATAACAGTGTTTTAAGGTTATAGCTATATAATTAACACATTAACTAATATAAGTTAGTAAAAGTGCACTGGTTGCCTTAAAACAGGGCTACTTGAACCCAGCGTTCAAACAGACCCAAACGGGGATTTCATCACTAAATTATGTTAAGTAAGGTTTGTAATCTTTTAAAATGAAGAGGTCAGTTACTGTTTATACCCGTTTTTTGCAGATCTGGGGATGAAAAGTGTCCGAAAGTAAAAGAGAACCCCTTGAAGTAGGAAATAATGAGGATTATTAAGATTAAAAATTACAATTGTGTCCAGGTTCAACTAATTCCGGAGAAATGTCTCACAGAGTGGCATCAGCCCATTTTGACTTAAGTTATCAACTCTAAAAAGGAAATTAAAAGAGCGTTCACAAAACAAGCCTGGGCATCCTGTAATATTTAGTGACTATGAAGAGTAGCTATTAAATAATATCGGAGAAAAAAATCCACCCACGCCATTTAATTGAGGGGTTTTCATTCTTTCTAAGTTTAAATAATGTGCATTTCAATTGGTTTTAGCTGTAGTTAGATTATGTTTCTATTTGAGAAATTATTTTTGTCAAAAATATGTTTTTATGTATACATTGATTTTGTATTAATTTATATAAATAATTTGCAATTTATAAAAATAGTTTGCTCACTAGAATGTACGTTTTGAGTTTATTTTTCAAAATCATTGGTCCCTCTTGATACCACAACCTGCTTTACAGCTTTTTCTAATGGATTTGCTGAGTGGGACAAAGTAGCCCCAGCGCGGGGCTACTTGAACCCAATTTTTAAAAATAGAAATAGAATATAAAGATTTAAAATTGTTGTTTAAAAAATGCTTAAAGTGGTAGCAGAACGTCTGAAAAGTGGTAAACACGAGGTTATTAGTTCACATTATGGGTTTAACAAAATATTTAGTGTAAAACTCGCAAAAATTATGAAATTTTGGGTTCAAGTAGCCCCACTTTACGGTATCCCTTATTTTGATTATTGTTTTTAAACCAGTGCATTCTTATGGCAAAATGCGTCAGAAAAATATGATTTGTAAAGTCTACCAAACTCATAAAGCACATACAGAAGAACCTCTTTTTAACCTTTAAAGTTTACCATCTCTCTTTATTGACCATCGCTCTAAGTTGGTTGAAATTTCATGAACTGAAAGTTCGTAATGCATTTTTAATGGAGGTTAACGTCTGTATACCAACTATATCTGTAATTCGTCTGTTGACCCAGGACCTGTTAACCCCTTCATACCCGGTGTCTGGTATACCAGGCATGAACTTTAAACAGCTGTTAATCCTCATATCAATAAGAGCGAATGATCGAGTAATGCTGACGTCATCAACAATTACACTCGCGCTACAGAATGATAATTTGACAATATTTCTGGTAATGTTTGACATGCAGGGAAATGCTTTATTTTTACAAGGTTGAACAGTATCCGGTAACTTAACTGTTTTACTGGTAAGACTAATTTTAGGAGAATGAAAAAACGTAAAAATGATCAAAAATGAACGTTATCTTGCATTTTAGTGCAAATCAACTGCAGTTAGGGTTAAAATACCAACTATCAAAAACAGGCAATTGCTTCGTTCAAATGGAGAAGCAATTTTCACCCGTTAAAGTTTGACAGGCGATTTTCAAGTCATTTAATAATTGATTAATATCTTAATTTTTTTGGGGATTTGAATCATTACATTCTGCTTATTGTTATCTGTGAAATAAATTTCCGTTTTGTGACTGACAGCACTAACATAGGGAGACTGGGAGGTGCAGAGTGGTTCATTTTTACAACCAAGGAGTCTCGTCTCAAAGAAAAGTTTTTTTCTGATTTAATATATATATATATATATATATATATATATATATATATATATATATATATATATATATATATATAATTATTTGTTAATATTTTGAAATGCTTGTATTATGTTTTATATTATAATTCACATCAGAAAATTAAAAAATAATAATAATGTATATTTATTGAAATTTATGTTACGAAATTGATTTTTAGCAAGATGTCATCAGTGATACATCTAAATGTTTGAGTCTTTAAGACTAGATAAACTCCATAGATTTATTATAGTGTCTTTTATCTCCGAAAAATTTAAGAAATGAGGCAAAAAAGAAAAGAAAAAAAGACGTTTTTGATCAATATTTACTAACAATATGTACTAACACGTACAAATCAACACGTACATTGTCATGTACCTATACCATAAATTTTTTTAACTTGCGGGTTGATGACACAGATTAAAAAAAAATAAAAAAAAAAATAATTGTTCCATTCGAAAGTATTGCACTCGAGTACTGCCGTACTAAGCACAAAAGCCGTATTTGCGTTTTTTTTTCTTCTCAAAATTGAGTTATTGTCACCAGGTGGTTTTATATAGTCAAATATTTTAACCAAAATACAATGTTTTATGGTCATTTGTTTGTTGATGGGGAATACTTTTTAAAAAATTCTGAAAAAGTTTCATCTGAATCAAATGCATGGAGGCACACACTTTAAACAGGAATTTCTCATTTTGAACTCAACTGCAGATACAACTTTTGCCCTTAGGGTGGCAGATAGTAGAGCTCAGTCTTCTTTTACTTCAATGCATCTGCTGAGACTATCTTGATCCAAGATACCATGACCGCAGAGTGAACAGGTTATGGTTGATGGGGCACCAATGTAGAATAAGTGAGTGTCCGAGCATTCAAAACCTGTTGCAAGGCGCAATGGTACCCCCGCTGTTGGTCTTGGATCATTAGGAATGTTTTCTTGTACAAATCAATAACAGTTCTTTGTCGAATTTGTAAAACGTCTCGGAATCAATTTGTGCTCATAACAAGCTTACTTAATAGTCTTGCATTGAAACTAGATGTGGACGTTTCAATTGCATCTGGAGCAATAATTATTTTATTATTTATTTCAGAATTACTTTTGAAAATTTGGTTTTTCAGAAAAAGCGCCCCGAAGGTAGTCGCATACCTTAATTGCCTCTGGAGCCATAGATCCCTTTTTACAACCACTCATATTAAACAACAGCAGTTCAAGCTATCTGTGTCAAAAACGTTTTAACATCCAAGGGTTCAATTGCGTAAAAAATCTGAAACCTGTGCAATGCTTTTGTTTCTCAAGAACAGTAACTTAAATGTATTCATTCCAAATTTCTGTTCTTTTTCCTCGAATCAAGAGGAGACTACCTTTGAAGTCAATCAAAACTATCTGCTTCTAAGAAGTCTAAGTGCTTGGAATACCACTCCTTTTTTTCAGGCCATGTTTTATGTTTTGTCTGACTTCGATAAATATACTTTATTCGTAAAGGAATTCTCAGGTATTCCCATCAAAAGTTATCTGAAAATTAAGGACAGTAAAAACATGTTCTGCTCTACTTATTACTTTTCAAAAGAGTTAAAAAATCTTTTGAATAACTCATACTTCGAGAAATTCAAATATTTCCGATAAAAGCTCTAATGATAGAACTACCATCATAATAAAAATTACAAAAAAAAACAGTAATTCTTAACCCAAATCGATTCTTTCGGATCCGTGCTCTGGCTCGATGCTACTGAAATGCACTTTATTTGAGAACAAAAGTCATCATTTCCAAAAGTACATAGTTTTCTCTACTATCATCATAGCCACTCTTTTACAAAAGGAAGCGATTAATCTAATTTCCAGCCTTTTCATAGTGACATGGCAAAATTCGATCGCTTTGCTGGCGCCTTCAAGAATGCATCGAGCAAGCTGCATTACAATAAAAACCCACTAAATCGATGATCAATAGTCTTGCTCTTTCCATGATTCGAATTCTTAGTCGTTTCCGTTTTGTAAGCGAATTTCTTGCTTATTCACGTTCTAATATGATGCATTAAAATTGTTATTTTATGTTTTATTTCAAAATTTCCTTTCTTTATCACTTAAGAGTAGTTTTAATAAAAACTATGACTTCGATGAGAGCTTTTTTAAATAAAATGTTTTTCATGTATTGTAATACCGCTACTTATATGGAAGTAGACTGTGCAAACTAAAAGGTGAAGTTTTTTTCCTCGTTTGCATATTCTTTGGATATTTATTTTGGATTTGACGAAAAATGAAAGGAAGACAAATATTAGTGTGAATACTTGAGATAAAACACTGCTTTAACGTGTTTTATATCTATGCATTTGTACTGAATAAATTCAAAAAAATATGACTGGAAGGAAAAAAAACAAATTGCAAGTGCTTCTCATTTTAATATAAATACGTCTTTAAACGTTTTGTTCATAAAAAATCTAGTTACCAAAACGTAGACACGAGAACCCTGGTTTTAACTTTTTTTCTTACAAGAATTTATGTTTTGAAAATGAATAACAGAGGATAAATAACTTTTTCTTAAGATGTATCTTCTACTCAGTTCTTTGTAAAGTTAATTGTTTTACTTTATTTAATATTTACTCTAAGGCAAATTATTATCATCACATACAGTTGCTTCTATTTTATCTGCTTTGTTTAGTAGGGGTTTGGAGTCGCTGCTAGTATTTCGGTTAGAGATTGCTGGCACATTTACAAATGTATACAATAATCAAATTTATATACATTATTCTTTATGTAACTTATCAAGAAAGTTGCAAAATAATCCTGATTATTACACTCTTAAATCTACAATATTCATAAAACAACTGTTTGCTTGTATGGCATATTTCTTTTAGAAACGTATACATCATTCTTAACATTACCTTTAGAGAAAATTGCAAAGTAATGCTGATTATTACACTCTTATCTCTACAATATTCATAAAACAACTATTCGTTTGTATGGCATGTTTCTTTTAGAAACGTATACATCATTCTTAACATTACCTTTAAGGATAATTGCAAAATAACGCTGATTATTACACTCTTAACTCTACAATATTTATAAAACAACTGTTTGTTTGTATGGCATGTTTCCTTTAGAAACGTATACATCATTCTTAACATTACCTTTGGAGAAAATTGCAAAATAATGCTGATTATTACACTCCTAACTCTACAATATTCATAAAACAACTGTTTGCTTGTAGGGCATGTTTCCGTTACGACGGTTTTGGCGGATGTCTCATCTTAAATGCTTGAATGAATTCACACGATGAACAAGAATGAATTCCAAAGCTATGTCTCTGCATAAAGTATTAAACATGAATCATATTTAAGGATCATAATATGAATCTTCTCAGATCTTTTGGAAGGAATTCAGAATGCGTAATATGTTTTGCTCTTAAGAAGGCATTTAATAAGCTAATCCTGTGTGGTAAAGTAAATAGTAGATAATCAAATACGCTGAAATTCAAATGATATTTCAGTACGTCAAATATATATAACAGTTATAAGTTTACAGTTATTCATTTTCTAATTCATCTTTTCTCGCAGATATACGTACCCAAACCTTCTTTCAGTTTTTAACAAATTATTTTTACATTTTTTTAGTTATTAAATTTTACATACCTAAGAAACAAAATTATACCTTTGCTTTATTCACGTTGTATTATTTCTTTAAACGCATTTTATACACTTGTTTTATCTTTTTGGAAAGTTAATACCGTTAAAGTGAATTGAATCATTTATTTCCGGTCAAGCGAAAAAAATGCTAATTTTTGGAAATCATCTATATTCCATATTAAATTATTCAATGGTGATTACAACGTTCTTCATTGAAAGAAATATATCTAAATATGTATCTCTTTTAGTTTAAAACAGTGTAATCCTTGTAGAAGTACTTTAATGCGAAGATAAAAATGCTTTTTCGAAATTTTAAAGTTTGTCGCTTGATTTATTTTTGAAATAAACGGTTTAATTGTTTAAAAGCATTATTCTGACAGGAAATCGTTAAGCAGTATATCTGTAAGCAGTATATAGTAAGAGTTATTAGGGCTCGACCGATGGCATATTTTGGCCGATGGGCCGATGCCGATTGTTGGCCGATTGTTCAAAGAGGGCCGATGGCCGATGGCCGATTGTTTTCCTCCAAATGGCCGATTGCCGATGGCCGATGGCCGATGCCGTTGGCCGATGGCAAAAAAAAAATAAAAAAATAAATAAAAATAGATAAAATTATCAAGGATTTAAAGGATCATTGACTCATTTCAATTTACTTCCTTTCTACGAATAAGGAATCGTAATCACAAAAAAAAAAAAAAAAATCAGATTTTGACATAAATTTCTATTTTACGATCACCCAATTTAAACTTCACAAGTTTTTTCGGCACATCTCTACACGCATATGTACCTAAGAACATATAGACCGAACACATGACCGAAATATCCATTTAGAACACCTCCTCAGTTAATTATCGCAAATTCTCTTGTGATGTCTTCATGCGCGTTAACTTGCGTCACTCAAAAACTTTATGAAATAGTAAGTTGAAAACTCACACGTACGTAGTATGATCTAAAAGTTCGAAGACAATTTTCATAAATCCTTACCCTGAATAGGTCACATTACCGAAGCATATCTATCTACAAAATAGTCACCTTAAACGACTATGCATTTCTGCCAACGTTCATATAGCTTTTAGAAGCACTCCTGGAACACATTTTTCGCAACCTCCAGTAAGGCCTCTTGCCCTGCTGCTTTAACTTCATCGCGGGGAAAAAGGCGACTTTCATGTTCAGAATGCACGGTTCGATTGGTCAATACTCTGATATGACAAACAAATAACATAACGTTTCGTCGGACTTAGATCCGTGTGACTTTTACCTGTTCCCAGCAAAAAAAAAAACATTTGCATGGACGCCGCTTTCTCCCGTCAGAGAAGATAAAGCTGCATCATAGAAGGTAGCGAAAAATGGCTTCCAGGAGTGATTTTTAAAGTTATATGAACACTCACCGAAGTACATAGTCCCTCAAGGTGACCTTTTGAAGGTGGATGTGCTTCGGTAATGTGAACTATTCTGAATAAGGTTTTATACAGCTTGTCCCCGAACTTTTGGATCGTACTACGTACAATCTGTATAGGGTGTAGTTATGCTTCTCCTTTTTGGACTGCTGTATGATGAAAGAGAAAGAACAACAGCCAAAAAAAAAAAAAAAAAAAAAAAAAAAAAAAAAAAAAAAAAAAAAAAAAAAAAAAAGAACAAGAAAAAGAACGAAAGAAAGAAAAGAGGAAGAAAAACAAAGAGACTGTTTAATAACCAATTGATTTTTTTATTTTTTTTTTTTTTAATTGAACATATATAACTAAGATTTCAGTAATATTGTAATAATGTATGGATTTAAGTACACTAAACATAGTTAAAAAATATTAAATTATGTTGTTTAATCATTCAAAAAAAATAATTAAGAATGAAACCATGAAACCGTCAACAAATTACGCAATTAAAGTGGAAAGGGTGGCGCATTTTTAAGTCATCAAATTAAAAGGGTAACAGATAAACTACAATATTAAATCATAATAGAAATATTTTTATACTTATTTAAAATTTATGAAGCGAAAAGTTTGCATTTTTCTTAAAAGCTATAACAGTGACATAAATTTTGCTGAAAAAAGAAATAGCCATGAAAAGAGCGAGGTTCTTAAAACGCAACTACAATAAACAAACTCAATGTTTACATCAAGTTAATAACTGGAATGAATACATATACTACTTGATCTGATGTTTGCGCACATAATATTGAACAATTTGATTGTTTAATTTTTTATGAAGCTTTACAAACAAGTTCACATAAAATTTTTCAATTTTACAATAATTTTCTGAAATTTAAAAAATTGCATAATAGAAAATCCTTGAAACTTTTGTACAAAAAACGAAAATTAACTTATTCATTGATTTTATATAAATAAATAAAAATAGTTACTTACAATAGAAAAAAATCGATCGCTATTAATGATGCAAAAAAGATGGCGCATTACGAAATATAGATGCAACAAGTATGAGAAATACGCAAAATGACATTTCTTGACCAAAATAAATAATCGATAAATATTTAAAAAATGTTTGAAACGACGAGAAAGGGTTGGGGGGGGGGGGGGGGTCACCCTCTGATTTTGGAGCAACTCACACTTCGGCCGCAACTTCAGTCTTATTTTTTTAGTACAGAACCGCTACCGCCAACGCCTCGGAAGAGTTTCTGAATCTACTTCAGCACTTCCGAAGAAAAAATTCAAAAGTCTCTTTGATTTCGGAATTATGTCACCATCCAAAACGTCTTTAATCAATTTCTTACATTAATGCTCTAAATTCTTCCTAAACAATAGATAAAGTTTGAAAACAAAATCTCTAATTTTAGGAATGGTGATAGTTTTAAACAACTCAGAAGTACGAATAGAGTTTAATTTCAGAAATTCAGGGAGTGGGAGGAGGCAGGAGGGGCACGCAAGTGTTCTCGGAAATTCAAAAAATAGTCGTAAAAAATCGAGTTCAAAATAATCATAAATATGAAGCAGAATAAAACTTGCACCCGAGTTTGTTTTGACGTGCAGTGGCGGATTTATTATATAGCAA
Source organism: Uloborus diversus (assembly GCF_026930045.1). Classification (NCBI taxonomy): domain Eukaryota; kingdom Metazoa; phylum Arthropoda; class Arachnida; order Araneae; family Uloboridae; genus Uloborus; species Uloborus diversus. Next base: position 116,128,556 of record NC_072734.1, on the reverse strand, counting down.
ATGTTGCAATTGCGCGAGAGGCCCCATAATCATAGGGGCACCGTAGGAGTTACAAAAATGTTTATGATAAATGTTTTACAAGTTCCGTAATAGAGAAAGAGGGCCCCAAAATGTATTTCGACGGGCTGCAAACTTGTAACTCCGCCGAAGCGATACAGAAAAGACTGCATTACTGTGATTCATATTATAAATATCGAAAAATTAAAAATTACCGTCGGTTCAACGGCAATTTAACAAAATGACACAAAAACCGGTTTCGTTATCTCATATTTGTTTCCATAGTCTCCAATTCGACAATATATCACCAAATGATTGTCAGTCTGAGACGACATATTAGTTTTGCATTGAAATAAGTAATTAATAGCTACAAAAAAATGAGTAAAATGGCTTTTCAGAACAATCGATGGAAAACAAAAAGGGAAGTGCACAACTGGAACGTACGCACACCCCACATGCGAAACCTTCTACAGCTTACCATTTTTGAGTTATGATTTATGAGAGAGATATGTACATCCAGCTGCAGGAAACAACGCAATAATTAACTTGTTTGGTACCGGAATGCAGTATTAAAAACTCTTTCAGGGGTGACTAAAAACCAAAATAGAAATTCATACTGAAATTTAAGTAAACAATTTTATATGAAAACAATAACTCCTTTACTTTGTATTAAAAAGTAAAACAGCAAAGGTCCTTTTTTTTTTTTCAAAAACATCGGCCAATTTCATCGGCTTTTCGGTGTATTTTAAGGCCGATGGGCCGATGTTTCCTGCAAGTTTGCATCGGCCGCCGATGCCGATGCCGATGGCTAAATTGTTGAACCATCGGCGCCGATGCATCGGCCAGGCCGATGCATCGGTCGAGTCCTAAGAGTTATCTGCAGTATAGTTAAACTCAAATTTGATCACTGTGTTATTTGAACCCCAAATAGGAAAAATTTGAAAAAAAAAAACTGGATTTTCTGGAAAATCTTTTCAAAAAAAAAAAAAAAAAATCTTTCAAATTGAGAAAAAAAGTTTTTTTTTTTAGCCTTTATCGGGCATTTCCACGAAAAGTGGTCCTGACACACCAATTTTTTTTCAGATAGTACAGAAACAAACCTTATTTTTTGACAAAAAACTAACTGCACTTTTCAATTTCTACATCAATTTTAATTTTGAAATATTTTTATATCAGATTTTAACCTTATTTGATAACATTTGGACGAAGTAAAAAAAACGCATTGTTAGTGAAATACATGAAAGAGCCATTTTTTTTACTTAATCATCATTTTTTTTCGGGAAAACGTATCAAATATCATGAACACAGATGCTTTACTATAATTATGTCTCAATATTTATTATTTTTAATTAAGACTTTCGGTAAGTTTTTAATCCCCCAAAATATGCAGGTCACTTTTTATTGGTCACACACGTAACGCAAAAGGAACAAAAGTTTTCCTCCAAGGTCAAACTGGGAGACTAGAAGAAAAGTATCCCATATCATAAATTAACTATGTACATAATACCTGTATCCTGAGTTTCATCTTCAAAAATTGGGCAGAAAGTGTTTAACGAGGCTTTTTGGAAGATGTCACATACGTAATGCTCCGGAATTGTTTTCATTATAAAACCATTTTTACGTACCATTTTTACGAAAAAAAGGACTTTACATCATTCAACTAAACATGTTATGTGCTGGCACTAAAACCAAGATTTAATGAGTGTTAAAAAATTATAATAATAAAAATAATAAATAAATAAATAAGAATTGTTTATCTCATACCGAAAGAGCAACTTAAACTAAGTATTCGCAAACTAACTTTTAATCATACTTTAAGATCAAAAGTACAATGTTCTAAATACCTTAAATTACATCAATATTTTTGATAATTTTTGATTTTTGAGAAAAGAAGTGAATAAATTCTACAGATGATTTAAAACATTCCAAATAGTTTTAAACCACATAAGTAAGTTTTAGAAGTTCGTGACAGTTTATAAGCTTGACATTACTATTTAATTCGTATACAAAAAAAAAAAAAAAAAAAAAAAAACTAATTTCATCTTTATTCTTTATTTTGTGATTATATCATTTCAGCTTAAGTATTTACTGGCTGCGTTGTCCTGCGTTGCACGGTCTACCACAAAAATAAAAGTTGCGTCAAGTGACGCATTTTCAATAATCAGGCTTAAATAAAAGAAAAAAAAATAGCGTAAAATTTCCCGTCAATGTGTAGAAAACAATTTTATGCCTAAAAATTGAAATTCAGACGTCTTAGACTTTTTTTTTTAATTTAAAAAATGTTGTTATTGTTAATAATAGGCCTAACTATCCGGTTTCACGGATTTTCTGTCAAAAATACCCTATGAGGTGTCAACCCCCCTAGGGGAGTGAAAATACCCCTATGAGAATTCTTAAACATCAAAAGACCTCGGTGCCAAATTTGAGAAAGATCCGATGTAAACTAAAATTGAACAAGGAATAACTCATGGGGGGGGGGGGTCAAAGCCCCCCCCCCCTGGAGGACAAAAATCTCCATGTGAGTTCCTGAGCACTAAAGAACCTATGTGTGAAATTTGGCAAAGATCCGACGTAAACTGTAGATTTTTATTAGGAAATCCCCCTCAACTGCTGCACGCGGTCACACACGTAACGCTAATAAAATATTTTTTATTGCTATTGTACGAGCTTTAGAAAAAAAATATTTATGGAATACTTACTTGGTATGATTAGACACGTGCACAAAAAATACTGTTCTTTTATCTTTTAAAACTTCACAGAAAATCAGAAAATTAAAAAATAATATGAGGTACAGCTTATTTTCAGATTTTCCGAGTCACACACGTAACGCAAATAAATGGTGTCAAAAAGTCACACACCTAACGCTGGAATGGCCCTATCACGAAACCATAAGATGATTGTCACGAATCATTGTATGACTCGTGAAAGAGAGTTTTGTCAGTTGTTTGCATTCTAGGGCTCAATCCTGGATTTCTTGAACAAACGACTGATCCGAAAAGCTAAGCTTGGATCTGAAAATCTGTATTTTGTGTCTGGATACTAAGGAAAGTAATATGGTGTAATAATTTTAATAATTAAGTTTTGTCATGGAAAACAATTCCACACGCTGTAAAAGAAACTACTTGATGACATTGCTTTGCCTCACCCAGAGTAGGAAAAATCTTTTTGGTTTAAATAGTTGGAAGGTTATGCAGTTTGATACAAACAAGTGAGGTCACTTCGGAGGTTAACGTACTAAAGGGGGTTTAGGCTTTTATTGTGTAAAAAAAGTGATTTTTCCTTTTTGTGTCATGTTGTAGTTAAACATTTCAGAAATATATTCCCAAAATTTCAAGTCGTTTCGAGCAAAATTCCCAAATATTTCTCAAGTTTAAATTATCATGTATTCAGTCTTTGCTCTTTTAAACTGTAGCTCCGACAGCTGCCGAAAAATGCAGCAGTTCAGACAGCTGCTGATGCTCAGAATGTCAGTGCTGCTTGCTTAGGGTTAACTAAATATAATATGAATAAATAATAAAAATAGAATAGGCTGAAGAGATAGAAGCTGCTACAGGGACTGTACTCTGTGGAGCTGAACTTAATGTTTTTTAGCTTCCAAAACTTTAAACGCGTTTTTCTCAAAACTACTTTTTCAAAGTCAGTGTTCTCTCCTATTTTAAAACCAATTGACCGATTCATTTCAAATTTAGTACACACATTCTGCATAAAAAATAGCCTCACCCTTACGTTGTGTTTGAGGGGTTTAATTAAATAATTTATTATTTTTAATAGGTGTTTTACTAACATAATAGCGGAATTTGTTGTGAAAAATTGCACTTTTAACTTCAAATGGACGACAAAAATTTTGAACTAAACCAAAAAAAGATCTGAGAACGTAGGGCGGGGCGGGGGGATTATTTATTACTTTGATTGTATTCAAATGGAATTTGATTTCAGTTAAATGTCAGCTGATATACAAAGAAAACCGCAAATCATCTCTCTCCAAAAATGCTCTGGGAAAAGCTCTGTCACCGGCTTGTCTTGATATTTTTGATAAAAAATTTACAGTATATTCTTAAAACCATACATTATAATACGCAAAAGATTTTAATAAATTTAATCAATTTTCTAAAACAAAATCGTAAAAAAAGTAAGTTTTTTGCCGCTGGAAACCCTCCCCCCCATAAAGATAAACAGAAGTGCTCGCAATCGATTGGAGGGTATGCCATTACATTTCTGCAGACGCAGTTTGTGGGAGGCAAAAGTTTCTGAGATCATCAATACATATTATTTTTTTCAGTTCTACCGATTCTGAAAAGTGCTACTATAAGTATTTCAAAAATAGCTAGTTGTCTTCTTTTTCATGTAATTGTTTATGATTGAGCAATTTGCAGTTTTTTTTCAGCAGTTTCAGAATTTTACCTAAATAATATTACAAACTGAGAACACATCTCGATACATGGAGCAACGTTCATGCAATTAGCTAGACACTAAACGTTTTTGGATCAAGTATCAGCGCAGAAACGCCCTTGGGAAACTAGATAGAGAAGCTAAAAAATCTAACCTTTTTCCAGTTCTTAAATCTCTCCTCCTAAACATACAAATTGGAGGGAAACCAGAATGAAGATAATGGTTTTGCTACCCAAAACGGGTGCAGAGTCGATATATTCGTTTATCCATCAGTTCCACTTACTGTTTAGGCTCAGACACTAAGAATATACACTATATTCTTGGTAAGGTAATTCATTTCTGCTTCGCTTTGATTAAGTAACCATTTCATGCAATATTACGTGTTAACGAGGTTACTCATTCACCTACGCGACTGTTACTGCTTCGAAATTTTTCATTCTAAGCAGCGTAGTTTTGTGTTCTCTAGATCTCTTTTTGCATTTATATTGCTTTGCGCTCTGAATACTGGCGTGCATAACTTGCAGATTATGAACAGACAGAAAATGATGATTTATAGAAAATTTTAAATAAAACTGAGTTTGGTAACACAGTCCCCAGCGCGATCTCTTTTGTCACTGTTAGGTGCACGATCTCTCTCGGATTAAATTCAAGACAATATTTTGCGAAAAGAGATTTTCAATTTTAAATACTGAGAAAATATATTGTCAGTGCAAAACATATATTTCACAAAGTAAAAAAACAAATTTACTTTTTATCACAAAAAGCGAAAAATTCAAAAAAAAAAAAAAAGGTATCTAATCTAAACATTTCAAAGTAAAAAAGAAGCACTAACATTTCATTGTTACGGAACACAATGCTTAAAGTTGGGAGCTGTCCAACGTCGTATAAAGCTTTACAATTTATTCATAAAGTTGAATATTGCGTTTGACGAAATGAGTAACTTTACCACACAAAAACGTTCCTCATGACTGATGACCAATTTCATATGAAGACATATTTTTGCATTTTGCTGTTATGAAGACACCGAAAGGAAATAGTCTTTCGTTATTACGTTTGCGTAACACATTCTTTCGTTATGTATTTTTATTACTCCGTTTGACGCACTTTTTCTTTTGAAAAAGGAAAGAGAAAATGTTAAGTTATTTTGCCCAAACACATTCCTAAAACATTTACTACTTGTTACTACTTTTCAGATCAAATATTTTTTCAAACAATAAATAACAAATATTTTTCAGACAATTGAGCAACAGATACTATGGATACTCACAGGATTGAATAGAGTAAAATAATACCTAAGTAAATAGAAGGTTTAATGTATTATCACTAAGTTATTGATTATAGTTATTTTGATCCTATTTAATAGTACTACTTTAAAAAAAAAAACCTTTTGCCGTGAATATTAGGAATTTGTTGTACGGTAAAATGGGGCCACACAAAGAGTTCGAGATAATTAGACAGATTTAAAACTTTTGGTTTTGCATCATGCTGATTTTTCTTACTAGCATTTATATTATAAGCAATGCATTCTAACAAAATCTCTTCATTTGGCCATTTTTTTCAGTCTGTACAGGCAGTACTGCTGACTTTAAGCTTAACACTATCAAATGTTTTGCATAAGGCTCGGGGACCATGTCAGAAACTAAACTAATTAGTGTTCACATTTCACTTTGATTAGATGTTTATTTTCAATTATATTATAGTTTCTGTACTAATTACTGTATTCATTTGATTTTACTGTATTGAATTTGATGTAATATCACTTAAGACTAAGCTTTTTGTGTAGATTACACACCGCATGTAATCATTTTAATAATGAACTATATTTTGAAGTTCCATATATACGCTTTGAAATTGACCAATATAGCGTCAAAATTGAATAATATCGTAAAGCTCCGTACTTTGAAAAAAAAAAAAAGATTAGAAGTTATTATTCTCAAAAATGTGCTTCCATATGAATTAATTCTTACATAGATACGGAAAAAATAAGTAATGCAAGCATTTCATATCCAGTAAAAAAAAGATAATTTCCCAAATTATTCAATAACTTTAACTCAAAAATTAGAATTTGCCTAAGATAGGGAACAATGGATAAGAGTAAAAATTTGAAAATGTAAATGTAGTTTGAAACAGCCGACATAATCCGCAACTCGTAACAAAAGAAGTTGGTAAATAAATTTCAATATTTTTGAGTCCTCAAACTGTAATCATATTGATTAATATAAAATTTAGTTCGGCGTCCTGGTTGAACTATTTGACTCCTGCCAATTGTCGGTCTTAGTGTTATATTGTGGTGTATTTCTGGATTCTAATTTGACTTGAACAAAGCCATCTCTCTTGGATATAAAACAAACTATTATTTTTATAACTTTAACTATCGTCTCAATGCTTTAGTATCACATGTGAAGTTTTGAAAACAGTAAAGTTCAGTTGTTACGCCATCAAGCACCATTTCTTTCAAAGTTTCATCTGAAATTCCCACTTTGGGAAGGTGGAGCCACGTGTACCCAATTCTGCTTATAGATGACATCATGGTAGTCTGAAGTTGAAATCTGAAATTGTAAATTTTCAATGTCCATTCAAATTCTTCGAATTTGTCTTCGTAATTCAGCTCAAACTAAGTTTCTGATGACGATCATCTGCATTATCCAGTGTTATATTATCTAGATTCTCAAAGTAACCAGTGTACAGAATTACAATATTGTTGATGATTGAAACGTCATCTGAGAACAAGGTTTCCGACGTAGTACGAAGGCAAAGTTGAAGAGTTCGATTGGACAGTAAAAATTTATATTTTCAGATTTCCATTTCGAAGCTGATAGACTAACTTGAGCTCATTGATAGGTGGGTGTGGCAAAACTCGAATCCTCCACCAAAAATAGGAGTTTTACATAAAACTTTCAAGGAAATGATACTTTATGGCATACCTACTGAATTGTATAATTTACAAAACCTCACGTTATACTAAAACAATGAGACGGTGCGTAAAATTAGACAAAGAAGCGTCAACCACGTTTGTTGTCTAACCATGTTTTGTCTTACTTTACTGTTCAGCACAAAGGTATTTATTTATCTTATTTATCTCAAGAGAGATGGATTTCTTAGAGTCAAATTAGAATCCAGAAATATTATCCCACAATGCATCACTAAGGCCAAACATTGTTAGGAGTCGAGATAATAAGTCCGACTCGCCACCCAAATCATGCTTTATTGTTTGAAATGTTGTTACAGTTAGAGAGCTCGAAAATCATTAAAATTTATTTAGCAACTTCTTTTGCTTCAAGGTGCGACTTATGTGGGATGTTGCAAGCTACGTATGTATTTTCAAACTTTTATACTTAACCTACGTTCTTTATCACACCAAAATTTTTCATTTTGCACCAAAGTTATGCGCTTACGTTTTTTTAGAACCCTTTTAGCTGGAGAGACCGACGCATTCGCCATAGGCTCCTCCACTATAGGGGCCTTACGTTCCTTATCACACGTAAATTTTCCATTTTGCTATGCGCTAAGGGAAAAAGCAACTTTTTCTTCCTGTATGTTTGAAATGCTTTTATTACTTTTTTTTGTTATCTATTATGTAAGGAATAATTAATACGAGAGTACATTTTTACAAATAATGACTTCTGATACTTTTCTCAAAGTACGGAACTTTACGATGTTGGTCAGTTTTGAGGCTAGATTGGTCAAATTCAAAGCATGTGTGGAACTTTAAAGTATAGTTCACTATTAAATGATCACAAGCGGTGTGTAATCTACACAAAAAGCCTAGTCTTAAGTGGCATTACATCAAATTTATCAAATTTTTATTTTTAATGAAATTACTGTAACTTTTCCCAGTCGCAATAATGGTCAACTTCAAGGCGTGGGCGAACTCTCAAGATATTTTTTTCTGTCGAAATCCTTTTGCATGACTAATTATCTTTAGAAAAGGCAACTTTTCCGCACTATTACTTAACGTTTATCAGATTTTGATTTTTTTTCACTCTACCCTAATATATATAGAGGCAAAAAAATGGCATAGTTTCGTAACCAGTTTTCTGACTTCCTTTTTCTCTCAACATAAGAACACTAAAGAGAGACATCAAATAAATAGATTAAAATTTAAAGGAAAACTTTTCAATCTTTATTAAAAACTATTGTGCTCAAAACCAAAGCAAAAACTGTGGAACAGTACTCTTCCAAACCATAAAAAACTCCTCTCAACTCTTCAGAGCATAAAAATGTAATATAAATCCAACTAAAACTCAAAACTAAATTAAGAACCTTAGCAATTTCCTTCACTATAGCATTTCTTAAAATTTTCCAAATCTGATCACGTTTTGGCGCATAGAGTAAGAAAAATTCTAAATTTTTGCTCTTTGCTTCTCAAAGAAGAATAAGAAATGTTGGCGATTACAGTTTTTTTAGATGGCGCTGGAGATTTGCCAGACGCCAAGGTGGAATACAATTTATCTTTAAAAAGTCGTTGAAATTCGCAAGAAATTTATAAACCATGGCAGATGTAGAAACATTGGTGTTTGCGCTTATGTCAAAATTTATATAGAATACAGATTTTTTTTGTGTTACAAAAATGATAAATAAGTTGAATATCTCCACTGAAAGAGTAAATAAACGAATTAAAGAAACATTGGAAATAAAGTGCAACTTCATAAGTATACTATGAAAATGTTCACTAATGCATTGGTTTTATTGTAATGAAAGTGGCATTTTTTTATTATAAAGGTTTTATTAAAGAAACATTTCTCTTCTAGCAGAGGGTTTTTCAATCTTGAATACGCAACTGAGTTTTTATTTCATACATTTGTATTGATGTCATAAACACCTTCCAGTGCATCTCGTCTTTCCCTGTGGCACCTGAGGGTGCCGTGCTACACACTTTGGAAAGGTCTATTCTAACAGTTTGGCACTATGACGAAATTTGAACAGAAAACATTTAGGTATTAATTTTTCTTGAAAAATGGTTATTGGCCTAATTTTGAAAGGTCACAAATTATGCATGCTCAAGACGATTCATGCAAAAGTAAAGACCCCAGTAATTAACGTGAATAACCCCGATTTATTGTATAAAAGTTTCGGTCCCGATGAATGCGTTAAATCGAGGTTCGACTGTATTATCAAATGATAAAATTCTTGTTATTAACCTTTTAAATAACAATTACTACCTTTCAATATTCGGTGCAGTGATTATTTAGTAATTATTTGGAATTTTGGTATTTTTAATATTTTTCACAATTAGTTAATTGCATGCGGGGCAGAGTGGATGGGCAAACTGAAATTAGTGCATTTCGTTTACTCATTCAACGATTTACAAAACCACTTAATTGTTTATTTATTTATTAATTTATTTACCTCCCTTCATTTTATAATTCGGTTATATTAACTCATTTATTCATTTATATATTTTCTTATTCATTCACTATTTTATTCACTAAGGTTTTTCCTCGGGTATTCTTTAATGTTTAATGTTTAATGTTTCATTACCTTTTCATTTATTCAATTATCCTTTTCATTAATTTGTTCAAAAATCTTTTTCACAATCGAGTGGAAATATTTCATTCGAAAAATATTTCACTTTTTACTTTGCTCCTATGAAAAAAAGCTTGCTTTTTTCAAATGAATTTTACTGCCAAAAATTAAAAAATAATGTTTCAATGCAAGTTTTATTGTAAAATACAATTTTCTTTCTTTATGTAATGTAATTTTCAAGAAAAAAAATCCTTGTTTATTTTGGAAAAGTTAGGTCACCTTAACTGTTTCACTATGCCCCACATTCCTCTACTACTACGAGGTTGACGTAGAAATATCGTTATATTAGAATTCAGAGTCCGTTTTGACACAAACGACGTATAAAAAGGAGTCATGTCCAGTTGAAAAATGTTCAAATGAATTAGAGATTTAAAAGAATGCCTACTAATATCCAACCTTTCTCAATAATTTCTTTGCCACGATAAATGCTAGAAAACAATATTCATCATTGTTTAGCTGCCATTAAGTTGTGTTATAACCTATATAAAGTCATCACTCGCAGAAATGCCGCCCATACAAATGTTTACTAATTTAAAAAAAATAGTCTTTTAGCCAAGAATGGAATAGCTTTTTTCAATACCCACGATAGTGAAACCTTATGACAAAATTTTATTCTATCATTTGCTTTTATTTATTTTTTTCGCAAAATAAATTATAGCGTACTAACTATTCTTCGTTTTCATCGTCTAACGTATTAGAATGAAAATTTTAAAAAATCCTTTACATTTTGTTTATTTTAGGTTTAAACTAATGAAGACAGCGCTGCAAATAAATTTAAAAGCTTCTATTTCCGTTTCTCTCAAAGAGCAATTTATCAAAACAACTGCTTAACTGTTCTCTAGAAATGATGAATCACGTTAAAAGTTGCTTGTACTTGAAACTTCGGATGCCATCTTTACAATATTAATAGTCTTTGTCTACATTCTTGAGAAAGTTATGGACTTTCTTTGCCTTTTTAAATACAAAGAAATTGCCGAGAAGTTTACTTCTTAAGATTAATTTTGTCTGGCGGAAAATATCATTGTTTCCGTACAGGTAAATTGAACTGCGCAGAAATTATTCCTTGTGCGTTGAATTTATGTATTGCATATGCTTTGAATAACTAGGAGTAAAAATGAAATTTAAATAGTTCATATGGTTTTAGCTAGAAGTAAATCCTTCAGATACAGTTAATGTTCTCCATGTTGTTGTCCTAAGTCGCTTTTTAATAGGTAGAAAAATTCATATAAGGAAAGGAAGATTTAAAAAAAAGAAACAAATCAAAAAGTTTTAGGACAATGAGGACATTCTACCAGACGCAGGCAGATTCCAAAAAAAAAAGATACGATTCATTTTTTTGCTTTTCGGAAAAAAGTGAATTGCCCTTTTTGAATTATATTTTAACTTATTTGTAGCAGTTTTAGTTATAAGTTTAGTCTAAGAAATGTATCATCATTTTGAAAGTATTTATAAAGAATTGTAAGTATTCAGCGTGAAATGATATGCAGTTTTTTTACAGAATGATTATGTAATACAGATATTTTTACTAAATTTTGTTTCATTTCAAGTGTGATTAAAATGAGTAGATACGTTAAATTCTCCTTACTATCTTAATTTTTTTTAGATAATTATAAACAGAAAACCATGGCCCACAATTGCGTTTCAATACTAAAAAAGCATTTTCCAGTGCATAATACTTTGTTCTTGTAGTGCATTAATATGCATCAAACCTTCAGTTGTCCCATTTATTTCGATATCACAATCCATCAGTCACAATAATAATACAACCAAAGATGAAACCTATAACCTTTCAATATTGTTCAAATAATTTAGTGAAAAAAAAAGACATATGCATTTTTTTTCTTAAAGCCCTACTTAAATAGCCTTCCTACCCGAGGCATCTTAACAAATTTGTCATATGATTATATTCACCTAGCATTTAAAATTTCTCCCCTCAAAAAATTTAATACGTATTTTACTGATGATTTTCTCTGAAAATGCCGAATGTCAAGCAATTAAAAACAGTTTAAAAATTCATTTGCAATTGAATTATTTCTAAGAAATATATATTCCAAGTGGAGTCGAGATTTACACGGATTACAGTACTCAATGTTTTGAAGTGCTTAGAAATTTTCAAACCGTAAAATTGTGTAATATAGGCAGTTATTCAGAGAAAAAGTTTGATCACAGCGTGAGTACAAAAGACAGATACAACAAAGTATTCTAGTTAATAATAAATAGTTAAATTATGAAAGAGAGTAAAATTCAACTGTTGTAAAAAAAGTGTTTAGTACGCTTTTTGTTAGGAATATAAGGGGATGAAAATAGCATTGTACAAGTAATGTTAGAGCACCAATTAAAAACTATTTTTGGACTAGATACTGTTTCTAAAATATAGATCGACGAAAAAGAAAAAAAAATCACGTATCGAGAAACAAACTTTAAACTATGAAAGGTTAAAGAGAATACATATAAGGCTTTTGTTTGAAGTTTGATTCGTTTATGGAATAATTGAGAACAACGCCGAACGTTTCAGAATAAATAACATTTAATGCTGCACGTTTTTACAACCACAGTGAAGTACGTCTGCGAAAACCAAACTGTGTGCCCATTCTCCTTCGATTGATAGAGAAGCAGTAAGTGTTCTCAATTGATTAAAATGTAGGAAGAAAATGAAACAGTGGTGAATTCAATAGTTTAAGATGTCGTAATATACCCTCCATCCCTTTGCTACTAAGTTTCTGCTCGTGATCTTTTCTTTAAAGCGTTTTTACGTTCAATCTATCATAAAGACCAAGAAGTAAAAGAGAAAGCTAACTGATACCATTCTGACCCTCTAACACATGGTTTTACAGTGCAACTCAATTAGATGACTTTGGATTTTTCTCAAGTGAATTCTCAACCCAATTCTTTTGTCTGAGTTTCGCCTTTTGTGAAACTGGGTAAAGGAAACGCAATGATTTAAAGACGAGCAAAAGTGACTCATGTTTTATCAGTTTCTGACTGAAGGAAATAAATATTCCGAAGTGTAATGGTTGAAAAAAGTTTACATTTTGTAGGCAAATATTTCTTTTGCTTTTTAGTGTTCTCTGAAAAATACATGGTGTTTATAGTCTTAGACTGATGCAAAAAAAAAAAAAAAAAAACCTTGTTTATATTTATGCTTTTTTTTTAAATTTCATCCGTATCTCATGAATTTTTTTTTCAAAGGTTTCATGTTAGCTAAATGCTAAATGTATGTAGATGGCACTAACATCGAAAACTAAAGATTGCGTCAGTAAAGGAAAATACTCCCTGGGGCGCCTCGAGGAGGTTTTTAAAGGTCAATGCTCTGAATCTTTGGTTTTAACACATATTGCCAATTCTGATAAGACACTTTTCATCCATATAAAGATTGTTTTGACCAAACCCTCAGCCCCAAAAAGGTAAATTTCAGCTGCACCTAACCCTTTTGTGATGCACGTAGAAGTGTATTTCCTTTGAGAAAAAACTCTACGAGATAAGAATCAAAATATGTATTAAAAAAATCTGATATACTTCTTAATGAATTTTCTTGAACCCATGTAAGCCTTTATAAACACCGTTTATTTTATATTAGTAATCAATAGTGTCTGAAAAGTTATCGACACATTACAAAAAAATATTGAAAAGCAGCAAATTGTCGCATAAATATGCAATTTTGCCATAATACTTTGCACAAGGATCAAGATTTTTTTGTGTTCATTTGTGCAAGTGTTTCCTTTGTGTAGTACTGCTAATATTAAAGATCTCAAAATGCGAATCATCCAAGTAGGTAAATGGTTTCGCAGTCCATGCTGGCTAGAACATGGGATGTACCGTTTAGATATGTGGTTCGAGAAACCATCGGTCACATATAGAACTCTAGCAATATCTACGTATTGCTTTCTATTAAAAAGAATGATTAAGCACCTGACATGGCCTTTGCCTGTCTTACTGTGACGAAACAGTGCCACATTTAACCACAAATTTGAAGTTTATCTTTTTCCTTTTTATTTCTTTCTTTCTTTTCTTTTTTTTACGATGTCATGAAAAATCCGGAAACCTGTCAAGTATTCTTGTGCAAAACGCATACTCATACGACAATGCGTTGCTTTTTAATTGTGTCAAGAACATTTCAAACACTTGTCACACAGTCAATCAGTTCAGTTAACCAATTTTAAAACTTCAGATAAAGCATTTATTTATAAAAAAAAGATAATGAATGCTACTAATAATATTATCGTACTGGTACTGCTATTGTAAAAGCTTTTAAAATTGAAATTTTACCGAATTAATTCTATATTTACAAGCAATCAATGATTATTGATGGTTGTTTGTATCATCAATCAAACCCCGCTTCCTTATATAAATATTTAAAACATATATTGCTCGTTACTAATCACTCATAGTGCTCTTGATTTACACTACCATAGCAATTAAATTATAAATATTTGATAGTTATCTGCGTTCTTATTTTATTCATGCTTATTCACATAAAAGTTTAATAATGATTCCTTTCATTATTAATCGATGTTAATTTAACGAAGTAGATATCCGGCATTATGTTTCAGACACCATTGAAAATTTGTTCTGGGACTAATAATAGAATATAGCTTTCGTTAATAAATAAGCTACTGCCATGCACATATTTAACTAATAACGTTTTTTTTTTTTTTTGAAACGTAAATTGTTTATGCTACCCGTTGGTTCAACTATGTAGTAGTCAGTTCATGAACTTTGTTTAACCTTATGTTTACTACCAGAACTTAAAGTTGCAACTGAACTTTTTACCTATCTTGATGTAACATTGGAAAGTTTTTTCTCCTCAACTATTAAAGGTTAATTCCAACTATCAACCCTACAGGTGTGTTATAAAAAAAATATGTTTATTAATTTTTTTTTTTTGTGAAACTACAATAACTAAAAATTAAAAGTTATATATCAGCAACATTTGTGTATATATGTTTTGGCGACACCTGTCTAACAAAATGGCTGCTTCATCGAGTAGTGCTGAAAGAGTAATTTAGCTCCAGATTTAGGAGGGAAAATTAAAGGTAATTATCTATTTTTTTTCTATTTTAGTCATGTTATATGTTAGCATATTTGGTGCATTTTCAAGTCATGACATTGATAAATGTTTTGTAACTTTAGGTAGCTCATAAACATGAGGATTAACAAAAATTGCGCCATTATGTTTTCAAAAAAAAAAAAAAAAAAAAACCTCAAATTCACAAGAATTTTGGTGCACATAGCATTTTTTGTAAAAGGTTATTTACGCCTTTCTTAAATACTGGATAACACAAACAGCATAAAATTACAGTACAAAACATTTCACCATAAGCATTGTTGCGAAACAAGGAAATTTTTGTGCTAAGAAATTGCCAGATAATTTTTTGATTTTTATTTCGCATGAAACTATAAAGAGACTCATTAAGTATGCCAAAAAAGAAATAGGGAATACAAGGTACCATTTAATGAAAAGTGACGATTAGAATAAATTCCAAGAATAATACAAAATTAACAAGCCGTAAGTTACGACCATTCTGCAGTAATATATATTTGATTGAAAATAATATTTCAAAAAGGAATTCAGCAAAGTTTTCTTGCTTAAGAAAGTATGAACGTATGTATGATTTGTTAAGCAAAAACTTTTGTTGATTACCTTTTAAAATTACTATTTTCTAATAAAATATACTAACTCACGTGTGGGACAAAATGGCAACTTTTTACTGCACTATCCAATTTGCGCTCATTAATCGGATCTTAAGTAACATGTATAAGCAACAAAGCTAAGAGAGTAGACTTTCCTTCTATACTAAAATAATGTAATCGAAATATTGTTACTTTACTCAACACTATGACTTAGCATAAAACTGTTTCTAATATTTATTATTGAAAATGATTGTTTAAAGCAGCACGCACAGTAAACGCCCGATTATCCGCAGAATATGGTTGCACGGTAACCGTGAATAAGCGAAAACCGCGGATAGTCCGAATAATAAATAATAAGCGATACTACTATATAACATAGCTGAACAATATAAATAACAATCACACATACATTTAAATTATAGAAGAAAATATTGCTTCATTGCACTAACATTGAATGTAAAAAAATATATGTGAAATGTAAAAACGAACAATAACACTATCATTAGTTTAAAAAATACATAACGACAGTAAAAAAAAAAAAGTGAAATGACCCGTGGATAATCAGACCGCCGATAATCGGAATTTACTGTATGTACTTTATGTCAACGTCGAACGCCCACAAACACTAAACAATATTAGTGTCAGATGCATAGCTTGAATTAGTCAAATGTACCAAAATGAGATGTGGACCTGAAAACATAACTTTTGAGGCGAACTTAAGTAGGGGAGAAATACGCATCCTGCATTTGTGTGTAATATTCAGGACCTTACAGTCATATAAAAGGAATTTTTTTCCCATTTCCTACGATCCCTACAACTATATATTACAATTTTAATCTGGAATGCCTCCACAAATACTACTCGCAATTCTTTATTTTTTTCGTTTATGCTATTTCATTCTACAGTTGATTTTTGTAAATATAACTGTAGGGACTTTAGCTACATTTTGTTCTTCTTATTGCTTATAATTTTAAATATCTTAACTCTGCACCAACCACTTGAAATATCTACTAGTAAGTGAGGAAAAAAAAAAGCTTAATGATTATTTAAATGATTAAAAATAAATGCTATTTCCTTTGAGCTCAAAGTTTCAATCACTTGGCAAAAAACTATACAATTTAGTTTCAGTTATAATGAATATTGCGAATACAAAGATCCCTGATGACAATGGAATAAATTTTAATACAAATAAACATAACTTTAAATGAAACCTCAGTGAAAAATTTTCCAATCATACATTTTTGCAATTAAAAATGAATTTTAAATAATGAATGATGTACAATTCTATGGATTACTAAAAATACGTAAATGGAAAAAATGATAGGGAAATAAAACAATAAATCATAAACAAATAAATAAGTAAGTAAATGACTGAGAAAAACTGAACCAATTATTAAAATAGTCAACGAATTAGAAAATAAGTTTAGAAATGTCAAAACTAGAGAATTATTAAATGAAAGAATGCAAATGAGAGAGAAATAATTAAAAAATGAATGTTTTAGTGAGTTGATAAAAGATTGATTAAGTAAATGAAATGAACTATTTCATTTTGCTCTCTCCACTTTTCTCCACATCCACTTAATTAACTGTACAAAGCATTTTAAAGCACAAATAAGTTTATTATGAAACAAATAAGTGCTGCACTGAATATTAGTAGGTCTAAATTAACGATACCAAATTTAATAGCACGAACTTTATCATTTAATAATAACAAACGTGGTTTTTGACTAACAACATCATAGGAATATCATTTCTTAAAAATTGCTCCTATTATCATATTCTTTGATTTTCAAAAATAGTTTTTTTCTTGACTGGAATAAACTACATTTGTTACTTCATAGTTAAAATATTACTTGATCAGTGGCGATAAAAGCAGATTAAACATTTTAACTTTTAACTTTGCCCCGATATTTCGCTTTGCCTCCATTTCTTTTGAAGGAGAGATAAATTATTTTGCAAAACCTTTAACTGTTGTTTTAGATTGTATATTAAAGAGGTTTATCATCGATGTATACTTTTGATGCAAGGAAGTATCAATTTTTGATGCATGTGTGTCCGAGCTAGCTCCATTTAAGTTTAAAAGAAAGTCATTACCCAACAGAAAGGAATTACGATCACACTCTCAAAGACCACGCAAAGTGCATAAAATTTAGGATTAAAACGCACGCACTTTCCCTCATAACACAGAAAAGACTTTTTAATATGTTGAAAATGAATAAACCTGCCGAACTATAATGCATGCAAGACGTTTTCATGTTTTCATTTACAACAGAGATTCATTTTCAGTTTTATTGCAGTCTCACCGTAAAGAAAAGCGTGTAATTTAAACCTTAATACTCAGTCTGAATTTTTAACAAAGTCTGATGACAAAAGCTGTTGGAGGGCAACCCAGATACATGCTTAAAATTTAAACGAAAGCAGGAAGAGTAAAGTGTTATGATAGTGATTCCTCGCCGCTTTAATTATGCATTGAGATGTTTAATGGATTTCCTAACAGACGCTTTGGGACATATAGTTTTAGACAATATTTATTTAAAAGACTGTTTCTTGAGCAAAAATGCTGGTGTTTCATGAACCATTTTTGGCACTTTATATGGTTTAATGAATTATATATAAGACCAAAATGCTATTTTTTATACTCAAGTAGGAAAACTATTGTCGTGTTATGAATTAATATCTAAGTTTTCTTTAAAATTTATTCATCCTCAAGTTGGTATTTTTCATCCTTAAGTAGTTTAACCTTTTAGTGTTATAAATTAATATATAATTTTTTTAATATTCAATTTTACATTAAGTTTTGTTTTTTTCATGCCAAAACATTTCGTGAATTACTGTATATTTTTACGTAATTTAATTTAATTCGTGATAAATGAACTGTATAATGATTAATTAGTGACCTTACATTTTCTTCTCTAGCTGATCGACAAATACGAAATAACTGGTTTCATTAAGTTTAAAAGAAAAACTGCATAGTAAAGTAAACAACAGTATCATTAGCAGCTATTAAAAAAAAAGAATGCGAATAAATTAAATTTAGAGAAAATATTAAAAAATGTTTAAAAAAAGAACAATGAAAAATTTTACTTTCCATGAGGTGAAAATCCCACTAAATATCGGTTGATGATTTTCTCGCCAATTTGCTATATTCATTTGCTTGCCCATGTTACGGTTCCGAGTTATGATAATTTCGTAGTTTAGGCGTCCACGTTGTGATAATTTGCTAGGTAAAATTTTCTGAAAATTGGAATAAAAAAAGAACAAAATCGAATTTCCGGGAAACCGCTTCGAGGTGCACAGCCCCTTTGCTAGAAACTAACTTTGTGCCAAATTTCATGACAATCGGATAAACGGTCTAGGTGCTATGCTCACAGACATCCAGATAGATATCCAGACAGACTTTCAGCTTTATTAAAGATAAAATACTGGATTTTTTAACACAGCTATAAAAACATTGCCGCTTAACTCCTGAATCTACCATACTTAAAAGAATTGCACTTTTACTTCTGAGCAAAATATTTTTTTCGAACTATACAGTGTTTTTGACACGCTTTTATTTGCTTCACTTGTATGTTTGTGAGTAACTCTCCTTTGGACTAAGAACTAGTGGCTTATTACTGTTAGTACATTCCACCACTTTATGCGCGTTTGTGGCCGAGCGGTCTAAGGCGCGGATCTTCGCTGACGTCCACCTCCAGGAATCATTGGGCGTACGTTCTAATTCCGTCTACACCGAAATTAAATACATAATCTTGCAACTCAATTTTCACCCACTTTTTGTGATCGGATTCTTTTAAAATTTGGAATGCAGCCTCAAACACGATGACAATGCAATATTCTATAATCAAATTAATTTATTAACGATAAGTTATTAGTTTATTAACACACTTTTATTAGCTTAACTTGTATGTTTGTGGGTCCAAACCGCCTAGTGGCGTGATGGTTAGGCGCTGGCCTTCTACTCCTGGGGACCCAGGTTCTGATCTGCGTGGCCAGTCGGTGGATTTTCAAGATGCAGAAAATCTTAAGCGCCCATGTCGTATGATTATGCGGTATGTAAAAGATCCCCTGGGTATTCGTTTGGCTTAGAATATCCCTTGGCTAAATTAAACTCCTAGTGCAATTTCGCATCAACTGAGAGCCCAGGTTTCTCAATCTGGTGGAAACTGGGCGTCAAAATGTGCATCAGCGCCTTAATGGTGACACAACGAAAGACTGATGCATTGTTGGGGAGCGCACTAGGTCTGGTTATGGCCGAGACGTCTCTTGAGGTGGATCTCTTATGCAGCCCCATTGGAAAGAAAAAAAAAAGGTTGTGGGTTCAACTTTCTTTTGGACGAATAGCCAGTGGCTTATTAGATTTACTTACAACGTGCAAATCAGAGCTGCGGAGTGTAACGATGTTTGACCATGAATTTACCAGAAAGCATTCAAAATGTCTGATGCAAATAATGCAATAGAATACTAAGATACTTTTCCATTATAATAAAATAATAGTTTAAAAAACTAAAAAAACAAGGTTTTGTAGCAAAATGAACTAAAAAGTAAAAAATAAAATAATAGTTTAAAAAACTAAAAAATACGCTTTAGTAGCAAAATGAACTAAAAAGTTAAAAATAATCTTTGGATAACGTAAGTATCCGAGACGTAAAGTATGTAAAGTAATTGACTAAACACTTAATTTTACTGTATTAAACGAGCTGATGGGTGCATCACATGACTTCTTTTTACTAAATTTTAATGTCATTTCCCCATTACTGGCAATTTTAATGGGATTCAATAGTCTACTCTCTAAATATCACCAACAGTGGCCAAATTGAAACAGATAAAAAAACTGGATCGCCAAGTTGGCGACAAGGCGACCAAGAAACTGGCGATATACCACCAAGTGTATCGCCAATTTATAACACCACTTGAGTTTACATCGAAACTAACAATGATTTCCCCCCCCCCAAAAAGGGGCAAAAGACCCCTTTAAAAACACCCGAATGCAACCAAAAGAGGAGGTGCACAACTAGACCCCATAAGGAGTCTACGTACCAAATTTCAAATTTCTAGGACATTCTCTTCTTGAGTTATGCGACATACATACGCACATCCACACATACGCACATACATACATACGTACATACAGACGTCACGAGAAAATTCGTTGCAATTAACTCAGGAATAGTAATTACGGATATTTCGCGTATCTATACGTTCGTAGAGTAGACACTTATCCACGTGTGGTGGAGTCCAAAATAAAACTCAATATTCATTCGGGGGTGAGTAAAATGTAAATTAAGGTCGATTTTTTGAGTGATTTTTTTTTTTCGCAAATACAATACTTCCTTTTTTGTAAAAGGGAAGTAAAAAAAAGCGTGGGGGGGGGGCTGCCTATTTACATTTTTGCATGAATAACAAGTGGAAGAAATTTAAAACAACTGATAAGAAGCCCCCCACACTTTTTTATTACAGAAAAATTAAGTGTTTGGTCAATTATTTTATATACTTGTCATCCAAAGATTATTTTTAACTTTTCAGTTCATTTTGTTTACCTTTAAAATAGCTCATTGAGTTCTTTATAATTCAAAAAAAAAAAAAAATCCTTTACTTGGATATATATATTTGCTAATTTAAAGGCATATACTATTTTCTTTTTACGTTCTCCTTAAAAATAAAATATATTTTCTATTTACTCTTTAAGCTATATTCAGCATAACATTCAAAGATATCATCAAAGCATTATAGATGACAAAAATTCTCACGACAATACCTTTTAAACTTAAAAATGGTAAATAGTACTTTTATTCAAACAAAATTAGAATACTGTTCTATACACCATCCCTGAGTACTGAATAATGGTAAAATAATGTAAAATCTTTACTTAAAAAATGCACTGCATGTAATGCTCAAACAACCAGCCGCCTATGCATTATTCAGAATTCGATTGTATAAACGAGATAAATTTAGTTTTTAAACTAGTAAAATATTTTAATCAGTTTAACATAGAAGTAAATAGACTGCAACCAACAGATAATTTATGAAAGTAATAGAGAAGTAAATTGATGTTAAATAAATAACCGTTGTGCCATGCAAATTTTTAACTAAAATATTATGCGGAAGTTTTAAGAAAACCACTTAAATTATTCAGAATTGGTCACATCTTTCACTTTATGTGCAGCGTTATCACGTTATTTTTCATTATTAGTAGTTAAAACTGGTATATTTAATGCGAGCCATTTAATAGAATAAAACATTCTATTAATCTAGCAGATACTAACATAATAAAGCAGCATTGAATGTTAACATTTTGTAATGTATTTTTTAAAAAGTAATCAGAAATCCTTAAAAACACACTGAATGTATTGCTTTTTTGTTGTGCAAAGGATTCAAATTTAAATAGAAGTTCAGTTCAATATTTTTATTAAAATTCTCTGAGAGTTTCAAAATTCTGTAACAATACTTTCTAAAACAAGACAAAATGCTTTTTCCTTTATAAATCTATGTTTTACTTCCTTTAGAAATGCATCTTGATTTGTTTCGCATACGTGTCTAATTATATAATGCATGCCATAAGTAAACAGTTAAAATGTTATGCACGAATGACTAATAGTTTGAAAAATACCTACGCTTAATAGGCCAGTGACAATACCTTTGAAAATAGTAAACTGTTTTTAAAAAATTAGAACAGGATGAAACCAGTTGGAAAGGTCGGAAAATATGACAATATTAATAGGAAAAATAATTTACGGCCAATCTGGGTTAGGTAATGGGGGAGGAGGATTGATTTAAGGGTTAGAAACTGTTTATCACGCTTTCCGGCAAAACTACGAGTCTTATCGAAAAAAAAGTAATTGACAAAGTTGTTGGTAATCAAAAGATGTAGAACTTTTGTAATTTCACTTTTTTTTCATAACCTCAAAATTTATGCGAAAAATTAAAACAAACGACAATTTGGTTTTTTATTTTTATCTCCCACAAAAAAAAAATAAATAAATAAAAATAAATAAATAAATAAATAAAATAAAAATTAAAAAATAAATAAATAAACTTGGTGAAAAGTTAACTGTTTATGTCTCAAATACACTGCAATTTCTGGAATTTAAAATGTTTAATTTTAAACTTTTTTTGATTTAATATTAAAAAAGCATCATAATTTTCAATAGAAAAATATCGTGTCAAAAATATCTGATTTAAAAAAAAATCGGCGCGTATGATTTTCGTTGGAATCTCTAATTTTTGATGGTACATAAAAATAGATCCAATAGTATGGGAAAATGTCGCAGAAAAAAAAAAAAAAAAAACAACGAAAGGATTCGAATTTGAAAAAAAAAATCATTACGTAAAATTTTAAGCTATTTATTAAATTTTACGATTTAATTACTGAAAAAATATAAGTTTCCATGTCAAATTCTGAAGTTAAAAATAATTAGAAATTCATGGAACATAGGAACTGCAAAAAACGCGAAAACAGTTATAAAAAGTCGACATACAAGCAGTATGACAAAGCGTTTTTACTGCAACTAAATCAGGCAGATCTCAAACGAGCTATAATGTTTTTTTGAAATCATTCTGTGTGTTTTGTTTTTGAATATGCAACATATTATCTCTTTTATTGTTATTTCTAACCAATCGTATTTTTTCTTTTGAAATATTACGGAAAAAAAAACATAACGAGATTGTAAATTAACGTGAGAGTGTCTTTATTTATTTCTTTTCCTTTCTTTGATTTTATTAGTCTTGAAGTACGAAATGTATAGCTATAGTAGTCTCATCAATATAGTGTCTTTGGCGGCATGTTCTATTAATAAAATCTGATGTTTAATTCTCAAATTTTTCTATTTATTGTCGACTCTTTTCTCGCGATACCGTAACAAACGATTTAAAAGCTGCTTTTTTTTATTTCATACACTTGCTTCTCATCTGCCTTATTGCATATAATGCAAACAAGTTCATCAATACTGATAATCTGAAAAGACGAAATCATTTTAATTATATTCGTACAGTTTTATAATAAGTAAAATTAAATTTGTTTTTGCAAAAGAAACGAAATTATAATTTTTTAACGTTTTATAAAAATATTTTTTAACAGAATGCTAAAAAAGTTCAAATCTATTTATAAACACATATCCATAATATCCGAATGTTACGTAAATGGTTTTTTCAATTGAATTTCCTGATTAAACTTAAAAATTAAAAATAATGCAACATGAATCCATGAATGAAATATTAGCTTTACTTATGCAATATTCGGGTCTATTAAAAAGAAAAGTATGAAATAAATACTTGATTGAAAAACGACCATTTTTCGGTATTATTCAATCTTTTTTTTTTTGGTTATGTCACGTTAAGAATGCTATCTATGAAAGAAAATAATAATATTTTTATTTTATGGCTGATTGATTCAAATTAAAACACACGTAGTATTTTCCTCACTACGTAGATTCCAAAAGATTATTTTAAACAAGTAAATTCGTCATGATTTTCTTAACTTAGCCTGCACGTGTATATTTATAAAGGATGTTGTTCATTGCTTGAACGATCTTAGCAGTTGCTACGAAATAATCGGCAGGTAGTAAAGCCCAGACCTTTTTAGACCATTTCCCACTTCTGTACGAAATATTTTCTGAAGGCTACAATGTTCTATAGACCATTCAAGTATACAAGTAAGCCTCACATATGGAATAGCGAATATCACTGAGCGAGTAATGGTCTGACGTCACCATAAAAAAAGGGTTGATAATAAACACAAAAAAAAAATAAATAAATAAATAAATAAATAAATAAAGTGAACATAGCATCAGTTATAATTCATCAAACTTGTTAAAGTCAATGTAATGATTAGACTGCAATAGCTACGTTTCGTACTTCAAGACAGAGAGAATCAAAGGAAGGAGAAAAAATGAATAAAGACGCTCTTACTTTTAGTTTCCAATCCCATTGTGTTTTTTCGGTGAGTTTTTGGCAATATGTTAAAAGAAAAAATACTATCAGTAAAAATAACAATAGAAGAGATAATATATTATAGCATATTTAAAAGCAAAACACACAGAATAATTTCGATAAAAAGATGTATTACTAGATTTCGATTATAGCTCGTTTGAGATGTGCTTGA
The DNA here is from genome assembly GCF_026930045.1 of Uloborus diversus. Lineage (NCBI taxonomy): Eukaryota > Metazoa > Arthropoda > Arachnida > Araneae > Uloboridae > Uloborus > Uloborus diversus. The sequence continues at coordinate 116,103,916 of NC_072734.1, read as the reverse complement.
TTTAGTTGCAGTAAAAGCGCATTATCATACTGCTTGTATGTCGACTTTTTATAACTATTTTCGTGTGTTTTTTGCAGTCCCTATGTTTCATGCATTTTAATTTTTTTTAATTTAAGCATTTAACATGAAAACTTGCATTTTTTGAGTAATTAACGGGGTAAATTTTAATAAATAGTTTAAAATTTTACGTAATGATGATTTTTTTTTTTTCAAATTCGCACTTTTTCGTTTTTTTTTAATTTTCTGCGAAATTTTCCAATATTATTGAATATATTTTTTTATCCACCAAAAAGTAGAGATTCCAACGAAAATCACACGCACCGAATGAAAAAAAATCAGATATATTTACGTGAGATTTTTCTATTGAAAATTATGATGCTTTTTTTAATATTAAATAAAAAAATGCAGTGTATTTGAGACATGAAAAAGTAACTTTTCACCAAGTTTCGTGAAAAAAAAATCATTTTTTTTGTGGGAGATAAAAAAAAAAACAAAAACGTCGGTTTTTTGAATTTTTCGTATAAGTTTGGAGGTTGTGTAAAAAAGTGCAAATACGAAAGTTGTAGATCTTTTTATTAACATCAACTTTGTCAGTTACTTTTTTTCGATAGCACTCGTAGTTTTGCCGGAAATCGTGATAAACCGTTTCCAACCCTTAAACCCCCCGCCCCTACTACCCCTTCCCGAACTTAGATCTCCCATAAATTATTTTTCCTATTAATTTTATTATATTTTCTTACTTCTCCAATGGGTTTCATCCTCTTTTTTTTTCGTCTCAGACATTATTGGCACTGGCCTATAAGTATTACGTCATATTTAAAAGTTTTACACATTTGCACTTACCAAACTGTTTTATAAAATAAACGAACAGACTTCTTGATACAAATAAAGCACTACGGAATGAAATGATCCACGCATAGAAGAAATAAGTTCTTACCTAAGAGGAAAAAAAGAAAATATTAACATCGAAGAAATGCAAAAAATGTACATATATATAGAATTTTACACTTCAGCAAAATAAAATAACAGGCAATGAGATCTTTTCTATATTAGAAAAGGATGCCTTATTGTTAGGGAAAAAAGGATGTAGCGGAATGTGGGGCAATGTGAAATAGAAGGACAAAGTGAAATGTTGAAATATTTACTCTGATTTTAGTGCCGCCTTTCTGGTAATATTTTTACCGTGTAGTAGTACTTGTAGTCTATTCCAGTCAGAGAAAAAATACAGTCGAAGGTAAAAGCATACGATGATACAGGTAAATTTCAGAAATTAATACTCATAATATACTTTGTTGCAAGTCATTTTTTTTTTTAATAAAAAGATAAAGTTTTCGTATAAACATTTAAATTAGTCTCTAATATTCGTGCAGTATTTTTGTAGTTAATATTTAGCATTTTTGTATTTTAAATATTTTGTACAATTTTTCAAATACATGCGAGGCAAAATGGAAGGCGAAAAGCGAAATAAATTGTTTCGTTTACTCACTCAATCATTTATTAAATCCTTTGCGTATTCATTTATTAGCAAATACAATAACATTCCTTCATTTTGTTGTCTACATATTTATTCATTCACTTATTTTCTTATTCATTATTCCCCTCTTTTACTCACTCATTTATTTTCTTCAAATAATAGTTAATTTATTCAATTAATTATCCATTTATTGTTTTGTTACCTTTTCATTTATTCATTCAATCCTTTATTTACTGATTAATTTGATCAAAAATATTTTATATAATGAATAGAAACTATTTAAATAGAAAAATATTTTATTTTTCACTTTGCCACATTAAAAAAAGACGTCCTTTTACACCTTTTTTTTTGTTGAAGGTTCAAATTTACTGCCAAAAATAAAAAATACTGTTTCAATTCAAGTTTTATTATAAAATTCAATGCTCTTTCTAAAGGTACTGTACTTCTTAAAACAAATTTCTAATTTGTCCTCTTTGAAAAAGCTTAGGCATCTTAACTTTTTCATTTTGCCCCACATTCCCCTACTTGTATTATGTGTTCATGACTTCCTTTTATGTCTATTAAATAGTAAAATAGGATGTCAGAACCTCATACGTTACTTGCTCGCCTATGGCGCAACGAATGAAATTACATCATGTTAATAAGCAAGAGTTTAAAAAAAAAACTTCTGAAAAGCAAACTTACAATTTTATGCATTATTCACGTTTTAACGTGCGTGCGCATAAAGTTGCACATGTATCCATTTTTATGTAATTTTTTTTTATATTCAACAGATGTTAAAGGTCTTTTAGGGAACTTGGTTTGAAACAAAGTTGTCAATACTTATTACTTGCAGCTTTATTAAAACTTTCATCGTTTAGTTGAAGAACTCAAATTCTTTAATGAAAAATTCCGAAGATAAACAAAACTTTTGCATGTTCAATTATTGCAGAAGAAACAAATTCACATTTAAATGCTTTCCCACCGAGATGCTTTGATTTTTCTAAATTTAGAAACCAAGGCCTTAATGGAGGTTTCTGAAGCATGGTTCGGAAGGAATTTCTCCAAACGTAAATCACGAACGCAAATATCAAAAAAGATAGATGAAATAAATGAGCTTGATTATTTTTTAAATGTTAAGATTCCAAGAATGGAACTTATTCTGTTTCTCATAATTCCCGTTTTCAAGAACGTAAACCGAATTTATTTCGAAGCATTTAAAAATATAGTTCTTAAAAGTGAGAAAGCAAGAATGCAACAGCAGTTCTATTTCATAGCTACTCTTCTGAGAATTAAATTACAATAAAAGTATAGCAGCAGAACAAAGCTGTCTAGAAATTGATATTGCTGTGGCATTAATATGTTATTTTAAATCAATTTATGGCAAGTATATTACTAGTCAACATTTGATTGAAAAATAGTTGAAAAAGATCCATACTTCGATACTGAGTTTAAAATATTGCTAACGAAGAATTAAGTAATTGTTAAATGGACAAAATATTTTTAAGTTTGCATTAATTACAAACCTGATTGTACTTTTATTCTAAAATTACAAATTGGGCAATCGCAAGTTTTTGAAATAAATTTTGCATTTTCAAGAAGGTTTATAATTTAAACAGCGGTATATTCAACCGTACTTGATTATGATAAAAGCTGTAAATGTAATGTATGTTCGAAAGAGTGCTGAAAGCTGAACTATGAATGATGTTATTATTCAGATGCATTTATTTATTTAAGTAAATGTATTTTTTTTAAACAAACTGTTTAAAAGCGTGTTAAAACAATCGCTATGAAGTTTTTTTTTTTTTTTTTTAACTACTCCTTATGTCCAATTTCCGTTTTTCTTTTAACCTTGAAATAAACATGCAAAGCGTCCCACGCCTGTCTGGAAGTACAGAAACTTTTTTTTTCATTTTGTGTCTTATTTGTACAAAATTATATGAGTTATGTTTTGTACAAACAATGCATAATGGACAGAAAAAAATACTTTGCAGCAATTCATTTGAATAATAATGTTATAAAAATTGTTTTGATGTTTTAAATACGTACTTTATTGAGAAATTTTATTTTCCACCTTATTAGGGTAAAAAGTAGTTTTACTATATTGCTTTGCTGTTTCCTTAGTTTAAGCCTTATTTTTGTTGCGCTTATATACAGTTCGTTTCCATATTTTACGTAAAAAATAATAAAAATGAACAAGTTAACATAAACTCATAGCAATGTTTTTACTATGTTCTATAACAGAATTCTTACATAACTAGCCCTGATCGAAAGGCCCACGACATCTCAATTATTTGTGTACATAATAAGTTTTTAATGAAAATAAGACTCGGAACTAAATTTATTACTAAAAGTTTGAAAAATTTAATTGTCATTTATATTAGCTGCTGTGAAATAACTATATTGGTAGCTTTTGAAAGGTTAGTTTCTGCGTCATTTGGCTTCAATAAGCAGATTCTTCTGTCAAACCCAATCGCAATGCTAATATTTTGTGTTTGAAGAGAGACATCTTCTATAGTGAATAGAGCAATTTATCTGCCCGAAATTCTTGCGATTTTTAAAAACTTCTGTTTAACCAACTACAAAAGTGTTTACGTATTATTTTTATCATTTATATGAAAATTTAAATTTAAAATAACAGCAGGTAATAATAATCATGAAAATGAACAAGTTATCGCCATCAGGGAGTTCAACCAGGTTTTAAAACATTAACATTTATTTTTCCAATAAAAGCATTCTTTTTTTTTTTTTTTTTTTTGGTTCCTATGATCGACGAATGTCCTTGTTTTTAAGTATTGCAGTTGTGCGTACACTTAAGTAAATACTTTCTGACATTTTATTTTAACTAAATAAAATACAAACAAAAAAACAATGCTAAATAAGAAAATTGAAGTGTTATAATATTGAACATGGTATTATGATTTAAAATAAATTAACGATGCAGTAAGAATTGTGCGCAGTTGTAAGTGTCTAAAAAAAGCTAAGATATTGATTTAAAAAATTATTACTAAGAGTTTTTTTTATCTCAAAGCATACAAGAAAAAAAAATAGAAACAAATTTTGACGAAATTAATTTAAAGCCTCTGGTACACAAAAAGGTTCTTTAGCTGGATATTATTAAAGAATAACCATTCATAATTACCATATCAACCATATCTACGTACGTTTTACTGTGACACGGTACAGATATGTCCCGGATTTGCTCACTACATAAAGAAATGAATCGCGGAAATTGATATATGTCAATCACATAGAGATCAGTTATTTTTTTTTACAGCTGCAAAGTACTGTTAATAATAAGCTTTATCATTTAATTAGTGTATCGTAAACTATTTAACCTTTATTTTTATTTCCAACAAACATACGAAAATAATTTACATGAGTTCAAATGTAAATCTTATTTTGTTTTAAAATTATTTTGAAAAAGTCAATCAAACAAACTCAGTTTTGTATCTAAAATGTTGCATTTTATTAACAAGTAAGAGAGTTGTTTAAGACTTTCTCCCTATTCCTTTTTATTGTTTCGATGAATGAAAGCTGTAACTATTTTCGTAAGTTTAAAAACTGTACTAATGCCCATTTTCTGTCCATTTTCTATTCATTCACAAAATATTCAAACACGTACTTAATGAGAGCAAACAATGCCAAACATCTCTGCTAGAACTTCATAAACTCTCTTTTACAAAAGAGAAGTAGGTACGCTTAGAGAAAGCTGTTGCCAAATTGGTGCACAAAGATTAATTTTCGCAAAACTTCGATTTATCATAACAACGCCTACATTGTTCCCAGAAAACGACGGCTCATATTTCAAATTCCCCCTACTTCGAAGATGGAATTTTAGCAGAGAGCGACTTTTTTTTTCTTCTGCAAGCCCTTTTCTCTCCAGGATAAGTGATATGCTTCAACCATTAGAATGTTATGAACTGTACTTTTAGGATTCGTAAATGGCAATGTAGAATAGGATGTTTTTTTATTTATAAATTTGCAAATTGAAAAAAAAAAAAAAAACCCTAGGATTTACCAAAAAAAAAAAAATAAATAAATAAATAAATAAATAAATAAATAACACAGATCAAACCCAAAAAGTTGGTTTAAATAAAAACCATCAAGTTTTTAATGTATTTTTCGTAATAATTATCAAGCAACATCAATCCAATTTGGCAAAAAAAAAAAAAAAAAAAAAAAAACTTTACCAGAATAGCTTTACACGTCTTGTCAAAGAAAAGGGACGTCAGAACGGCATGATAGTCACAAACTAACGGAATTGTGACGCTCAAAAAAGTCAATATGTGACACCTTTGGGTTTTTTTTTTTAGAGATTTCACTGTGACTTCGCTTCCTATTTGTGTTTTGTAACATCAATCATTGAAAGGACACAACTTTCACATAAAGGTCCTATAATAGTTGCTGTGCAGTTACGGTTTGTAGTACATTTATGTTATTTCTACCTACATGATTAAATAAATCATTTAGCAGCAATACATGTAAAGAATTTGATTTTATAAGCATTGTCCCGATTCCTAAGGAAAAAGGGGTAAAAGTCTATTACACTAATTAGTAAAGACATGCTTTGCGGAAACAGCCATACGCTGAATACGCAATTTAGTTTCTAATAATGTAATATCTTACATTTTCGGAGATTGCCTTCCAGCGCATCAATTTACCTGCAAATTTCTTGCATGCTCTAAGTCTTGGCTATAAGCTCTTCAAAAACGTTGTATTATTACAGACGCAATCAAGAAATTGCTACAGCGTAAGAATGAGTCAGTAAAAATGATAAAGCTTTCCGCAACTAATAGTTTCAAACCACAGTTGCTTCCAACCATAAATTCTATGTCATAAATTCTATCATTTACACGCTTTACGCTTTTTAAATTTAATCATTTACGAAACTATGAGCCAAATTTCGTGAACTTATCGTATAGAATAGAAGAAAAGGACACGTGGGTATAATTTTAAAATTAATTAACAATACAATTTGCCCAAGATGGTAATAAGATATGCAGATGAGTTTTATGGAATAAGCGTTAATCTTCTCCATTGGAAATAAAACTGGACAGTATTCTGTATTCATTTTAACAGCTAAACTTTTGTTTTCATTATCAATCGAGCTCAATATGAGACATTATTCTGAGAATGATCTGATAAGGTAAGACAAAATTTGAGACCTGTTAAGGTAAGATGAACAGGTGCAATACATAAAAGAAATTAAAACGGGTATTTTACAGTGTGACACAAATAAGTTTAGTTTATCTGACCTTGTATTTTACAATAGCACGAGTGTTGCGAACTTCCTTTTCTCCCCATTCCTTTCTGAGTGTTCTTTAGCTTTGCAATTCAAAGCATAAATATATATACAGTGGACGGAGGTTAATTGAATCAGTGGTTAATTGAATCAAAAACTTTAATGAATCATCGTCAAAAACAGAACAGTATCCAGCTTTACTGAACTAGCTGCTTTATTGAATCAGTCGCTTTATAGAATAAAAACTCTTAAACTCTTAAACTCTATAAGAAAGAACGAAATTATGAAAAAATCCCAAAATACCCTGGGGTCTCATCAGAGGGTACTCCCCAAGGGTTGGAAAAAAAAACCATGTGATGTTTCATGACTGCTGCTTGCAAAATTGCCTAAAAAAAGCAGCACTAGTCCCCGACATCTCATAAAACAAGCAATAGAGGGTACTGAGATCCTTTAACTGATTTGTGAAGTTTAATTTGATTGATTTGACGAGCTTATAAATACAGTACAGGATAGTGTTTCTTTACAGACGCACCGTGGTTTTTAATAAAAACATTGCTTTGGACAAGTTTATACGCAGTATTGTTATATTTAAAATGTTGGAATGACCGCTTAATAGCCCCGATATGAAATCAATTGAAAACGTGTGGGAGCTGGTGAAAAGAGAAGTGGCTAAAGTTGTGATTACAAACAAAACCGAGCCTTTAGAAAAGATCATTCATGTGTAGAATCATCATCCTCAAATGCATGAGACAGTACAGTCTTGGATTGATAGCATACCGCGCAGAATTAAAGATCTCATAGCGGCTAAGGATCGCTCAACAAAATATTAACTGTTTATTACATTTTTTTCATTTTTGTTCAAAGTTTAATAAATACATAGTTTTCCTATAATTATGATGTTTCACTGGTGTTACCTATAGATACTTACGTGGTGAATAATATGAAAACATATTGTATAGCGTAAAACCATATAGCTGTACAGTATCATCTGAACACTGTTCTACATGATTTTTGGCACACAAACAAAAATATTAGCTTCTAATAGGATTTTCGACGCTGAATTCAAATATGCACTCAGAATTTTTCTATCATCCACCAATTTTTTTATGGGCGTTTTATTAGGTATATTACACAATTTGACCAAAATTGCTTACATATTAGCAATATAAATTAGTTTGTTAAACATTCAAAAATACCTCTTTCTTTATATATTTAATGATGGAAAGTTTTATTTCCTTTTTTTTTGCTCCCGTTATTGATAGGAAGGGTCAAAAGTCGCCAGTCAGTCTAACCAGGGGTGGCGATGGCGCCGCAACGCATAAGCAGGCATTGCGATTGTGTTTTTTGGATACTTTAGTTTGAGTACAGATTTTGCTCGAAGTGGACACAAAATAAGTTCGTTTATTTTTAATAGTAACAAAATATTTTGTTTGTTAACATTTTGGGCAAAATTTAGTTCGAAAATTCCGCGGACATGCTCCAATCATCCAGATAACATTTGTTGTGTGTATGTGGTGAAGTTACGCTTAAAGCACAACGACGAAATTTTACTCCGCTTTTTAAAATGTGTTACGAACTATATTTCGCTTGTCAAGTTGGTGATGAAGATAAAAAGTGGGCGCCTCATATTCGCTGTTGTACCTGTCTAAGACGACTCACGGAGTGGGCAAAAGGAAAACGTCATATGAAATTTGCAATACCGATGGTGTGGCGAGAACCAGCGAATTATATCACAGATTGTTACTTCTCTTTAATGAAAATCAAAGGGGTAACAAGCAAATTAAAACATACAGTAGCATATCGAAATTTGCCATCTGCTATACGACCAGTTCCACATAGTGAGGATTTACCTGTGCCTGAATTTCCACAACATTTTACGATTTCAGATGAAGACTCTGAAAATGATGTACCGAATGAACCTTATGAACAAGAAGATCCTCCTTTTCCATCAAGTTCCTCTTCTTCTGAGCCACATTTTTTAAACCAAGGGGATTTAAACGATTTAGTGCGTGACTTGAACCTAAGAAACATGCTGAGCTATTGGGATCTAGACTGAAGAACTGGAATTTACTTCAGCCAGAAACAAAAGTATGTTTTTTTCGCAATCGTCAAGACGATTTCAAAATGTATTTCACCCAGGAGAATGATTTAGTCTATTATAACGATATTTCTGGCTTGTTTCAAGAAGTGGATCAAAAATATATTTCAAGTGTTTGGAGACTATTCATAGACTCCTCTAAAAGTAGCTTAATAGGGGTACTATTACATAATGTCAATAAATTTCCTTCTGTTCCAATTGCTTACGCTACGAATATGAAAGAAACTTATGAGAGCATGAAATTAATTTTGGATAAATTTCAATCTGATGAACACAAATGGAAAATCTGTGCTGATTTAAAAGCAGTTGCTTGGTTACTCGGGTTACAACTAGGCTACAATAAATTTTGTTGTTTCTTGTGCGAGTGAGATAGCCGTGACATAAATACTAACGTCACATAAAAAAGCAATAGCCAAAGAGGAAGTCCTTAAATCCTGGAAAAAAGAATGTACATGAAGTTCCACTTGTAAAATCGGATCAAAATTTAATTCCACCGCTACACATACAGTTAGGGCTTTTCAAAAATTTTGTTAAGGCTATAGATAAAGAGCTCTCTTTATCTATAGCCTTATCAAAATCTTCTTCATTCGCTTTTTTAATGAAAAAGTTGTCTCAAATTAGTCATGCCAAAATTAAAGAAGGAATCTTCGATGATCCCCAAATTAGAAATTTAATGAAAGATACAAGCTTTGAAGATGTGTTATCTCCAATTGAAAAAGAAGCATGGTCGTCATTTAAGAGTGTGAAAAAAACTTTTTGGGAAATTATAAATCTGAAAATTACGAAGAAATAGTCCGTGATCTCCTTACATGTCCTTAAAAATTCATTTTATGCATTCTCATCTCAACTTCTTTCCTGAAAGCCTTGGCTCTGTCAGTGATGAGCAGGGTGAACGTTTTCACCAAGGCATTTCAGTTCTAGAAAAAAGGTACCAAGGAAAATGGAATGTGAGTATGTTTGCTGATTATTGCTGGTCACTTAAGAGAGATGTTCCTGAAGCCAAATATTACAGAAAATCGTCATTCACAGCCTCCTTTTATTCAAGGGAATTTATGATACAAATAATAGCTTTAAATATAAATATGTGTATAACTGTAATGTAGGGAATGCGTGTCACAAAAAAACTGTGGGTGATAGAAAAATTCTGATTGCAGATTCGAAATCAGCCTCAAACATACTTCTAGAATCACATATTTTTGTTCTTTGGCCAAAAAAATTTTTTTTTTTTGGAGAGTGAAATTAACGTTTTCCATAAAATCTTATGGTGCGTCTGATAATTTTTCCAGGGACTGTAGATATGTTATCCACAAATAACAGTCAGTATTGACTCCTTCATTTTCAAGAAAACATGCAATCGAATAAACAGAGCAGTCAACGTTGTTGTTATGACTTAATAAAAAATACGAATAAGTTAAAGATATCATTTCTTTCTCAACGGGACTTTCATGTATGTCATAAACATAATTAGAGACTTTTCTGGTCCCTATAAAGTATTTTCTTTTAATTTAAGACCGACATTAATTAGAAAAGAAAATAGAAGAGCTGACTCGCACTTAATACCATTTCCCCACTTCATAATATTCTGAGTAATATACGCTACTAGATTATTAAAGAAATGAGGTTAAATATGTGGCGAGAGGAAAAAATCCGAGCGGGGAACTTATTTAAAAAGATGAACTTATTTTCCATCTCATTGGGTTTTCATCGCAAACGAGCACAAAATATCTAATGAAGTCAAGTTTTTTTCTTTATCGAAATAATAATACATATCTCTTTCCACAGTTTTTATCTTCATAAATAAAGTAAATTATACCACTTTTTCTTAAAATTTTTTCATCTTATCAGAGTCAAAGTTAGTAACGAACTACGGACATGATTTTTAACCTTTTTTTAAAAAAATAATTAATGAAATAGAAACGTTTTAATATATCATGTTTTCAAAATGAACTAAAAAGCATGTAATAAACTATCTACGCTTCACGTAGATTTAATGTCCCATATGGTTTCAGACTTTTCTACATATTGTCTGCAAAATTGGTGGTTGTATGTGTTTAATAGCTATTAAAATACTTGCAAGCTTTAAAATGAAAAATATGAGGAGCTCACGCAACAAACAATTGATGCATTAACAGTTTAACAAGCGATTTCATTGCTCTAAGAATAGTATAAACTGAGGTGTCGTTTTCTTTATTAATGGCTATCTTTTTCACTTATAGTTATGAAGAACATGCACTCCATGTTTTTTTTAAAGCTTACAAGTATTTTGATAGCTATTAAGCTCTCATGATCACAAATTTTACAGTCAACCTGTACAATACTCTAAAACCATATAGTGCGAAAAATCTATATGAAGATCAGATAAACTGTTTCATACGTTTTATTTCATTTAGAAAACATGGTATCTTAAAAGGTTTTTATTTCATTAACTATATTCTGCTTTTTAGTATTGGATGAAAATTTTCAATAGACATTCAATGTTTCCGTCAGAAAATGACATAGACGGTTAAGTTGACGATAATGGACTTCGGTAACTTTATTCAGTCGATAAAATTAAGTTAAACAATAAACTGCACGATAAATATCATTTTAACCTAAAATATTTTATCTTTTTTCACATTTCTATGTACAACATAAGTTCACTGCATGCATACTGTTTTTAACGTGGAAATATAAACAGATATCACACATAAATTTACCTGCAAATGGATATAGCCGAATACAAAAATATTCCAGAATTAAACTAAGCAGAAATAAAAACACATATCTGCTAAAAAAAGGCAACTCAACCTAACATTTAATATACATTTTCCAGAATTGACATTAAAAATTCTTCATTCTGTAATGTGACTATCATATACTAATTACCAAATATTGTTCAAAAACATAGAGTAAATAAATTTAAAATAGAGGTCATGTATCTGGTGAAAACGAGATGGAACTGAAGCCAGAATTATGGGACACATATGTGCAAAAACAGACGGGGTTCTTCTGAAAATGTGGACGCTTAGCGAGAATGGTTATATACAATCTCGCGAATAAACAAAATTAAGTAGAGGGCTTATCGTTTTATATTTTAATTCATGTTTTGATTCAATTTCAGAAACTTGCCTCCTAAACTTGCAACAATGTCTAAGTTTAAATTAACTACCAATAGAGATTCAATAATATAATACAATGTTTTGAATTAAAATCCATCCCAAGATTTTTAGCGAGAAGCTAAGGATCTTGAGGTACATCGATCTTGCGGCATCATTTTTTTTAGTTTAGTGTGTCCTCTCTATCTTAGTCTGTGTTCAACAATGAACATGATTAAGAATGAATTTTCAATTGAAGGTTCGCTTACATTTCAGCTTGGGTATAGTTGAAAAATGCTAATGTACGTTCTAATAACATGTAAACGTAGGAAAAAATTTCACTTGACGCAAAAAAAATCAGAGATTTTTTCACATATTTCATTTTAACTTGTGCAAGTATTTTTTAAATTATATTACAGGATGTAATATAAGAGAATGTACAACTGATATATATGTAAAACTGATATTTAAATTAGAACAAGCAAAATATTTTAAGTTAAAAACTTTATTTGATCATAGAATATTGCATTGGCAGCAAGTTTGAGGTCGCATATAAAATTTCTAAAGAATCCAATCACATGAAGTGTTAAAAACTGATATGCAAGATTCCGCCCAAACAGACTTATACCAAACCAAGTCAATACAATTGGTATAAACTTATTAACTTTTGATAATTATTAATTTAACTACAGAATAGTGTATTGACAGCCGGTCTGAGATCGCATACCAAGCTCTTTAAGCATTCAATGACAGGAAGTGGGTGAAAAGAGCTGGAAATGTGTTAAGTAGTAAGATTTCACCCGAAAAAACATACAGCACAGCAAGTAAATAAAAACATGTTAAGAAAAATAACTACTTTACTAGGGGTTGAATACAGTGTATTATAAACGTATTGACTAGTGGGAACTCACACTGAAGCAATTTCACCTCTAACAACATTTACAATTCTCTTCCCTTATAGTTAACAGCCTCATAAGTAAAATGCATGTTCACTTTCTCAGAGAGCGTATACTGCTCTAAAAAGAAAAAATATGTTTTTCTAATTCTGTAATTTTTTTCTAACATTTAAATTTCTTTCAATTATTTTTTGATTATCATTACATTTATTTTTATTTGCTTCCAAGCAAAACTTAAATTTACTACTTGAATACAGTTACGTGACCATAGAGGAAAAGAAGTTCACAAAGGGTAAAATCTATATACTATAAAATATATGTATACTAAAATGAGCAATATATATATATATATATATATATATATATATATATATATATATATACGTTTCAGTCACCATGCAAGGAAGACACTTAAAATGCTTTCAAATTATTGTTGGGAAATAATGAAAATATCTTTTAGTTCGTTGAATTTATGAGGGTATAACAGCGGCTGGCTGAAGCATTAAGTAAAGGAATGGTGTTTAGTGCAATTTCTTTTTTATATATCTGACAAAGAAAGCTTAATAAATCTTACAAAAGAGTAGCAACAGCAGTTTGAACTATCAATCATTAACAAGCTCAATAACTGACTTTCCGACATTTCAACGAAGCTAAAGCGTTAATGCCAATGAATATCGCCACAGAACTATTGAACACATTTTAATTGAATTTGGACCGCGACTAAGCATTTTTAAAACAAAGAAAAACAGTCAGAACCTATATAATAAGTATAAATATTCGTGACTAAGTTCTAAGTATTTTTGTACAGTATAGTTGTGTGTGAAAAGTTGATAAATACAGGATAGTTATAAAATTACTTGGGGCGTTCAGACCCTTTAGTTAGAAAAGTGTTTTACGAAACATTGCCAAATTTCATGAGTGTACATAGCAGACCATGGGAATTGCATTATTACAATTTAGGAAAATAGCACCAAAGTTGACAACAGGAAGAACTTTGACACTGAAAAAATATTACTGTGAATACTAAAGCATTAAATGCAAAACAATACAGCACACATCAGTTTAATAACTAAATACTTGTTGCTCACACGGGAAATTTCAATCTCTAAAAAATGGATGAGAGACTAAAAGGCGCCTGAAGAAAATTGGAGCTTTAGCATGTACGCCTTTTCGACTATATTCATGTATACCTATATATATATATATATATATATATATATATATATATATATATATACATATATATATATATATATATATATATATATATATATATATATATATATATATATATATATATATATATATATATATATATATATATATATATATATATATATATATATATATATATATATATATATATATATATATATATATATATATATATATATATATATATATATATATATATATATATATATATATATATATATACACAGTACAGTAACGTAAATTGGTTTGAAATGTTTCTAAATTAGTTGATTTATTCTATTCTGTAGTAAGTGCTTGATAAAATGCTTTAAAGAAAAGAATCAGACAAAAACAAGGTAAGAAAAGGTCAACCGGCAACGTTGACAAAGCGTGATTGGAGTTTTAAAGTGAAAAAATTTACGAACAGTACACATTTGAGTGATATAAAAGTTTCTGCAGAGTTAAATAAAAATTTTACATTTAATTTTCACTTAAAATTGTTCGCAAAGTTCTCTGATTAGCTGGATTGAATGGGACGTCTTCCCGCAGAAATTTTCTTGGTCGTGCGAAAAACAGAAAGTTTACGCTTTTCGTCGCAAAAATCAATGATAAATAAGCTCAAAACGTTTCGGAATTACACCATACTTACAGATAAATATGAATTCAACATTTTTGGTTAAATTGTTGTATACATGTAAATAGAAGAAAAAAATAGGAACTTAATCTTATGAATTTAGTTGGAAGAGTTAATTTAGGATGGTGATGGTGCTCTGTGTGATGGTGCATATCAGTATCAGGACTTGGTAGTTTAGAATTTTTTGGCGAATTAATGAACAATGCTGTTCATTTAAATATTTTAAAAACCAATTTTAAACTCTTAGCCACTAATTTGGTTTTCGGAAACAACTTTGTTTTTTATCAAGATAACGATAAGAAGCACACGGTTTTCAACGCTTGTGTCTAATGCTTCGAAAATTGTCCTAAAGTTTAGAAAATGCCCCCTCAATCTCCAGATTTGAACTTAATGTAACATATTTAGAGATATCTAGAGGCGAGATTACAAAAATACGGCTTTGAAATGAAAATAGAGCTAAAAACAGTAAGACTCGAAGTGTGGTTGAACACTTACTCAGAAATTACGCAAAAAAAAGAAAGAAAAAAAAAAGAATGAAATCTGTTCCCAGACCTTTAAAAGGTGTTGTTGATACTGCATTATATTCTACTAAATAATAATTTAATAAAAGGTTAGATTGTTCAATAATATATAGACGTTTCGTAAAGTACGAAGACTTTTGTGAGATAAAATTTCCGGCACTTTTTGGGGTTAAAAAAAAAGGTTTAATATTTTTTTTAAAAAAATTCATGTAGTTTTGTTAAAAATTGATCATAGATTTTATAATTAAATATCTATTTCGAAATGTTAATTCTAACCAATGGATAGATGACTATTTCATCGAAAGTCGTAGGTGTACGAACACTTTTAGGAGCCGCTGTATATATATATATATATATATATATAGATAGATAGATAGATAGATAGATAGACAGATAGATAAGCCTTGGGGTTTTTAATGTGAAAATCGAAGTAACATCCCTACATAGCTAATAAAAAAATGCAAAAAACATTGTTATTGTAACCTCTGTTTTGATTCAAAAACTCTATTTTCTTGAAAATTCCTCGCTTAATGTTACAGAAGTATTCCTATATAATAAGAAAAGCACACTGAAAACCTAACAAGAAAATTCCACGAAATTGTAACAAAGAAAGAAGGTGGAAATACATTATCAAAATACCACACTGAAAAAAAAGGAGCCAAGAAACATTTCTTCGTAAAGATAATGGCGTCGAATAACAATAGGAAGAACAAAAACGAAGCTTGAAATTCCAGCACGCTACTTTTAAAGATTTTGTAAAGAGAGGAAAAAAACCTGCACTTTCGTCATTATGCTAAAACTAACGAATAGAAATGTGAGTTAAAACCTCGCAAAAAAAAGATGTGCACTCTCAGCATTTTGTGCATTCGAGATATAAGTGGATGAAAGTTTTCGAAAAAGAAGGAATAAATGCCTCAAAAAGTAGAAAAACCGTATTGCAAACACTGATTATATTTCTTTTCAAATAGGAAGCCTTACTTCTGTTTTTTATGTAAAGTTTTCAAACTTCATACGAAAATTCTTAACTTTTGCAGTCAAAATATGCAATCGGGAACTTTTTCTTTTAAGAACTGCATGTTTCTAAAAATTTTATATATTAACATACCTAAGTACAGACTGGAAGCCTTTTAAGAGATGAATGTACGATTCCTGTAGTAGGCCATGCACTATTACTTGTTTTACATATTCATACATTCTAATTCACTAAATAGTTTTCGCTTACTAGTTAGCTGAAAGCAGTTTTTCTGAATTATTGATGAAAATAATACGTTTCTTAGGTTTCACGCTTCAAGTGCATAGTTACACTATCTAGCTTCCATTACTTCGTTAATTTTTAAACGCTGACCAATTTCATTGATTTATGGGTTTGCTGACATGTTAATTATTTTTCTATCATCAATATTTACTTTATAGCATTTTTATTAGTGCTAAACTGTGGAAAGAAATTTCTAGAGATAAAGAGTACTTATACTTCCGAAAATATCTACACAATTTAAAAACACCTGTTGCTAGTTCAGTGAAGTAATGAAAGGTGATCACGTGATTTCCGTTGAATGATTTCATTAATATTTGGTGATGTTGCAGGGGAAAATTTGTCAGTTTATACCACGCATGAATTATGGCGAATTTCAAGATGCTGGAAATTGACAGCGTCCATGTGATACGACTATGTGGTATTTAAAACATGTCTTTGAGGACTCTTTAGCTTTAGTATTCTTGGCAAAATTAAATGTTTTGTAAAATTTCACATCAAAGAGAGTTTAGGTTCTTAGATCTGGTGGGAAAACTGGGCGTATAGCTTCTACTTGAGCCCCAATAGGAAGAAAGAGCTATACTTCACAAGAGGTGAAATATTTTTCCGTGTTTTGTAGCTCCCATACAAATGAGGAAAAGAATTTTCATGACTTATGATACTTTAATAATGCCGTTTGTGTGAGTAAGAAATGATATAATTTTGGGGGGCTCAACACAAAATTCTTAGTATTAAATAGAGCGAAATATTCTCGTTAAAAGTAGAGACCCTTATCTGAAGTTTAGTTGCCTCTGTTATGTATACTAAACATTGATAGAATCTTAACAAATTGAGTATTTAAATTTACAAAATTTAAATTATATCAAAATCTGGAAAAGAAATTAAGAAAAAGTTTCAGTTCGCTTTGAGATAACCTGATATATTTGATTTTTCTCCATGTTTGATTTCGAACACTGTAAATATTTAGGAAAATGATAATACGGACGGTAATTACAGAATAACGGCTTGTGAGGAATATATATAGACGTTTCTGTAAGATATTTCTGTTCAACGATGTAACGATCCGACGTAAACTGTGGATTTGCATAAGAAAAACCTTGTTATAGTGAATTTTAGGATTTTAGCCTTTTTATAGAGGAAAAACCCTATGACATTTTCTGAGCAACAGTCGCTGACAAACTTGGCAAAGATCTACCTCAAATTGGGGATTTGTGCATGAAATAACCCGTATCTGAATTCCTTAACTTCAAATATATATATATATATATATATATATATATATATATATATATATATATATATATATATATATATATATATATATGAGGGTGGTCCTTATTTATATGGGAAGAAAAAAATTTCGGAATTCAACAAGTGACGCCCCCTAGTTTTGTGACACTATAGTAAAAAGTAACGTGTGTAAAATTTGAACTCGATCGGTCAATAATAACACGTGCCCCTAGGCGGTTGAACTTTAACACTTTTGATAATTTTCCCACAAATCTTCGAGTTTTTACTTCAGACCCAGTACATCGTTTCTCCTAGGTTTTCAAAATATTTTTAGAAGTGAGGTAGCACTAAAATTAATCTTTTTAATTACTTTATATCATCTGAAGATTTTACGTTGAATAAGAATGAAATAATGCTTTAGAAACTTTCTTTAATCGTACGCTTTTCTCAACGTATCTCGATAGTGTGTACTTTTTCCCGATAGTCTTGGACGATCTGAATAAATTGCTTTGTGACTCATATTTGGTAAATTAGTTGTGAAATTCTTCAATTAATTGTGCTCCTCTGTCAGTTGTATCATTCACAATTTTCAGTATTTTAACACTCTCTCTTCCCCTTTAAATAGCTTCCTTCATTTTGCCGTGAATCAGGATCAAATAGGAAAAATCTTTTAGTGTTTGTAACTTATCAAACAGTTTTATTGACTCGTAATTGATTCTATAAAGAGGAAGATCTTTACTAAGAAAGTATTCCAAATCATCTACTGTTATCTAAAATTTATTAAACAGTCATCAGACACATCTTCCTTATCTCACGCATTTTTTGGACTAGTCTTTTCCTATCTTCAAAGTTAATTCCTTCATCCAATACGGACAAAGCTACTAGTTTATCCCCTAAATACCATAAGTGATTTATGAATTTTCCAATCACTGCGTCTGCTGCATGTTTGTAGCCATTTTGTACGCTGCTAGTTTTTCAGACATATTATACTATTCAAAGGAGCCTCGATTGGGTTGCTGCGAAAAACCATATCTTCGCACAGCATTTAATTGTAAAATAGCATTGAAGGGCTTTCTTTTCATGTAAGGTCAATTTAAATTGTTTCCCAAATAAAAAAATTTTCGAACAAAAATTCCTTTTGCCACTCATGTGACTCAGGGATAAGCTCCAGGTTGCCGAAAACATATCCCTGTAGGAGGAATTTCACCAGGAAATATTATTACAAGTTATGAGAATTCTCTGTAATCATTCTCAATTCCGCTTTTTACGAACAATAATATGTCATCAATTTCGTCTTTTAGAATTTAAGTGGTATGTGTACTTGATTGAAATGTTATAAGTTCTGAATGATGGAGATCTTTCCACAAAATTTTGAAGCGCTTAAATAATTGAATATCTTATCTAGAACAAATAAAGGCAAGAACTTCTTTAAGGACACACTCTGCAGAACGATTTCAAGTGCATGATGATGGCAATCAAAATGTAATATATCACTGTTCAGTTTTTGCTCTAAAAAAATTGCATGCACAATTTATACGGTTGTTACTGCAAGTCGTTGTATGAAACACTACAGCTAGAACAATTAGCAAATAAAGAGCTATCATCTAAGATATCATATACAACTGAAGAAATATCCAAGGAATTCCGAGTAGCTGTTCAATATTAGGAATGAAGCTATCACGGTAATTCTGTCGGCGTTCTTTTTCCAGTTACATCTGGATATAGCTTTGTATCCCAGTGAATAACTAAAAAACCTAAATTTAAATTCATGAAATTTAATTTTACCTCTCGAAGATTTTTTTTGCTCTCTTAAGGAATGTACGATTGATCACTAGGTCATTTGGATTTAAATTTACTGCATCTACATAGGCTGTAAATAAATGAACAACAATTTTATCCCTAATATGGCATTTGTCTAACTGTGATGAAAGGCGAGCAGATATCAATAGTTGTCAAGCTTTTTAGCATTTTGGTAGACCAGCTGCAGGAAACAAAAGTTCAACAGCTTAGGATAGATACCTATTTCGGTTTCTAAATCTTGTGAATCGCAAGAATATGATGATAATAAAGGACTGTGTACTGAAATAGAAGAAAATTAATTTAAAGTATAGATTTCTACATTGTTCCAATCTGGATATTTTTTTTTAAATTTATATTTTAGTTATGGAAAATACAGTATGTTTTTATGTCAGGAGTAATCGAGGATTTTTCGAAATTTATATTTTAAAAATTAAAAATTGCATAAGCAGTTAGGTTTATTCATAACTAAAGAACAGCAAATTAAAATATAATTGCAATAACTTATATTTATAGCATTGAAACCTTGCGACTCCATTTGAAACACCTATTACATACACAGGGAATTTTGTAAATGAACACCCCCCAAAGCCTAGTGGAGGCAATTTGTTGTTCTCAGATACCGTTCATTAATGGCCTAGGCCATTAATTAGTGGCCTATAGAATCCCTTGTGTCCATCTTGATGGGAAGAAACGTTCCCCTGCCGCTTGGTTGGAGCAAACGCAGAAGAGCGGTACGTTTGACCCAAGGCCATTGGTGTACATTTTATTCTTTGTAACATGTTAAATTTTACAGAATGAAAGTGAGAGAATGGTCGATCTGGAAGTAGCAGCACCTATTGAGGTTCAAAATTACTTT
Organism: Uloborus diversus; assembly: GCF_026930045.1. Taxonomy (NCBI): domain Eukaryota; kingdom Metazoa; phylum Arthropoda; class Arachnida; order Araneae; family Uloboridae; genus Uloborus; species Uloborus diversus. Next base: position 116,083,663 of record NC_072734.1, on the reverse strand, counting down.
AAATATAAAACGTTAGAATATTTTTTCATAAAAATGAGAAAATCCGCAATTTTTTCTTCGAAACTCAAAGAAGGGGGCCCTAGGGGCACGTGTTAATATTAATGGATTGACTTTAAATTTTGCAATGATCATTTATTTGTACAATGGAACAAATTGAGGGGGCGTCGCGTAAAATATCTGCAACTTCAAAAATAAGGACCACCCTAATATATATATATATATATATATATATATATATATATATATATATATATATATATATATATATATATATATATATATATATATATATATATATATATATATATATATATATATATATATATACACACAAATACATATATAAAATTTAAACTAACATGTGCGTTGACACATTAAATGGAAATTCTAATTTCATCTTCCGTTTTCGAAAAAATAACGATAGATCATAATTACCTGGTGAATAAAAAAATGGTTGCCAAGACGAAGAATTTCTAACGCAAAAAACTAATCTTGGAATAGGTATACTACATCAAATATTCCTTAAGGGTCGATTAACCTCTACCTGCCTCTATTACAAATGTTATTTCTCCTGATTATCTCGATTTCTTCTTTACAGGGTAGCATGTAATCTTCTCTTGAATAATGTCTCTAGATTTCTTCGACATTACTTTTACGAAAATAGGTTATTTAGTTCTGATTATTATGCCGTGCTGTATAAGTACGTTTTAGTTTTTTGTGCATTGAAAAAACGATTAAAGGTAGAAAATTATCTCTTGTAACGATTTATTTTAGACTTCGTATTTGGCATAATAATTTAGTTAGTTTAACGAACAAAATTATACTTTTTATTCCTGCAAATACTTGTTTTCGTTAAGCCATGCATTATTAATACAGGCCAGTGATGACAAAAATACAAGATGAGTAATAGCTGAACTTAATGTATTATAGGTGCTGATTTCGGTCAAAATAATGAAAAAATTCCATCACTTTACATGCTTGTTAAAAATTTAATTTTATGCTGATTTTTACGTGATTTGTCCACGATTTTTTTTTCTTTTCTTTTTTTTGGACTTGGATTTCTTTTCTATTTTCCTGATCATTTTCTACGCTGGTGAATTCCGAAACTTGCACTATATCCCTCTGAGGCATTCCCCGATCACTTTCGCCCTCCCTCTACCCAATTGGACACTCCGTACATTAAAAAGAGATCTATGAATTCTTGGCTCTCGTTCATTAACAAAATCAAGTATGCTGATTACAGTTGGATCATTTGCTGTGATTTGAAAGTTATCTTCATGCCTTTTGGTCAGCAAGGCGAATACACAAGGAACCCGTGCTCTACTTGTGGATGGAACAGCCGTGATAAGACACAACATTGGGTCAGAAAAGAATGGTCCGAAAGACAGAATCTGGAACCAGCCTCCAAAAATGCGATACGAAAAAGCTTAGTTGATCCAAAAAAAAAAAGTTTTTTTATTACCGATAATCCACATAAAACTAGCCATAATGAAGCAATTTGTCAAGGTTTTACCAAAAGATGATAACTGCTTTAACTACCTGTGCAAGAAGTTAATTGACTTACAAAAAGTCAAGTTGAAATGGGGGATCTTTGTTGGTCCAGATATCCTTAAACTCACGAAGAACAAAGTATTTGAAACAACCAAGAGAGCGCATTGAAAATATCTTCGGGTTTCCTTTAAAGATGCCCTTCGTAAAGTTCTGGGCCAATTTCTAGCGTTTAGATGCTCCATGTGTTTATTAAATTACATTTCCTTCACTCACATGTGGAGTTTTCCTTATAAAAATTAGGATGTGTGAGTAAAGAACAGGGTGAAAGTTTCCTACCAAGACATTAAAGATATGGAGCGTAACTATCAAGGAAGATGGGACAGAAACATGCTTGCCGACTATTGTTGGATGTTAACGACAGATGAACCTGGGATTAAACGTAAAAAAAGAACGTCAAAATGAAATTTCACAGGAGAATGGGTAGGTACAACTTAAATATAAACCCTTTTTTTGCAATATTTAATTTTTTTGCTATTAAAAATTTGAGTCTAGGTTTCATGCATATAATTTGCTCGTCTTGGTAAGTTGACCACTTTATACACGTTACATCTAAATAAAAAAAGATTAAAACAATATGTTGGTGATTGAGGAACCTGCATGCATTTTTTTAATTTTTTTAAATGAAAATTTAAGCCATTTTATAACGATAGACACCGATTTCAGTTCATTCGGACGGCTAGTTATTTTTTAATTAATTTTTAAAGTCTCTCGATTAGCCCCGCCCCCTTAGTTTCCCCATCTCCGCTGATGACGTCAAGATTCATTCCCGCTCCCCGCTCCTTCTGGCACTGGACGCACGTGCGTCTATAGAACAACGCTATCATTCTCAAGATGGCTACACGCACAAACTGCCGAACTGCAAGTACTATATTTTACCTCATTGAAATATTCATCATCGTACATAACAAGTTGAATATTGTTAGAGTACCAAGAAATAAAAATAGTGCAATGCCATCAACACTATTAAAAAGAGAGAGAGAAAAAAAACTAAATTATGTTATTCACCCTTCTGTTGCAAAAGTTACTTTACAGAAACTAACAGAATTGTATATTAATTATATAAAATTGTTTTACTTTTTACAAAAGCTATGCCTGATCACCCCCCCCCCTTTTTTTTTTATTCCTCGAATTGAAACGAGTTTATTTTCTTTGAGGATAGAATGTTATTTTTTATGTATTGATTTATTTCATTTTGCTCTGCTTCAACTATTGCATTCAAAACAATTATTGAAATCAAAAGTCTCGATTTGAATTTTGAGTAATTTTTAAGATTAAAAAAAGGAAGAGGCTTTTTGAACGATTTGCATCTCTAGTCTGCAAAATTCATGAATAAAAATAATAATGAATAAATAAAATACATTACGAGCAAACAATAAAAATGAGGAAGAAACGTATTGAAGAAATGATAAATTTTCAAACATTTTAAATTTAAAATCACATTTCCTTTTTACTTCAAAACTTATTGAAAGAAGTAGAAAATTCGAAAGGAGTTACAATAAAGATTAATATAGTTTTCATTTATTAATTTGTATTACTTTCCTCTGCTCTAACTTCTGCGTCCAAAACCTGGGTCGTACGAAGACGTAACGTTGCCCTCCCCCCCCCCATGCGACCAGAAAAATTAAGCTGGTTCGTTGTACTTCAATGCACAATAGACGAACGTCTTAGTAATTTAATTGTTAAAGAATAAAAGTCTGAGTAGGTAGTAATATTAAAAAAGGAGCAAATGAATTTTTTATTTATATTTATTAAGTGTTAGCTTTTCTAAAACAATTTTCGCAAAAAGGAATAGTGTTAAAAAAACTAAATTATATTTATCTGTAAAAAGTCACTATATCAGATAAAAAAGAAGCAATCAAAAATTAATTCACTACGAATTTAAATCAATCTGAAAACATGTATAAGCAGTTAAAAGCACAAAAAAAAAAAATGAATATTAATTAACCTAACAAATTACGTGTTATTTTTCAGATCAATAATATTAATCTGAACTGGTCAAAATAAAAAAAAAAGATATAAAGAGAATGGGGTTGTTTCCGAAATTGATAAGAAATATTTTTTCCTGAAAGGGCATGCTTAAAAACATAGGATTTGATCATTTTTTAAATAATTTGACAAAGTTTAATATTCTTAAAAATTATATTAATCGGTGCGCAAATTCAATTTCTTTTTTTTACGCTTCTGCGCATGACACCACAAGTGATGAAATACCATTCACTGATGCCATTACCGCAGAGCACAGTATTTAATTCGCTTCTGAATTATCATAACCTGGAAACGTGCTAGACAGCAAGCGTAAACATTCAGCGCGCCAGTGGAGTGCGCGCCAAAGTTCATCACTTTTGATATCATAAAGACCACGCCTTGTTTGAAAAATAGGACGTTTTGAAAAATTAATTATAAATTTAACGTTTTGAAAATAAAAGTTTTCCTGGCTCCGTGTTATTTCTTTTTCGTTCTATAAACTTCAGTGATTAAAAGTAGTACTTTTGACTGATGGAAACAACCCCATTAGGAGAAAAAAGCGCGTAAATTTGACAAAGATAGAAAACAGTAAAGTTGATATCTGCTTAATGGTATAAAGTATTAAATTAAGAAGATTTATTCCCCCATATTCCATGCGGGGAGAGATATCTGCCTAGCTTGACACTTGCAACTTGTTTGATATCTTAATTTATTTTTTGAGTGTCATTATTTTTCATGGCTAAAATGGCAAGTAGTGTTTATTTGCTTTGCCTCATTAATGAACACAAATACTGTTTTATGAATGTCAGCATCTTTTGAAACATGTGACAGTCACTCAGGCCTGATTAAGGCACATGTTTACTTGGCCCTGGGCCTGGGGTCAATCTTCCTAAGGGGCTTCGAATTTTTAAAAAACCTATGCACAGCAGGTGTGAAAAGGAAAAAAAAAATCATGAATCATGTTTTAAGTAAATGTTAAACATTATTTTGCGTTGACTTAAAGTGATAGAATAGAGAGGGGGGGGGGGGGTTCCAAAGCAAAGAAGGCCTTGGCCTCAATTTTAGTTAGTAAGGCCCTGCAGTCACTGGCACTGGTCTAGCTTAAAATTCTGAGTGGTATCCATAAATATAGAAATAAATCGTTCATTTTTGTTTTCTTTATTAATTTTTAAATTTTACTTTAAAGTGATTTTATTTTGAACTAGCCGCCTGCGGCGACCAGCTGGTCCACCTTTTTACGTCAGGGGTGCCGCCTTCGGCGGCTGCTTAAACAATTTAGCGACGACATTAATCAATGTTTTTCTCTATAAATCAGTATTATCATTCGCTTTTTTTACGCCAATGTTGCCGCCATCGGCGGCTGCTTAAATTAATTTCGTGGCGGTGTCAATCAATCTATATCTATCTATATCATTAATAATTTGAATAAAATATTTTCTAGATCTGTCTCCAGTTTCGTCGTTTGGAATATTTTTAAAGGAGGGGGAGGGGAGACACAAACGACGTACTCTTCATGCAAATTTTGTCGAATAATAACGAAAAGCACTTCCACTTTTATGTGAAAGCATTGTTTTTTCAAAGTCATGGTGTATGTGGGGGAGGGAGGGGGGGCATGGACACCCAATGTGCAAGCAGCCACCTACGGCGGCTGTTTAACTAACTTGTCATTTACCTTTTTACTTCAAGTTTGCCGCCTTCGGTGGTTGTTTAAATAAATTTGGCAGCAGTATTAATCAATCCATCTCTATCTTTTTTTTGTGCCATTCACATTTTTACGCCAAGATTGCCGCCTTCGGCGGCTATCTACCTTTACAATCTATCTCTACATTTTCTTATCCATCTCTATTTATTTTGACCTCCTCACCCATTTCCTAATAAAAACAAAGAACACTCAAAAAACCGCTTTTTTTCATTTAAGTAGAGCAAAAAAAAAAAAAAAAAGCTCAAATTCCCCGTAGTGTGCAAAAAGTAGCGTTTGACAAAGATAAAAAAAAATCTCGCTGTTTTTATTGAATTAATGGTCACAACTATGAAATGTAACGTAATATAGATACAGCGAAAGGTCCAGCTTGGGGGGGGGGGTGGAAAATGAAATAAATGCAATCCCTAAATAACACAAAAAAAAAAGGAAAGAAAAAAAGCAAGCGCTGCCGAAAAAACACGTGGTCATCACGTCAAAAAATGAAGTAAGCTATATAGTAAAAAAAAAAAGATTAACTTTGCTTGCGATTAAAATTCCATCGCAAATATCGAATCGAAACCCAAGTAGTGACGTCACAGGCATAAAAGATTGAAGAACGCTTTTTTCGACTGATGCGTGAAAGGACATGATGTGTTCAGCATTAAAAATATTGTAAAAAAAAAACTATTGCGTATTTTTAAGAACTTTTTTCTTTTGAAGAGGGCGAAATGGTTTTACTATTACCAACTTAAATTTCAGAAATGAGGCTTTGATACTTCTCGCAGGATGATATTAGAAAAAAATAAAACCCAGGAAAACATGCAAATTAAAGGTTTTTTCAAAAATTCATAAAAAATACAAAAATTGCTCTATCTTCAAAATTTTTTTGTTCATCATATTTAAAATTAAATTTCCGACACTATAGTATCAAAAATATTTGTCTGGCGCGATTGGTTCGGGGTCTGTGAGGTTAAAAGTAGGGGAAGGGTGGGCAAAGTGGCCACTGCGGGCATAGTGGCCACGGCCGATTTCTCTGCCACCCAGTGGCGCTACGCAGCGGCCAACGCCTCAACTACTGCGTGAGACCTTCATTAGTGTTCCATAGCGTTGTGAAGGTGATCAGTTTACGTGTTCCGATTTTAATGTCAAATTTGTTGTTTTTCAAGTTGTTGATGTAAGGTAAGTGGTCTACTTTACTTTGTATATCTATAACTACGACCCTAGTAAGTAATGCTGACAATAACCATTGAAAAGAGTGTAATTTAGGCTATCAATTCATGTGTAGGAGTAAGAGCTGGGTGTAACAGGTGTCCGTGTAAAGTCGCATTTTCGTAATGGCGTCAGAAAGGGCAAAGTGGCCACAGCAGTGGCCACTTTACCCTCTACCGTGGCTACTTTGCCCGACACCAACAATTTTAGTTTTTAATATAAAATATATTTATTTTACCTGTCCCCCGAACCCAGGTTAGGTATCCTATAGCAAGTATTTAGTTTTATTTTCAATATGTTTATTAATATATAGAAAAAAGTAAAATTAAATGTCTTGTATGCAACTACAACTTATTTCCATTTTTTTTTTTCAGTTGGAGTCATGGTCTCTAAATATAAACGGAAAAGCGAGCAACAGTCTTGGGATCCTCAGGCGATGCAGCGGGCTATCGACGCCGTGAAAGATGGTATGCCAATGCAGACAGCTGCCAAAAGCTTCAATGTTCCAAGGAACACGTTGAAACGCCGGGTTTTAAATAGGAACCAGCATGCTAAGGCAACAAACAAAGTTCTTGGCCACTACCGTCCTGTTTTCACTGCAGAACAAGAAGAGCAGCTTGTAAAACATCTTCTAGAAATGGAGATACGCTTTTTCGGAATCACTGTACCTGATTTGCGGAGTCTTGCGTACAAACTTGCAGAGCAAAATAAAATCCCACATAACTTCAACAATGAAAAAAAAATGGCTGGGAAAGATTGGGTTAGGGGCTTTAGACAGCGCCACCCTGAAATGGTGTTGAGAGTACCAGAGGCAACTTCGGCGGCAAGAGCTCAAGCGTTTAACAAAGTAAATGTTTCGAAGTTCTTCGACATTTTAGAGGATGTCCAGAAAAACCATTTATATCCTCCTCACAGGGTTTACAATGTCGACGAAACAGGACTTATGACTGTCCAGACTAAATCGTCAAAGGTTTTTGCGCTTAAAGGCAGACGACAAGTTGGCTCTCTCACATCTGCTGAAAGAGGTGTTCTTTCGACATTTGTAGTTTCTATGTCAGCAGGGGGGACTTTTATACCTCCTATGGTCATATTTCCAAGGCAGCGGATGAAAGTTGAGCTCCAGGATGGTTCTCCGCCAGGGACAGTTTTCGCCTGCCATCCATCAGGATGGATGCAAACGGACATTTTCACTCAATGGTTTGAGCACTTTTTACGCTTTGCTAAGCCTTCAGAAGACGACCCTGTTTTATTGGTACTTGATGGACATGCAACGCACGCCAGGAACCTTGAATTTCTAGAAAAGGCCAGGAAAAACCATACAACTGTGGTTTGCATCCCCCCTCATTGCAGTCACAAGCTCCAGCCGTTAGACGTTGCGTTTATGGGGCCATTTAACACCTATTATGTACAAGCAATTGAGAGATTCTTGCGAAATAACCCTGGTAGGCAAGTAACCCAATATCAAGTGTCTCGTCTTCTCGGGGAGTCATTTTTGAGCGCAGCTACTCCTACTGTTGCGGTTAACGGATTTAGAAGGTGTGGCATAGTGCCAATCAACAGAGATGTGTTCACTGAAGCAGATTTTATTGCTTCTACAACAACGGAAATTCCCAATCCATCTCAGTCACACCGCACAGCTGACATCAATCCAGTTTCACCGGACTCTGATAAAGAAGGATCTGCTGATGCCGATCCCAACGCAAGTGCAACATCAGGGCCTGTTGATCCCGATCCCGAAGAAAGCACAAGCTCAGGGCCTATATTAGGTGCCGGAGACCCCACAGCATTATTTGTTCTCGTCTCTTCAACCCTAAATGCCTCAAATGATGGTCGTCCATTAAAACCCGATGCCTCATCTGCCTTAAGCTCCATGCCTAGTACCTCATCTGCTGTAAGTCCAACCGCCATACCCAGCCAATACATCATTTGCTGTTAGCCCTCAAGATATTGTCCCGATTCCAAAAATAAATATCATCAAAAGAAAAAATAAAAGAAAAAAGGGTTCGGCTGCAGTTTTAACCTCAAGCCCTTACAAGGCTGAACTTGAAGCAGCGAAGGCAGAAAAGGAAGACAAAGAAAAACTGAAGAGGATCAAACTAGAGAAAAAAGAAGAAAAAAAGAAGTTGGCTACCAAGAAAAAGAAACCAGCTGTCAAACAGAAAAGGAAACCAAAAGTGGGAAATCGTGCTTTGTTTTTGAACGAATCTGACAGTGATGAAAGTGACGTGGATTGTTTGTTCTGCCAGGACTCGTTCTCAAAATCAAAAGAAAATGGGGGGATAAGGTGTTCGGCTTGCCACAAATGGGCACATGAAGCGTGTGCTGGATGTGAAGAAGAGGACAATGAATTTATTTGTGACCTGTGTAAATAGACTGCAAACATGAGACAAAAAATCATGAAAGTTGTGATTACATTTATTATATTTATTACATTTATCTTAGTTTTGTAAATTATCTTGAATTTGTGACAATATATACATAGTTTGGTATTTATAATGCATTTGTAGTATTATTTTTGACATCGGGCAAAGTAGCCACCCTGTGTCCGTTTTGCCCTACCCCATCGGGCAAAGTGGCCATTTGGTAGGGCGTGACAAAACAATTATTTTTATAAAAAGTAACTAAGATAGAGGTTAATACTATTTTTTTTAATGAGTATAACAATATATGCTATCTTATAAATAATTTTCATTTCTTTTGAACAATTATAACTACTTAAAAAAAATAAGTTTTCCTTAGAGTGGCCACTATGCCCACCCTTCCCCTACTAAAAAGTGCTAAAAATCACATAAAAAATTAAATAACTTTTTTTCTAATTAAAATATCAAAAATCGAAGCCCGAGGTGCACAACTTCAGCAAAAACTACACCTGTATACCAAATTTCATCTTTCTAGGCCTTACCGTTTTCCCGGGATGCGCGCCACACACACACACACACACACACACAAACATCTTATTTTATTATATGTATAGATTAGTTAATGATGTACAGCTCAAAATGAATTTTTCAAAGGGGGGGGGGGGGTGTCTCAATAAACCGTACGCCCATGACATCGGTCAATAAATGCTCTGTATTTAATTTATTGTGTAAACAATATGAAGTAATTTACTTGTGAATAAAATATTGATGTTCAATTCAAAGTCAGTTTTCTTGTTGTCGGAATTTCGGGGGTTGAGGGTGGGTGATTCACAGCTAAGATATACACCTCTTCCTCTTCTGAAGATCAAAATAAGAGCACCTTTGTTTTCAATAAACAACGGCAAACCACGCTGCGCTCCTATCCTCTTCGTTTCGACTCCTTCGGAACCGGTTCTATTGTAACCCAGGGACTGAATCTTGACGTTGTGCATGCTCCTCCTCTTTTTGTGTCACGTGAGTTTCGTTCCGTTTTTAGCTAATTTTAAGCTGTAATTTTGAAGAATCCAAGTCAGTTTTTTAAAAACTGAGTTGATTTTTGGGAGTTTTAAGTAGAGGACTATTCAAATCAACCAACGTTCCGCTATTACCCGAACCATGCAGGATCCTCATTCGATGCATAAACTGCAAACTCAAGGGAACGCTTAGTATTATTTTCGTAATCATTATAGAAAGTAATTTATGTGTCCGAAATAACGCTTAGCTGCAGCTAATTCATGCTTCATTTAAGTTCTTGTGCTCTATTCCTTAGACTGTTTTTATATTAAATTAAGAAAAACAATACAGACACAATGGGGTCGGTTCCAAAATTTTAAAAGTATTTTTTTTTGAAAGAGCATTCTTAGAAACATAGGATCTGACCATTTTTAATTAATTTATTTAAGTTTAATATTTTTAAAAAATTACTTAAATCGGTGCGCTTTGATTGCATAATAGCTGAATATTCTGCCAATGCTATCAAAAATGATGAAACGCCATTTCGTGTTGCCATTCAGAGAGTAAAATATTTAATTCGCATCTTTTCTCACTTTTGTTGGCAACGATATGGTTGATAGCAAGCGTAGAGCGCATTTTTAATTCACTTCTTGATTATCATAAGTGTAAGTGCGGTGGAAAGATGCGCCAAAGAGCATCATTTGTGACGTCATCAAGACCACGTCTTGTTTGAAAAATCGGACATTTAAAAGAAATAATTAAAAAATAACTGTTGGGAAAATGAAAGTATTTTCTAGGTCCATATTATTTTTTCGCTTATTGTATCATAATTTCACAGACTAAAAGTATTACTTTTGACTCAAGAAAACAACCCCATTAGAGAAACAAATGTGCTTACATAAAAAACATTCGTTTGCTAATACAGGCACAAGGGTTACAAACACTTTATTGTAACGTTGCGTTATTTTTTACTATAAAAGAAATGTAAATTTAACCACAAAACGTTTTTACCACGCCAAACAAAAGCACATTAAATGAAATATGAGATGTTACATTTTATGATGCATAAACATGTAACTCCTCAACATTTCAGGCATGCCTTTCCGTACTAGTAGCAAAGTTAAGTGCTTCACATTTCTGGTTTACTTTCCGAAAATATGGCTCGTTGATCTCGTTAAATTTTACTACGTCATGCAGCGAAACGGCAGGACTCATTGCGTGGCAAAATTAACGGTCTGTTAAGTGGTTACATAAACTATATCCATAATTAAAATATCTCTACAGCATTTTGTTTTTATCATTAATTGTGATGATTTTTTTAAAGTAAATTTTAGTATCTTGAACGATGTGACTCAATTTGCGATACATTTTTTTTCTTGTGTGATTTTGATTTGAGAGATCTAACGTGATAATTCCAAGCTTGAGTAGTCTGACCAATAAATGAGCATTAATCACAATTTCTTTAGTAAAAATTCATAAAATCGTTAAAATCTGGATTACTTTGTACTTGACGTCAGAAAACGTTTTATTGATATGCGTGGATTATCATTAAAAAAAAGAGAAGACTTTGATGGAAGGTTTTAATCTTTTATTTTATCGGGAGGGGGGGATGAAGGGAGTTTGAAGGCGTTTAAATAAAAAAAAAAAAGATGCACCTACTCAGTACAGAGAAATGTTAGATTTTCTAGTAGTCTCCTTGTTATAATGGTCTAGAAAAAAGTTACTAGTGCTGATTTTTCCAAGAAAAAACATTTGAAACGTTAATGTTAAAAACAAATTACATGGATATGTTCCTTTTCTAGTGGAACTACCCTAAATAACATGCGTTTGCATCAGTGAAGAAGTATTTGCAAATGCGTGTGCTATACGAAAAACGCTTTTCCCAAGCTACGTACTGAACTTTTCTTTAAAAAATCAGCTCCAGTAATTTTTGGGAGAAGGTAAATGATGTTTTTTTTGCTAACTTTACAATATACTTTTCAGTGAGAATACTGCCGTGTGCAGGTAAAGAGCAGTAACTGCAAATTTTGCGTTTTTCATTCTTTTGCATTTTTGTTATCTATTGCACGTTATCTTTATTGTACACTGTTAAAACTACAGGTTGCATTCGGCACCTTTCAGGGGTGAAACGCTTGTTCACCAGCGGCACCTAATACGGAGCCGAAATTGCACCTCTAACTAGGGTGAAAAACAGGCACCTTTTAAAAAATAGGCAGCCGGGGTGAAAAGAATGAACCTTCGGAGAGAGAAATGGCACCCTTACTGTAGATCCTCCCCCCCCTCCCCCGTATTGTGTGCGTTTTTGAATACAGTTGCGTATTTTTCTTTTTTTAATAGTTTTGTTTTGATTCATGACAGTCTACGTTTTGCACACTTTTCACATTGCATGAATTCAGTACTGGAAATGATTAAAACTTGTAATTACAGCATTTGACCATATTTCAGAGTTTTCAACATAGTTAAGAAGTGCTCATTGCTTTAATTCATCTGATCGTTCTCTACATTAGTGTTTCTCAACCTCTTTTGACCCTCGGGTCGGTAAAAACAAATGAAAAACATTGCGGACCTGCGAAATTTTTATCCTTTTCTTAAAAATAAATAAAATAAATAGTAATAATTATAATAACTCTCGGGGTGGTAAAAAACTTGTGAAAAAATTCTGCGTACTGATGAGTTTTTTTGTTTTTTTTGTTTTACAAAGTAATATTAAAAATGAATAAAACAATAAATATCTACAGACTTTATTTGGTATCAAAGAGTTGTCACAAATATATTTAAAGTTAAAGACGAGTAATTATTTGAATAATCATAGTTAAGTTAATGATCATTTGTGAGAAATAACCGCACCGAAAGTAAAGTGTAGATGTACTTATGAATTATTTACATGAAGAGCCAAAAATATTCTGGGATATTAAAGTTTAAAATTTCAATCAAAATAACAATAAAATAAAATGCGCATAAAATTTTTCGACAGTTAAAAATTTAAAGAAATTCCTAACACTATCGAATAACCGCTAACAGGAAATGATTCAAACACTTGAACGAAAAAGCAAAAGAAAAAGATAGACGGAGAGAGATTTCTTTATTTTTTGCGCTCGCTACACGAAGAACAAGAATCATTTTTATTTAGGTTCTCACTTGTTGATTATTGAAAATATCATTGCGGTTACTGTTTCGGTGATTAAATGTTGCTTATCGAGTACTCAAGAAAATAATGATAGATATATTTAGTAGCGTTTTCAATGATGGAATTTTCACGACAGTAACGGTAACCTGAAAACAAACAACTAACGGTACTATGGTATCGTAACGGACTAACGGTAACTGAAAAGCATTAAACGTACTTTTAACTATGTTTGAAAGCCCTAAAAGCTACAAAGTGATCAAAAGCTGTACTTACTTGTTATTTTAAAGAATTATCCTACAAAAGTTGAGATTTAATCCAATAGTGTACTTCATTCAATGTGAAAGACGTAGAAGCCACGCGTAGTGCAACCTATCATTCGTCCGCCATATTGAAGTGGTTGAATGGTGAATGTATGCCGGAAGCGCATACGCCAGCAAATCATTTAGCGATTGCTTGCTGTTTTGGCACCCCTGTCTACGATTGTCTGCTACTTTCGCACCTCTGCTTTACTTCCTGGCCAGTATGGCACCCTTGGTCACCATGCTTTCACCTTAGGGGGAATATATTCACTCGTCTGGAACCTCTGGTTATAACGGTGTACAAGCTCGCTTGTTTGGTTTCCGTTGAAAAAAAGAAGCGAAAATAACGTCTAATTCCAACATTTTCCTATTGTTAGTATGGAATCCGACACACATTTCTTCAAATATCTCAAAAACTCATTTCTGCAGATACTGCAGTTTACCTGCACATGGCAGAATAATGTTAGGGATGCGATATCGTTGTCTCGTAGGTTTGTGAAGATTACCTTTCTGATCTTTATTTCTTGAAGGGACACGATGTTTTTTCATAACGAGCTATCTTATAGCGATTTATGGTAGAAAATACCAGCTATTTCTACGGTGGATTGATTTGATTCAGCTGGGGTAAGTAACTTTATGATTTTTTGTTGATCGATGAATTGAAAGCAGTCACAGTATCCTAACATTCTCAGAGTGATGATTAATCATTCAAAGTTCAAAGTTTCAGTTATCTTTCATTACCAGTAATTAATACAAATGGAACTGCTTTAAAATTTAATTATTTAACGCTAACAGTTTTTAGATTAAGCGTGTGTTTTTTTTTGTACTTTTTGAATTTGGTGTAATGTTTTTATTTGCATACTGAAACTTAGTTTGTGAAAGTAAGAAATTTGCGTGCATAGTTTCAACACACTGAAGCAACGACAAACAAGATGGGACAATCAATAAATATTTGTTTTACACAGTATGTTTTTACAAAAAAAAAAAAAAAAAAAAAAATGCTTTTTATTTAATTTTTTTTTTTTTAGATGAAAAATAATTCTTTAAGACTTTTGTTACATTAACCTTTGGCAGCTGATGTTATAAAATGGGGTCAATGCATGATATTTGTCGTCTCGTTTAGATCGGCTTGAACCACTTGTTTATTAGTTTGCTTGCATAAAAGCTGGACACAAACTTATAACGTGACACATTATTATAGTATAAGCAACCAAAAGTCGAGTGTTATATTTGTAGGAAAACTATGAGGAAGATCAGGGATACATTTGATGAAATTTATGACATACATCGCTGAAAACGTTATATGAAATGATTTTAAATGCAATCGAAATGCAAAAGCATATGCTCTTAAAAACCCTTTGACACGCATTCCAGAAGTTCGTACGTGCTCACATATCTAGCAGATTACATTGGTCATTCTAAACTTGGAGTTAATTAACGCAGTTTACTGCTTAGTGTCAGGAATACTGAAATATCTGTAATAATACGCAAGTAAAATTTAACAGTTATTCGACGAGATTAAAAGCAAATGACTTCACCTTTTACATTTAAAAAAAAATCAACCTACCCACTATTTTAGGCAAAATGAATAATCATAAAAAATATTAAAACACATTACATTGTTCAAAGATACTAATGAATATATGAATATGTTTTCATAACATTATAGCCCTTCAAAGTTAACCTGTAGATTCATTATATGAGGCAGTGAGGAGCAAAGATACGTAAATGCCCAAATTAAAAAATTTGGAGATAATCATTATAAATAATAGTAAGTGAAACACTATTCTATCTTGCTGCAAGATATAGTAATAGTAGCCCTGATCGGTTCTGTTACATAGCATGATTCATAAAAACGTTTCAATGAAAACTTACCCAGGACCGGACTTTTAAATGCGTTTAACTCAAAACTTGAAAATGTTCACTTTTATCTTTTTGCTTCTCACTGCATAACACGAAATTGCTTATCTCTTTATAGTAAATAAAAGGAAGGTTTCAAAGACATTCTGGAAGGAAGTCTGTGGCGAGTTTGCGTCCAATAGACCCCATAGCACCTACAGCATTTAAATTTTGTACAAAATTACTTCGAGCCCCGGGGGTGTGCACCTAGGGTTTTATTTTTTAAAAATTCGAATTAGTTTTTTTGTAATTAATTTTTGAAGCTCAAATTTTGCGAAAATTGCCTATTATTGCCTACGTAAGGGGTGAAAAATTACTTGCACATATTAATATTATATATCATTAAAAAGGGTAGAATTTTCCGCGGTCTACGCAATTTGTTTCAATGCTCTAACTTAAATACGGTTGGAGTTATTTGCGTTTTTAGCTCGAACTTTTTTTTAGACTTAGCTACAATTTAGGCACTACTTTCTTCATTAAATCTATCAGTAAAAAGCGAAGGTATTGTCCTACAGTTTTCATTTTGACACCACTGGAAAGAGAGGCTTTTTTATTCCAGATTTAACTCGATCTATGATCGAAAAACTAAGCTTCTATCTCCAAAGGAAAAAAGTTAAAAGCCGTTAAAATCAAGTTCGAATAATCTCATCTCCATTAAAATTATTGATGTTTTATCTGACTTTGCCATAGTTACGTCTTTTCGATTTGCATATTTCTTTTTTCCTTCATTCACAAACTTTAAGAGTTTCGATTTTTACGGAAAATCTTAACTCAATTCAAGCCCTGAGCTAAAAAGCAAAATATACTACTAGAGACCACGAATATGAAAACGACTTTTCAAACGTACAAAACTGCAGTTTTGCAGTGCTTAGGAGCCCCTTAACCCTTACGGTTCTGCAAGTTGGTACAAATTATTTTGAAACCCGGGGAAGGGGTGCTTTTTGATCCAAAGGGAGCTCATAATGCGTTTTTGATCTGTTTCTTTCTAATTTACGATTTAAATCTTTGCGAATCAAATAAGATTGCGAAGCAATCTTATTTGATTCGCAGGCAATCTTCGGGGGTTGGTGAGTGTTAGCGAGCGGGGGGCAGAGCCCCCTAGTGTAAAAAAATAATACGTGGAATAATAAGAAAATGAGAAGCAAAGTGGAGAAATATAAGTGGAAAAGGAGACTCTCGTTTGTTCGTTTGTTTTGATGCATGACGTGAAAGCTTATTTGGGGTTTGAAATTTGATTTCGCGTTACTTAAAACTTGAAAATTCACTTCCATATCTAGCTTCTTACTAACGCAAACGTTTTCTTTTTGGTCACAGCTATAGAATTCTCTTCGCAAGCATTATTTACTCTATTGACTTATCTACAATCACAGCATTTAGAGTGAGTTTTATTTAAAAAAAAAAAAATCGCACCTGTATATTAGAAACTTCAGTTTTTAAATCAGTTGTATCTATGCATTTGAAAAATATCAACTATTTTTGCACTTCAAAATAATGTTTTAACGCACTCAATTCATGAATGTGCTTGTACGTACTGTGGACCTACAAGGAAGCACGTAATAGCTATTGAATGTGTTTATGCAAACCTGAAACATATGTCTTAAATTCAATTTGCTAGTTTACGAGCTAAAACGCTGTTCTCAGACGTAAATATCTATTACTAGCAAAAATACCCGGCGTTGCCTGGGTCAGTAATAATTATGAGAAAAAATCGTTACTTGCTTTTGTTTTCTGTTTTAAGTGAAAGAATTTAAAACACATCTTTTTGACGTGATTAAAAATAGAGTTTCTTCCTTACCCATAAAAGTAAAATAGCAATAAGTCTAAGGAACAAAATAGTATTGATTTAGAAACGAAAGCACTATATTTAAGCATATACAAATTTCCAGAACATGAAATTATTCTTCTCATGTTTAAAAAGATTAATCTGTTGATACTTTTTTTTAACATGGAGTCTAAAACCTTCTCTGTATGGCTAATGAAGTACGAAGTGGTTAAAAAAAAGTAGCTGCGCTCGTAATCCCCTTATACTTGCTTTAGTTATTTTGGGAAATTTCAATCATTGTGGGCTTTTGATGCGATTTTACCGAATTTGCGAAAGTCGTTTTGGGGTACCTTCGATGATGCTTCCCCCTTCTTTCCTTACTTTGTAAAACGATATGATATTAATTTTTGTTACAGAAATATCGTCGCCCGATGCTGAGATACTTTTGGTCACCATAAAATGGCGCTTAAACAGTTTCATCCGAAATGTTTCCAAAATAAGTAGTAAAATTTGGTGATTGTTTGAAATCGTGCAAAAGGAAAAATAATGGAACTTTTTGTGCTGTTTATGGATTTGCCTAATTTAGTTGCTGGATAATTTAACACAGTAAAAAAAGTCTTTTGAAAATTCTTTGATTGGCGATATTTTGTTTACATGGTGAAAGCTGAGAAACATTATGACGTAGTCTTCGGCTTTAAAAACAGCGACGTTGAAAAAACTGCCAAATGCATCAGCTACGGAAATCTTTCTGCAAAAATTTTGGCGATCTGCTGGTTGATATGATAATGAGTAAGTGTTCAATCAGCGTAAATATCAATAAAAACCATTAATTACATTAAAGTTCCGTTTAATTGGAAAATGATCAGCCAAATCATGTATTATTTGCCAATCTTGTGCAAAAATCATACTTCAAGATTTGACTTGAGAAAAGCCTTGACCAGTTACGAAAAGCAAAGATAGTCAACAATACAACAATTGTCGCTATCGACAGGGAGTTGAGATGATACACTAAATACTGTATTGAGTTGAGGGAAGCCTTTGAACATGGAACTAAAAAGCTCATAACTCGTTTTTTATTCGACTTAGAAATTTGGAACAGGTGCCATCTTCATCAGAAAAATCAGAGCTTTCGATGGAGATATAATGTTAATATGTGCAAGTATTTTTTCATCCCAATATTAGAGAATTTATACAAAAATTGTGTTTTATTGCCCCCTAAGGGGGTTTTGCCCCCCCATAACGGGACGAAAACTACCCTATGTGTTATTCTGATGCATAAGCTATATTATTGTAAAGTTTCATCAAAATCCGTTCAGTAGTTTTTGCGTGAAAGAGTAACAAACATCCATCCATACATCCATACATCCATACATCCATACAGACAAACTTTCGCATATATAATAGTAGTAAGATATGCACATGAATAAGTTGCATTAAATTTCAATACTGCTATGGAATTTTTATTAATTAACTACGTCAACTTTCATACGTTTTCAAAACTTTCAATAAAGACGTTCGTCTAAATCTCTTCTGGTTCTAATAAATGTGAATAAAGTTGAGGAAGGGAATGTAGTAATTAAGACTTGAAATTGGTTACGAAGGAAATTTTCCATAAGCAAAGTTATCATAATTTTAATTTCGAAGGGAACGGCCTCTACGGCAAGTCAATATTTGACAATGACGTTCACGAGTGAGCGATGTAAATGAAGCACTTACCAGTTATTCCTACAAAAGGGTGAAGTTTGTTCAATTTTGTAGAAGCTTTATACGACACGCGAAGAATAAAGCGCTTTAAGAACTTCGGAAATCCAACGCCTAGTTTTAAATGACTCTCTCAGAAACGAACATACTTAGGTGCAGAAAAAAAAAATAATTTGAATTTTGACCCCTCGAATTCAAATTATGTTTTTCGCAATCACGACAGTGTGTGTGTGTATGTAGGCGCGTGTGTTTATAGGTGTGTGTGTGTATGTATGTGTGTGTTTGTGTTTGTGTGCAGGCATGATTTTGTGGGTATGTGTAGGTGCGTATGTGTGTGTAGGTATTTGTGTGTATGTGTGTGTATGTATGTGCGTGTTTGTGTCTGTGTGCAGGCATGATTGTGTAGATATGTGTGTGCAGGCACGCGTTTTTGTGGGTATGTGTGGGTGCGTATGTGTGGGTGTGTATGTGTGTGTAGGCATACGTGTGTGTGTAATATATAGACGCAACCTGTAGACGGTTTTCGCTGTTGAGCAGCATCGTGAGGCCGGTCGACGGTGGTGCTGCAGAGGGAGGCGGGGGGAAAATAAAATCAAAGGAGCGCCATTCAAAGACCAAATGAAAACAATAAGCAATGTGATTGCTCAAAAATAAATAAATAAATAAATAAAATAAAGAACTTAACCACTTTTTCCGTTAAGAAATCTGATTTTTAAATTCATATTTCTGTGCCTCAGAGAAAGATTAACGCAAGTAACATTATTGATACTTTTCAGGAGTGAAAAAAAAAAAAAGGCTTTCGTCTGTTGTGTGCAAAGGATGGGACTATCGCTCTTTCAAGCGGTAAATAACCATAAAGGAATTGTTTTTACAGAAGTACGTTGTGATGATTTGACGGGGAATACGATTTTTTGTATAAAGTAGTAATAACCTATTTATTGCCATTGTTATATTTACGTTAGTTTGTCTCTGAGGTTTAGATTTGTTTGCACAAAAGCCATTAAAAATGGTTGTATGATTTAGAAAGGAAAAAAAAAACAAATAAACCATGTAAAACTGAGAAAAATGCTTTTTATTTCACATTTTTTTTAATTTAAGAAAAGTACAACACTATTGGTACAGAGATTGATTTAACCGGAAATTTAACTTATCAGGATAAAATGTAGCTTTCAAGTTGTTTGAATAATTAACTGTATACATAATAAAGTCAATGAAATTCAACGAAATATGAATTATATAAAGCCCTATATCAGGCTTAGCATTTGCAATTTACTATATTCGCTTACTTGTAGTTCCTTTATTTTATTAGAAAATAAGTTCTTTTAAGTATTTTAATATGTTTTTTATGAACTTTGCCATGACTTTGACTTACAGAAATGCTTCATCATTCTATAAATAATTTCACATCACCTCGTTACTTAGTTTTATTTTTCGTGTAATAGTTACTGAATCAGAACAAGGTGCCTTTTTGTCTGTGTTGTTCTTCATGTCAAATTCAAACCACCGTACAATCCAGCAGATAACTTTAAGCCTCATGTTTGTTCTGCTTTGCATATCAAGAAATGATCTCTGTAACTACCAAAGTCGTGCCTGAAATAGCTTGCAGGCATATTCGTTAAAGTGTCTCAAGCTGACCTTATAGAACATTGGCCTCTGTGAGTTG
Organism: Uloborus diversus; assembly: GCF_026930045.1. Classification (NCBI taxonomy): domain Eukaryota; kingdom Metazoa; phylum Arthropoda; class Arachnida; order Araneae; family Uloboridae; genus Uloborus; species Uloborus diversus. The sequence goes on along the minus strand of NC_072734.1, from coordinate 116,063,453 downwards.
GATTTCTAATGTTCTTCTAACATAAATGCATAGTTAAAGTTTTGCAATGCAAGTTTGAAATTATTTGAATTACTTATAATACATGTTCATAAGGATCATTTGTAAATGCAAGTAAATAATATATTTATTTGGCTCTGAACCTCTTGGGTAGAATATATGATGTTATCCCAATGGTTAGCTTCTTTATTTCACAGAAGAATAAATCCATTGTTTTAAATCCCAAAAAATGTTTTTATAATCCAACGGTTTTTTCTAAACGAAGCAGCTCTTTATCCTATTTCACTTTCAGTGAATGTCATTTATTATTACATTTATTCTAGTTTCTTATTACCGTTGTCCAATCACAAGTGAAATAAGAGCAAAAGAAAGAAAATATCTCATTGTATAAATCCAGAAAACAAATTTAACTCGTCTAGAATAAAAGAAGCCTACACCCCCGTATATCAAAATAGATTTCCTATCATCAGTTACTATTCGTTTAATCGGCTTAGCTTCTAAGTTAATTAACATTTGAGCTATTTGCTAAAAGAAAATATAAGTATTTTATATGAAGAAAGTAATTGTTAAATAAAAAACGTTAATACATTCATTCTCTGTAACTGTTAAGATTAAATTCCGTTATTTCATAAATGTTTTATTAGCACAAATTTTCTTGATTCTTCCTATATTCAAGCGAACAGACGTAGGATAAGCTAATTACAAAAATAAATTAATCAAGAATGTCTCTCAATATACGATTATCATTATGAATAGGTAAAAAACAAATAAGCAAAATACTAAATTAATTAAGGTTAGAATATTCTACTACATTTTTTTTCTTTTTTTTAAAAACTGTTTAAACGTACCTTAACGTAAGAAAATAACTAATCATAAAATAAATTACACTTTGGAGTACAGTGAGATAATATCTTAATAGAAATTTTAAATTAAAAATACTAAACTGGCTTTATTACTGACAAGAGGACCCGACAGACGTTGTTCTGTTCAAACTTTGCAAATTGAAAAGTTAAAAAATTCCAATAAATTATTAAGTGTTTGAACCGTTTTGTTGAAAAAAATAAGTAAAAAGAAAAAAAAAATGTTTTAAGTTGCTTAGTGTCAGAATGCGTATATTTATTACAACTTGATTTATCTAATGCCCACTGAGCAGTTGTTTTAATAACTTTTTTTCTCCCGTACTTAATGGTTTGTTCCTTCAGCCATACTCAAAGGATAAAAAGCGTCCTCAGAAATTAAGAGTAAAAAACTAACTACCCACCTAGAACAAACGGGAAATCCCGCTGCAACATCCCCCATATGAAAATGAATAAAAAAATCGAAAGGATATCGTTTTAAAAAATGATAAAGGTAAGCGAAAATCACTCATCCCCTTCAGATGCAAAATAAACATTCTTCAACTAAAATGACTAAAAACTCTTTAAAAACGAAAAACAATTCTTTGCAATTTGAAATATTTCGTCAAATAAACAAAAAATACAATAAATTACATTAACAGTAGCTTTAAAATGTAAACAAATGATCACGCAACTCTATTGTTTATAGCCAATGTCGCCAAGACACCACTTTACTGTAATCCAGCCGATCAGTGAGCGAAGCCAACTCCGACCGATTAACAGAACGAAAAATTTTTAAACTTCATATATTGAATAATTTGTTCTTTTCACCAAAGATAAAGATCTCCCACTGCACTGATCTTTAGTGTACAGAACTACCCTGTTGTAGTTTATCTGGACGAAAATAAAATTTGTTTCGTCTTTAAATTCCATCATCTTTTCCTTTAATAATGTACTGATTAGTTAGATAATCCTTAACGTATTCTTGACATTGGTGCCGAAACTATGATGGATTTCAGCCGAAAAACAAATGTTGCTAAGTACGGACGGTACTTTCTGATCATTTGGTTAGGAAAATCTAATGCACCGATCCGGTCACATGGTTCAACTACGACGACAGAACACACGTTTTGCGTGAACCTTCCAGTACTTTACTTTAAAATATATCACGGGACCTAAAATCGTTGCTTTTAAGAAATGGAAAGCTTCATTCTCTCTCTACGTTTTATCTATTCTCAATTGACGTATCGCAGTAGGAAATTTCATTACAAAAAGCAGAACTGGCTTTCTTAATTGTCCTTTGGCAACAGGTTAAATATTTATTTCAGTTCTCGCTCAACAATAGGTTAAAATAAATATTAATCACTAGCAAAAATACCCGGCGTTGCCTGGGTCAGTAATAATTATGAGAAAAAATCGTTACTTGCTTTTGTTTTCTGTTTTAAGTGAAAGAATTTAAAACACATCTTTTTGACGTGATTAAAAATAGAGTTTCTTCCTTACCCATAAAAGTAAAATAGCAATAAGTCTAAAGAACAAAATAGTATTGATTTAGAAACGAAAGCACTATATTTAAGCATATACAAATTTCCAGAACATGAAATTATTCTTCTCATGTTTAAAAAGATTAATCTGTTGATACTTTTTTTTTAACATGGAGTCTAAAACCTTCTCTGTATGGCTAATGAAGTACGAAGTGGTTAAAAAAAAGTAGCTGCGCTCGTAATCCCCTTATACTTGCTTTAGTTATTTTGGGAAATTTCAATCATTGTGGGCTTTTGATGCGATTTTACCGAATTTGCGAAAGTCGTTTTGGGGTACCTTCGATGATGCTTCCCCCTTCTTTCCTTACTTTGTAAAACGATATGATATTAATTTTTGTTACAGAAATATCGTCGCCAGATGCTGAGATACTTTTGGTCACCATAAAATGGCGCTTAAACAGTTTCATCCGAAATGTTTCCAAAATAAGTAGTAAAATTTGGTGATTGTTTGAAATCGTGCAAAAGGAAAAATAATGGAACTTTTTGTGCTGTTTATGGATTTGCCTAATTTAGTTGCTGGATAATTTAACACAGTAAAAAAAGTCTTTTGAAAATTCTTTGATTGGCGATATTTTGTTTACATGGTGAAAGCTGAGAAACATTATGACGTAGTCTTCGGCTTTAAAAACAGCGACGTTGAAAAAACTGCCAAATGCATCAGCTACGGAAATCTTTCTGCAAAAATTTTGGCGATCTGCTGGTTGATATGATAATGAGTAAGTGTTCAATCAGCGTAAATATCAATAAAAACCATTAATTACATTAAAGTTCCGTTTAATTGGAAAATGATCAGCCAAATCATGTATTATTTGCCAATCTTGTGCAAAAATCATACTTCAAGATTTGACTTGAGAAAAGCCTTGACCAGTTACGAAAAGCAAAGATAGTCAACAATACAACAATTGTCGCTATCGACAGGGAGTTGAGATGATACACTAAATACTGTATTGAGTTGAGGGAAGCCTTTGAACATGGAACTAAAAAGCTCATAACTCGTTTTTTATTCGACTTAGAAATTTGGAACAGGTGCCATCTTCATCAGAAAAATCAGAGCTTTCGATGGAGATATAATGTTAATATGTGCAAGTATTTTTTCATCCCAATATTAGAGAATTTATACAAAAATTGTGTTTTATTGCCCCCTAAGGGGGTTTTGCCCCCCCCATAACGGGACGAAAACTACCCTATGTGTTATTCTGATGCATAAGCTATATTATTGTAAAGTTTCATCAAAATCCGTTCAGTAGTTTTTGCGTGAAAGAGTAACAAACATCCATCCATACATCCATACATCCATACATCCATACAGACAAACTTTCGCATATATAATAGTAGTAAGATTATTTCAGGTGGAAAAAAACACTTTAAAAACGATCAATCAATCAATCCTTCATATTTTTCAATTATATGATAAAAAAAACGTATTTCAAGTTACATTAACTACTGGTTTCGGTTTCTAAAGTATGAATTAAAAAAAAAAAATCCTAAAATCAAATAATACGTAATTTGCTCGCCATTTTTTTCTCTTTTGTTTTGGTGCTTAAAGAAACTGCATTTTTAAAAAAAAATCCGAGCCATTACGTCATAAAGAACCTAAGTTTTCAAAACTCAAATTTACAGCAGTTTTTATAAGTAATATCAGTTTTAATCAAATTATATTCTCCTATGCTTAGTTGTTTACTCTCTAAATCTAGTTCTCTTCAGAATACTTAGTATTTTAGAATATGCTTTGGAATACAAAATTAGGTTTACTTGTAACATTTCAAATATACAATAATACCTAAATACTAATTAAATCTGAAGATTCGATTTTAATTAGAAGTTTTGTGTGGGAATAAATTATTTCATTACGTTATTCAAAACAAACTATCTTTATTTCAAGTAACTAATTAATGTTCATAGTATAGTTTGAGTTTAAATTTTTGTTGTTAAAGGGTTTATCGGTGGAATTTACATCTTATCAAGCTTCAAATATTGATGCAAATACAACAGTAGTATTACGTTTGTCATTTAACAGATCAATTCGTAATTGTTTTATTTAGGTATCCAAACCTTTTATCTTAATTTTCATTTCACTTTGAATGTATAAACTAGTGTCCAAAAGTTAATCTTATTTCATAAGGATGGGAATATGTTAGAAAATCCATGACTGAGTGACGCGAAGCGTGGAATGCGAGTGTAATACGCTTATGATACAAGAAGGCATTGCAAAAGGAGGTGGAGCGGGGGTATTATTCACCTTTAGCATCCAATTACATAGTTGGAAAGAAAAGACACTGGCGAAGAGTTGGTTTTTTAGAAATTAAAATAAACTGTTGGTTTGGCATTTTTTTAAAGGTGTTTGGCCGCCTCCGATCTCCACGCATGCAGCACAACAATGTTCTGTATTTATAATTACAGGGTGACAAGAAATAACGTGGAAACACATAATATACCATATATTTAATGCTAATAAAAATATTACGACCAAATTTCAAAATAAACATGAATACATTATTTCGTCTAATACATTTTCAAGTTTTCAAAGTGGCTACCTTTAGGATTATTACAGAGCTTTAAACGTGTTACAAAATTTTCGGAACTGGGCCGCAACTCACTTACTGATATTTTTTCCCATCCCTTGCATAAGGATTTCTGTAGGGATGCCAATGTTTTAGGAATTTTAGCACACAACCATGTCTCCAGGACATTCTTAACTGCACTGTTGAACTGCATCAACGTCCCTAATCTAATGGTTTGGGATGGGATTTGTGCTAGTGGGGAAATATAACTTGTTTTTGTTGATCAGGGGATAAAATTAGTCAAGAAACATATCGCAAACGCATTTTTGAAGATGTTGTCTTACCTTGGTGGCAAAAGTTCTTTGGAAACAAAAGATGCACCTTACAACAGGTTTCCACACCTGCATAGAGAGCTAAGGGTAATCAAGAACGGTGCAAGACACATTCTCCAGATTTCATTGCAGCTCCAGAATGGCCACTATGTTCCCCAGATTAGAACTAATGGATTATTCTGTTTTATCCATCGTGAAGACAAGGGTGTGTGCTAAACCTCATAAAACTTTGGGCATCCCAAAGGAAATTCTTATGCAAGGGAAGGGATAAAATATCAGTAAGTGAGTTGCGGCCCAGAGCTGAAAATTTTGAGACACGTTTAAAACTCTGTATTAATCCCAAAGTTAGCCACTTTGAAAATTTGTAAATATATTAGATGAAATAATGTATTCATATTTATTTTGAAATTTGGCCGTAATATTTTCATTAGCATTAAAGTTATGGTGTATTATGCGTGTCAACGTTATTTCTTGCCCCCCCCCCCCCTTGTAGATTGTGAATGAGTTAAAACCTTAGACAGTTTCCACCTTCAATGAGAGTGCGTGTGAGCTTTGGAAATGTGTTTAAAGGGTACAGAAGAAGTGACATTTGTCTTCAGAGCGTATGAACATACGCTCGATGGAATTCAGATCAGGGAAGTTAAGATCACTGTATATGCTGGATATCTACACTATCCTTGAATTTGAATCCAGGACTAACATCACCTCGAAACAAGCAAACATTAGCTTCAAGTAAATCGTCACTGTTACGTCTCCTGTACTAGTGACATACCTCAGTTCAAACATGAATAGGTCTGGGCTGGATATGTACACTATCCTTGAATATTAATTCAGGACTAACATCACCTCGAAACAAGCGAGCATCAGGTTCAGGGACATCGTCTATGTTACTTCCCGTGTATTGGTAACATATATCAGTTCAAACATGAATAGGTCTGGGTTTCCTTTGAGCATTTTGTCCTCCCACTCCATGCTTCCCCTTACTAACTGGCTCCTTTCTGTAATGTTTCCTGGGTCATCCAACAAAAACACTTGTTCAGACTAAAGCGGGTCTCGTCACTGAACATCGCATAGCCGCACGGAGCAACTCAAGTGTTGGGGTTGCAAATTACAGTTTAAATAATCACGTTTATTATCATGCATAGTGGAAATATAAACTGCTAGTCGCCTGACATCAGGGGTGTCCATCCCCCCCCAAAATCAATGGCGCAAATCCCCCCCCCCCCAAATTTTCTCGCTTTCGAATCGGGTTAGAGATAACAGTTTTTAGAGTGTGTAATTTCCAGTCAAATTCACGTGGGGGGGGGGAGCGCTAACAAATACCATTTGATTCCTGTTGGATTGTTGACCCGCCTTGTTTTCTCAAATTTTACAACGTGGAGCTTGAGTAAACAAGTTTTGGGTACCCCTGAATTTTGCTACGCATTATTTTTTTTTCAAACGTATGAATAATTACAGGTAGAGGGGATTTAACTTTCTGGCTTGAAATAGAATAATTACTAGAATTATACGATATAAATCTATACAATATGAATTTTATTTTTTTTGTCACTTAGGTAGGGGAAGGAAAATTTTCGAAATCGTAGTTTTAAAACCAGTTTTAGACGATCTCTGGTAATGTTAGGGGGATAAAAAAGGTTTGGTGGCCCCTTCCCGATAATTTTTCAGTATTGAAACTTTAAAAGTGCAATTGTAGATAGTCTAACGTTGTGTTAAGGAGAGCTCTCCTTTGTTTTCAAAATTGTAGTTCTAAAAACGCAGTTTCCGATTATCTGTGGTAACTTTAGGGAAAAAAGAGATCCTATACGGCTCACCCCAGGAAAATTCTCAAAAATAAAGTCTTAAAAAACGCTATCTATGGTTGGGAGAAAAACAGTTTTCTAAAACTGAAGCTCTAAAATCGCAATTGTAGCCGACCTTTGTGACGTTAAGAAAAATAGTTTTCGGAAGCTCTCCCGGAATTTTCTCGTAATTGAAGCTTTGCTAACCAAATTTAAGACGATGTTTTAATAATGTTGACGAGAGTGAGAGGGGGGGGGGGGTAGAGGCGGCACTCTACTTAAATTTTCGAACTTATAGCTTTAAAAACGAAGTTTTAATGCATCTTGACAACGTTAGTAAAAGGTGAATTTCGGTGGCATTCCACCGGCAATTTTTTAAATTGATACACTAAATACGCAATTCTAGGCTTGTCTTTGATCGTGTTAAGGAAGGGGGAATCAGGGGCTCTCTCCTATAAACTTTTCAAAATTGCAATTCCCTAAACGCAGTTTTAGATGAGTCTTGTTGATAAAGAGAGTGTTATTCTGGCGTTACAGTGGAGGCGCTCTAATGGAAGTTTTCCAAAATTGATGTCGCATAGCCAAAAAGATGGATCACACACACTGTGACAGATATTTTTCGGAAATCCTCAAAAATGGATTCAACAATTCAGCAACATCGAAAATCAGAACTCGAGAACTTTAACGAATCAAATATAGTTCTTTACATATCAGACATAAGAAAGTAAATATGATTTACGAAAAATAATTTAAACACCTTAAGAACAGACTGTTCTACTTCCATCAGCGAAAACCAACATCACTGAAAGTTCTAATAAAAATCATCTAATGATAAATTGAAACAATCAGTTTAAAGATGGTAGAGAAGATGAGAGTAAAAAGTTAAATGGAAAATTCTTCATAAGCTTAAGCTAGTTAATGAAGAAAATATATTAATTGTCGACTGGAGGGATAAAAAATACGTTATTTGAAAACTTCAAAACTAGTTCTTAACGATTGTCGAGTTGCAAATGAATCAATGGAAGACTAGAGCATACTGGTCAGAACTATTACAAACAATAAAACATTTTCGACCTCTTTCCCTCTCATCACTATCACACGTATTCATCATGCAAAATGGTGCTATTTCCAGAAAATTTATAAAAAATTAAAAAGAAATCAAATCGTCTGATCCAGCTTCGAAACGGACACCAACTCTATGCCATCTGTGATGTTTCCCTCACTGAAAAAGAGACACAGTCATTAAATTTCAGACAGGATCGCTAGGTCAAAAAACTTGTGAGAGGGGGGATACTCTTTTAGCGGCCCCTTAATTGTTTCAAACTCATGTTCAAATATGCAGAGAGAGAGAGAGAGAGAGAGAGAGATTTGGCTTCTGGTCTAGCAGGGAAAGTCATATTACTAGACCTTTGTAGTAGCAATATAAATTTACTCGTGAGGATAATATTCAGTCAGAATTATGGGGCGTCGGAGGACTACCTTCTTGCATTATTTCGAAATTGAAGACATACAAACGCAGTTTTAGACTATATTTTAAGTTTGGGAAGAAGGGGAGAGGAAGTCCAGGATAGCCTCTCCCGGTAATTTTTCCAAATTTAAGTTACCAACACAATCGTATATCATATTTAATTATGTTGAGAAGAGGGGATCCGGGGCTCTCCCCCAAGAGTTTTCAAGATTTTTATTTGAAAAACAGTTTTACACGATCTATGGTGATGTTAAGGGAGGAAGAGACTCGGGGTCATCGTTCTATAATTTTTCAAAATACAAGCTTCACACATTCCCAATTGTGAATTATTTCCGATTGTGACACGTAAAGGGGGGTCCGGGGGCAATCCCCCGAAAAAAACTTGAAAGTTGTAGCTCGATAAATGCAGTTTTAGACGATCTACGGTGATATTAAAGGGAAGAGAGATGCGGGGCCACCTCCCCCCGGAATGTTTTGAAATTTTGAAGCCTTAAAAACGCGATTGTAGACTTTTTTTACTAAAATTTAGTGCATCGTCAGTTTCTTGAAATTAAAGCTCCGAAAACGTAATTTAAGCCAACCTTCGATGAAAGGGGGAGGGATTTGAAGGGGCTTGCGACCAGAAATGTTTTGTAATTGAAATCTTGAAGCACTAAAAGCGAGATTTAAGACATTTTTGATGATGTTGGCGAAAGACAGAGAAATAGAAGGGGGGGGGGGGAGGCATTCTCAGGAAAAAATTTCTATTTGTTGAAATCGCAGTTTTAGAAGATTTTTTGGTTTTGTTATGTTACGGAGTGGAGAGATTTGGAATCCTCCTCTGGCAAATTTTCAAAATTGAAATTCAATTAACACAATCGTAGACGATTTTAAATAATGTTAGAGGGGTAGAAGGTTTTGGAGATCTCCCCCGAAAAATTTTCTGAATTGAAGCCTTAACAATGAAATTTTTGAGGAACTTCCGTAATATTTGGAGAACAACAGTTTCAGGACATCTCAGGGAGTTTTTTTGAAATTAAAGTCCAAAAGACGAAATTTATTCGGCCTTGAATGATGATGAATGATTAATTGAGAGAGCGTTTCTCGGAGGTTACGTTGGGAGCACTCTCACGGTTTTTGGAAATTGCAGTCCTAAATACTCAGGTGTAGGCCATCTTTAATGACGTTAGGGTAAAGGATGGGTTTGAGAACGTTTTCCCGGGATTTTTTCAAAACCTAAGTTTTAGAAACTCACTTCTTGACCAGCTTAGGGGACGTAAAAAGAAGGGTTTGGAGTTCCCCACTCTTCCTTTCAGTTTGGATAAGTCCCTCCGATCTTCATTGAAAATTTTAATTATTGATAAACATATTGTGGCAATATTTTTTTCCAATTTTTCTTTTTCAAACACGTTTATTTGCTTGGATTTTCCATAATAAAGTTTTCCAATTCCCAGTCTAATATTTTTGTTTTCTTGCAATACAAGCGTTTACGGCCTTGGGAAAAAGGACGTTTAACATTTTGAAATGATGTGGTAATTTTCTGCGATACCTTAGGTCTCTATTCCACTTCATTTTAATTTAAATATTCCACCTGCATGTCTTGATGAAGCTTTGATTTACTTACGATTTTTACATTCAAACATTTAGAATTTTTGGGATGAGTACTCATTACAATACTTCTTATTCTCTTTGCATTTAACTGTTTTGTTTTTCTCTCTCTATATTTCAAATTTATTTCGACGACCCATAAATTTTTTTTCCTCTTAGCAATGATTTTTAGGACATTTTTCATCAAAAAAAAAAAAAAAACATATGGGAATGTTTTGACGACTCCTATCCTATGGGCTGTCCTAATGAAGCTGTCCTATTTATTTATGTTTTTTTTTACTGAAGAACCATGAAGCATGGTTTTCTATAACCAGAGTCGCCGAGAGACGAGGCGTGCGCCATGTTAGTTAGGCGCCGGTCCTCCCTCCCACTATGCTAATTTTGCTCTATGCACAATAATTTGACCCGAGCCCATAGTTTCCGACAAGGCAGACATACCCACTCTGTGACCTAGTGAAGGGTGTGCTGTACTGAATCCTTTTTTTTTTTATGTGTTAATAAAAATGTTTAAAGCGTACATTTCTGCAGCCCTTACTTAGATACTCTTAATATAAGAGAATCATGGATGTTCTTAAATTGTATTTTAAGGTTACATTTTCTATTAAAATTTTACAGAAAAAATACTTTTTGTCACTGTTATTTCAATTGTTCATTTATAATTACTATTTCCCTTTTTCTTCGTTAGTTGCATCGCCAAAATGGTATTGGTGGCCCCACTTCTGAAAAACTGTGGGGGGGGGGGGGGGGACTACGGCAATGGCGCTGAGGGGTACGTGAAAAAAGTATTATCAATGCATTTATTTCTTGTTGAATGAGTTTAAATGTTTTTTCTTTGCAAAATTCAAAAATTTCATGTTCTAAAGAGAAAAAACTTCTGGAACCCCCCCCCCCAAATTTTGATGGTGCAACTTGCGCCATAATCCCCCCTGTGGGCACCCCTGCCTGGCATACTGTCCAGTAGGGGGGAGTGAAAAAAATGAATTTTTGATTTTCGGAAATGGGTACCTTTCAATTACTGTTTATGAAGCTCGTAACAAATCTGTTAAATATTTCATTTTTACCACGTCATCTCGAGTCTGTGCAATTGACTTAAAATTTTAAAATACTTGAATTTTTTTTAGATGTTTCAAAAACAAAAATCAAGTATTAGAAATGAAATAAATGCTGACGGTTGGTTAATAAATGGTAGAAAAAGGCTTAATGTATAACAACATATTTTTAAAACCATTTTAGATTATGGTTTCAGTCTGCGCATTACGCCCAAAGTTGTTCAAATCTCTCGAAATGTCCGATATTTTCAACATTTTTATAATACAATATTACCTCTCAATATTTACTTATTTTACTTTTTTTTTTTCATCAAATCTTTTTATCATTCCTTTTGTTATTATTACCTGGCATTATGCAATGCACAATGCAAGGCAATAAGTAAAAGGCATGTGTCTAAGCTTATGATGATTCACGAACTCCGCGACCGGTGCAACTACAGTTAGCATTGACTTTGACGATGCAGACAAGGTCACCGCGTGAGATGTCTCCGTCCCCTTCCTGACATCATTAGTCGATAGTCTTGCTATGGCAGTGAGAGTTGCTATATTTTGTCGTTGGACTCATGTAAGGTTTAAATTTTTAATGCAAGGCTTGAATTCAAGTTGCTGCGACAATTTAGACTCGATCATGGCGTCCCGCAGAACGCGTGGCAAGAATTTATCAAATCCCACCAGAGGTAGCGGACAAGAAATGGATGAGTTTGTACTTCCTACCCGTCCAGATGTGTTAAAGAACTACAATAATGTTTTAGAATCTGAAAAAGATTTTTAAAAATGGCAAAAATCCTGATTTTTACAAATGTCCAAGTAAACAAAGTGATTTTATTATGGAACAAAGCATCGATTTCAAATATTACCTCCAAAACTTTGAATATTTTTTTGGAAAAAGAGGTTGTTTTACTTCAGTCACTCAACAAATATCACACACGTAACAAAAAAAAGGACAATTCGAAGGAAAAAAAAAACTAGCAGACTTTAACAATCGAAGTGAGGGATTCATACCCATTGGAGGGTAAAGATTTTGAACCTTGTAAATGTAATCGGAATAAAAAGTTTCTGACTCTTTAACGTAAATTTTTGACTGATCAAAGAACTGTTAAAAAAAATGACTTTTGGACGTTTTGATATTAAAGTGATACTAGCAAATACACACACACATAAAAAAAACACAAGAAAGATGGTAGGAGAAGAAAGATTCCTTAAGGAACGTCGTAATCCTAAGGTATATAAAACTAGCTTCTAAAAAATGACGGCAATTTTTTTTTTTTTTGTTGAACTTGAGCAATTCTTCTCAAGATGTAGGACAGCGAAAAATAACCAAGGAAGGCTGATAATACCATCGTTTTTCGGAGTATGTGATAGGTATGGCGATCCTGATCGTGCATCATCAACTTACACCTTTACTCTTTTACACTATTTTACAGCGAATGAAAGCTCGACATGGAGTGTAAACAAGGAGATAAGCGTGGAGTCCTGTAATATACATGCTATGATGAACGACTTGATGACATCCTGCTTTTAAACAAGACAGAAGATGGCAAAATGCACTGTACAACTGTTAAAGAAGAACACATTTCACTAATAGAGGAGCCTAAATCGCAATTCATTGGTTACAAAGTATGTACCGTTGTCTGGGAAAGCCATTGACATTGCAAATTCTATATTAGAGCACTTCTTAGAAAACAACCTTCCAATGTATGAAATTGTTTGCATTGGTTGTGATGTGATGAATTACAAACACCGGAAAATACAAAGGTGTAATTAAGGAAACTCGAAGAAAAACTTGGTAGACCTCTTCAGGAAGGGAGGGCACTGGTGGGGTTTAAAGTATAATCACCACTTTGTGGTGAGTTCTGAGTAGTTTTACAGGAGCTAACGAAGAGTTGTGCGTTGCGAGGTACTAAAAAAATATTAAGAAAAAACTTTGAAACTAATTTATGTAAATATTTAGAGGGAATATCAAATTATAAAAATGCTGAAAATATCTGAAATTCGGGAAATGTGATAAACTTTGAACGAAATGCGCAGACTGAAATCATAACCTAAAATGGTCAAAAAGAATTATCGGTGTACTTTAGGCCTTGTTTTGTCATTTAATAATCACCCGTCAACATATTTTTTTCAATTCTAATGCTTAAAAAAATAAAAAAACTAAAACAATTCAAAATTTTCAAAATTTTAAGTTAAATGCGAAGACTAAAGATAACGTAGGAAAAATGAATTTTTTTTACAGATTTGTTTCTGAGACTCATACACAGAAATTGATAGGTATTCATTACCGAAAATCAAAAACTCGTTTTTTCACTTCACCCTACTGTCCAGCAATATTAAGTCTCCTGTAAACAAGTTGTTTCGAAAATCTTACTTCTGAAGTGGTTGTGATAACAGAACCCATTTCTCTTGCACAGCTGTTCCTCTGACGATGAACAAGTATTGTCAAATATCGGTCTTGATGAACTGCTGATAATCCTTGCCAACCGTGTACTGGTCGTCGGAAAACATCTCTCGTGCTTACGTAAATATTAAGTATATTATGTTAACAAATGAAATTTTATTATTCTAAAATGCATTATATTTTGTTAATGGCAAACATCCAGTTTAGAGGTGGAAAGGGACGTATGAATAATTTTTCAGGTTTGCCAGCTTTTGTACATGTGTATTAGTTTCTAAATTGAGCAGATTCACATTGAAATTTGCAGAGCACGAGCATCAGATTTTTCTTTTTGCCGCTCATTCAGATAGAGTGGTGTTAACTGGATGTTTACCAAATCCGTATAATCCGTGGACAGATTGTACCTATGTTGTTTGGACTGAATTTTAAAAAAATGAGAAGAAAGCGATTTAAGAGAAGGACTATAAAACAAAAGATTACTGATTTTCAGAAACTTTCTTTTTCCCTTGCAAAAAATACTTTGAAATTAAAATGGAATTTTGTTAACCAAATTCTATGCTTACGCAAATTTCATTTACATTGTAAAACAGTTTTAAGAAATGTCATTAATGTACAACTTAATTTTCTCTGACAATACTGAACAAATTAAAAGTTGTAAAATAGCTACACTTATTCCAGAAAGGAATTAATGACGTTGGTGTTACTACTCATTAAAAAGGAAATTATCAATTCCAAAATCAAAACCAAACATTTTTCTCAATTATTTGTTTTTAAAACATCTGATTGAGTTTAAACATAAACATATGAGAACGGTCTTCAATAATTAGCCTTCTTATTGTATCTGCATCTATCTATTCATTTTTATTTCTAGAGCAATTGCTTTAAACATTATTGAACAAATATGACAAAAATATGAGGCTAAAATACATCAGTGAAAATAAAATCACATAAAACATGTTTGATACGTTTTAAATATATGAGGAAGCAAGGAAAAACATTAAACTCTAACATTTTCGTATTTTATACCAAGTCTTGTCTTTTACACTTTTGATTTACCGACTGAAATATTATCTCGTTAAACTCGTTAAATTTACTATATGATACATCATGATGTAAGAATTCAACGCTTGGAGAATTTAATGGCCTGTTAAGTGGCTACTTAAACCGAGAGAGTATTTCAAAAAAGATTTTACGTGGTTTCCCATGTTGTACGCGAACTGCATTTTTATGTTATCTAATATGCTATTCTTACTATTTTCTGCAACTTTTAGTTACGTAAAAATAAATTTTAATAGTTATGTAATTTCATATGGGCTGTTCTTTTGAATACTAACTAAATGGCTATTATTGTAAGTGCTTGTGTTTGGAGCAATCTTGAGAATGAACGACTTCAAAAGTGAATGAAGGAGTTAAGAATATTTTTAAGTTGTGTTATTTCTGTCGGAGTGTTGTGCAGATGGAATTTTAAATGAGTTAAATTGTCGTTAACTATTTTTGAGATTTAAGTTGACATACGTTTGTAGAGCTTCTTTCTTTTAACTGAACGCCTCCTTTTTTGTTAAAACTGACTGCCTTTGTGACTGTTTAAGCAGTAAAACACACAATATAAACTGTCACATCTATTAATGAAAACATGAATGTCATATGTATATGTTAAATGATCAAGAGCAAAAGGGGGGAAAAGGGCTGTGATAATAATAAATCCACATTACTTCTCGTTTTAAGTTGGTTTGTTTTGGTATATAGCAAAAGGTTACCCAATGTGACAGAATCTCCTGACGTGGAATGTAATTTAAAAAATGTACGGTTTGATAACAATGTACGAAAACCAACATTAGAATTAATTATTAATGTTTTGTGGTGTAAGTACATACAAAATTGTATGCTTTCAACTATACCAATGAACGAATGAAAAATATTAGATACAATCAGATACAAAAATGTCAGAAAGATAAAAGCTCGTATATGTTTGTTTTTCAAATTTTCAGTGATGACTGAGGTCGAGTTTTAACCACTGGTCAGATATTAGGGTAACGGCTCAAGTAACAGACATGCTTAAGACATAGATCTCAGGTTAACCTAACTTTCTGAGCCTTTTACTGTGTTTAGACTTTTTAAACTATTTTTCTCTCATGCAACAACATCTCACCTAACGTTTGGCTGCTTCTGGATCCTCTGAATTAGTTCATTCCACTTTTATTTTTTCAGTTTCGAAAAAAGGTCAACCCCCAGTAACAGACACTGAAAAATCTGATGATATCCTGTAACAAATAGGATGAGGAAAGGATGAGTAATTGGCAAAAATCTCTTTTTCTCTCGAAAAAGTGAAAAAGTTCTTTATTTTTAGAACCAAAGTTTTATTAAATTCAAATGAGCTTTAAATACCAGCTGACCTCGGGGTAGCAGTTCATAACCTTCCACCACTACCTTGTAAAAACCAACTGGCTTGTAAAATTCAATTTGATAACACTAGATGATTGCACTGTATTCATGGGCCACAGCAACATCAGTTTTACCCACCTAAAGTTCTTATTATTTAAATACAAACTTATGATTGTCTGTTACTGGACGCTTCTTTGTTACTGGTGCCGTTACCCTATTTTACTTAATTATACGTAACAAATTACTAACCCAAGTTTAAATTATAAAATATCCACTTTGCATCTAAAAATGAATATATATTACACCTGTACGTCTAAACAATTTTGAGAACATATAGTACCAAAAGTGATGCTTTTAATTTTATGTACGAGTACATATGACAAACTGTTTTCTTCTGATGAATCTACTTTTAAAAATGTTTTTAAAACCAAAAATGAGAAATTTAAAGCATTCATAAACTTGTTGACAAATGTCCATTAAATCTATACAGTTTATCCTACAATTAAGGGAATATCGGCTTTTACGTCTTAATTTATTATGAAATGTATGTGCTATTAATTAAGGCGAAACATATAAACAAATAATCGATCTCACAATATGTACCAACATAAAAAGATGTAAAAACGAAGAAATTCTCTTCCACAGGCTTAAGCGCTAAAACTTGCCCCTCTGAAAGGTCCCCAGTGAGTGCTTAGTGTCTATTTTCCCATTAATACGAAATTATTTTCTTTCTAAGTTGTCTTATATTGGACACATGCAATATCTCTCTCCCCATTCAATGTTCGTTTGCTTCTATGGTTGCTGATTATTTTTTTCAGGTACATCACCCTTGTCCCTTTTTGTTTCCATCTCTTTTTTTTCTTCTACTAAATTTAATGCATATTTTACCGTTAAAATATATAATGCAGTTATTTTATAGAATACCTAGTTATTCCATGAAATAACTGATCGTGTCCGTTACAGTGTGTAATATGTTATTAATTTGACACTTTAACTACTAATTCTATGAAATAACTAGGTATTCTATAAATTTACTAATGAGAGACAGTTAAAGTGTAAAATAAACAATTTATCTAAAATGAAATAACTAGGTATTCTCTAAATAAACTAATGATAAACATTTAAAATGAAAAAGAAGCAATTTATCTAATTTATGCATCGTATAAATGATATTTATGGAAACGTTCTATAAAATCATTTGTTACAACAAGGGTTACTAAAATGACACTTGGAATTACGAAGAACATTATTTCTAAAACAAAAACATTTTTTGTTGACACACTAGGTTTTACGCAAGCATTTTTAAATCCCTGACCAGTACTCAACTTTGAGCTGTCGTGCAAGATATAGGCTATGGATCATTTTCCACTTTAACGGGCTGCAGATCGTTATTCTATGAAGTAACTAGCTAAACCATGAAATAAAAGAGAGTTTTACAGTTTAACGGACATAAATAACCATATATTCTATAATATAACGGATTTCATACTATAACGGTAACACATACATATTTTTACGTACATGAAAGAAATCAATATCTTATTTACGCAATAGGTGCCGTATTGCTAAAAGTTGAGCTCCAGTTTTAGTATTGAATGTGTAAAATCAGAGCAGACGCAGATGCGTACAGTCGAGCCCGCTTTTTGGAATATAGATTAATAGAATATCCCGTTTACTGTAATAAACTTTCAAAGCACCAAATCGTTGAAACGAGTCATTTGAATCCCAATGAATAGAATATCCCTCCTATTAGAATATATTTTTATGGCTAATTGGCTATTCATTTCAGCGGGTTCGACTGTATTTCAATCCTAAGGCACTTGCTTAGTTTCAATTAATGATTCAAGTAACATACGTTTTTTTTTTCAAAACGTTTCAGTTTTTTTGCTTGCTAATAATATTTTAGCAAGCAAATATTCGATAGAACGGTTGCAAAATGGTAATATTTTATAAAATGTATTTTTATTCTTACATGGCGATGTAATTGTGTAATGCGTCAATGAAAAAATATTCGTCTGAAGCACAGTCGATTTTCTATAATATGCTCAAAGATATTGCAATGCAACCCATGCATGGAATTGCTCGTTACAACCGAGTTCTCATAAATACGAGTTCATCAAAAATAAATCATAAAAATGCACATACCTGTTTTCTTCTTTTCTACAGTACCGAAGTAGTTGATTCGAAAGAAATATCGGCATTAGTACTTTTGGCATTGGATACATTTTGGATTTTTTCTGCACGTTAAAAGTCATAGAGTATTTTGAGGGTTTATTCAGTAAGTTATCGCCCTATAGCCAGGGCTAAGGCAGACATACATGAAATACAACCGCCAGCTCAGTCAATTCCGCCGAGTGGTCACTCGTCTAGTCATTGCTAATTCTATGTTAGCTACCAGTTTGTTTGGCACTCTTGGCTTCCTTAAGAGGTTTTCCGCCTCCAGCTCAGTTAGTCCTATGCCGGGCTGATGAATGCTAATAAGCATGAAACTGCAGTAATCGGCTGGAATTGACTGAGCTGGCGGTTGTATTTCATGTATTTTGAGGGTTGTTTATCTCTGAATTATTCACACTTATCGTTATAGATTTTTTTTTTCCAATCCGCATTAGCTTGTATTTGGTCTGCAATATCATCGGAAGTATTCCTCAGAATTGATAACATTTGTGTCGAAAAATCTATAGTTTTCAAATGATTCTCTACGTCTACAAATTAAAAAATAGGGACGTTACAACTTGTTCTTAAGATTCGTGATGCATCAGTGGATTTATTTTGACTTTAGAGTCATAGAGAATGTTTCCAAGGAAAGATAGGTTGATTTGGAAGTCAATAAAAATGCTATGATCACAAAAATATTCACGCATTAAGCGAGGATCGAGCATTAAAGCTGGTTATGCTTCCATAGACCTAACCATTGTACCAAATCCTCATGATTTTCTTTCTAAATCCGGATTTTCGTTAAATCAGGACACGATTTATATGAATTCGATTGCAATACATTTTGCGTTTTCATTTTGCGTTTTTAGTTGTACTCAATTTTAAATTTTATGACAAATCTTATACAAATAACTCTTATATTTTAAGTTCGCATGTGTGCTTATACACAATTTGAAACTTTAAAGTTAATAAGTATCCTAAATATTTGTAATTTAAGGTTTTTTCTACAGTGCAGCTACGTTTCAAAAACTGCACACGTCATTTTTTAATAGAATTATATTTATTTATCTATGTTTGAAAATAAGCATCCGCTTTATAAAGAAATCAATATCTGTAAAATGCACTAAATCCTTTAGCAAATACTTTCAAAATGCTTCAGAAAATTTTGAAAAGTAGTTGTAGAAATACTTTGTAATGTACTTGTGCATTTTCGAATTCGTACTGTGTGTATTTTGAATTTATGTACGTCATTTTTCCAGTAATAGAACCGAGCTCAATGATGTAAAAAAGCAGAATCGTTGGCTATCTGCCAATTCCAAAAAAGAAGTCCACAATTGAGAACACACAAAACTATCCTCCTGACCACGTCGGTTCCTACTGATACAATCTTGATGGCTTTGGCTGCATTATCCTTTCCTTCTAGATTTTTTCTACTTTATTGGTTCCGTTAGAAACCGTTAAAAATGGAATGAAACCAATCGGGACAAAATGATAACATATTCTTTAGGAAGAATTTTCTTTTTTTTTTCTTTTTGATTTATTTATTTTATTTACCCATTTCTTTATAAAGAACAATGAAAAACCGAATGATGTTCTTTTAAAAATACATTTTCTGATTCTAAATCGCATGTGGGTTATTTCTGAGACACAGCTGTTATATGACTTTATTTAAGTTGTAACCTTCTTTTAAAAAAAAGTTGGCCAAACGTACAGAAGTAAAAGTAAAAGTATTCTTTCTCTCTACTGCGATAAATATACTTCTTTTTTGAGAAACAAAAAACTAATGGCAATACAAATGATAAACATTTTTGTTTACCATCTTAAGTGAATTTCTTTAACTAAAATAACAAAATAAAGACTGCAGCTTTGTTATTACTTTCGGTAGCGTAAATCAAACGATACGACTCTAATTATTCTTGACGAGTACTGCAGTCCTAGACAAAAATATAGGACCGACAACAATAACGTGACCAAAAGAGTGTAAGTTAGGAAATAAAGCTGTTTAATGCATTTAATATTCGTATAACTGTAGCAACAATCAACAGTCAGAAAACAAGTAGTAAAATATAATGATATACATGATATATGTCATACGTTACTGACTTGTGTTTTGCAGCAAGACAGTAAATGGACAAAATTATTAGACTGCTATGCTAATTTTACACCAGGTAGAAAATGTACAAATAGCTATAATCTTTCGAAAAATACATTTTATCCCTATTCAAGATGACTAATTGTTAAATAATTAGAAAAGTATATGCCACAATTTATTATTCATCATTATAATCCAAAATATAAAACGCTTTTATAAGTACACCGTCTAAGTTTTACTTCTAAAAGTGTACACATACGCCCAAAGCAGCAACAAGAGTACACAATGTATTATTCCTCATTTAAATCCAAAGTAGGGTCTGGTGGGGGAAAGTGGTCAAGGGGGTAAAGTGGTCATTCGTCAAATAAATGGCTATAGCTTGGAAATAAATGTTCGAATGAATGAAACTTTTATTATAGAGTAGGGCAGGTAGAAACTGCATTTTGAATACAAAATGTTACAACTGGAAAAATTTTATTTGGTAAAAAAAAATATTTTGTGTGAGTATGAAAAGTTTTGAAATCTAAACACCTCTTTTAACTTCCTTGGGAAATTTTGTTTGTTAGAATTATGAACAAATTGACTGCATAGGAAGCTTCCTACATGTCTCAAGAACTCTTACTCATTAGCAGTTAGCTGAATCTCTTTTAGATAATTTTTTAGAACAATTTAAGTAAGATGAGGTAAAGTGGTCATAATATTAGGCTATGCAAATATTTTTCTTCTAATGTCACTTAATCGTTAAGTATAAGGCAGATATAAATTAAATATTAATTTCACTTAATATATATTGTTTTACAGTAAACGGTAATGTTTTTACAGTAAATATACTATGCATATACTTGTGTAGGCACTTGTATAGACGTATTCACATAAGTGCAACAATAAATACGCATATGCGTATCTGCAAGTATTTTTAACCAATACAGATATACATTCGGCTATACACGTATATACTCGCTTATACTCGTATATATATAAACACATATATACTCAGGTAGATACGCGTATGTACTCGAGTAGACACACATACAAGCATAGGATATACAAAAAAACAGGGTGAGTTTAAACTTTTGAGCAAATTATTAAAATGTGTTAGAGGGGAGGATATGAAGCAAGAATCACACAGAAGGAACATATGGTCACAAACAGAATGCTGATGCGCTACATGCACGCAAAGCCAGCGACTGATTAATGCAAAGAGGTCACAAATTTATTACACACATACGATTTTACACAACATTTTAGGTCTCAAGAAAGTTTTAAAGCGATTGATGAAATTTGTGGCCTGCAGCTGTAAAACATGTGTGTCGCAATCACAAACCACTCTCTTTTGCAATAACGAGACTTTTGAAAAAGCTTCATCTGTCGCTGCGCCTTTGTTGCGACTATGTGCAGTCTTTTAACAACTGCTCTAAATATTTCTTAAAAACTAAAATGTTGGGGGTAAAATCATCTTTGTGTAACAAAATTGCGATTTGTTTGCATCCATCAGTTTCTGGCTTTGTGTGCATGTAGCGCGTCAGCGAACATAAGTTCCTTATAATTCTTTACTTCTTATCCTCCCCTCTCACACTCCTTAGATTTTACGTAAGAGCTTGAATTCATTATGTAGGCATACATGTATATAAGTTATATACTCGTGTATACATACATCTACTGGTATATGCACGTAAATGTACGTATATACGTCTATACAGGTATATAATCGTGTTTGCACGTATACATACGTATATACTCGTGCTTCACAATGTATATATATAAGAGGAGACACGTACAAACACGCACTGGATGTATCCACGTATTAACTCGTGTATACCTGTAAATGTGTGTATGTACACTTATATATGCGTGTATACGTCTACTGTACACGTATATACTCAGGTATGCACGTAAGTACTCGAGATACAAGTGCATACACGCATATGATGTTCGTTTACATGCGTATACATCTGTACGTAAATGTGACACGTACGTACACGTGACACGTATATACTCGTGTAGACATGTATGCACTCCTGTAGGTAATCACTTATACATGCTTATATACCAGTGTATACGCGTATACACTTGAGTAGGCACGTGCATGCATGTATCTGATGCATACATATATCTACTCATATATGAACGTGTTTACTAATATTTACACGGCACGTATACACTCGTGTACACACACATATGCTTGTGCATATACTTGTTACTATAAAAATAACCGAAATTTACAAATATTAGGGTTGTTTATAACGGTTTTGCATCTATTTGCAACTGTGACCACTTTACCCCATGCTATGACCACTTTCCCCCACCCCATGGGGTAAACTGGTCATAAATACAAAGGGAAAAGAAATTGTTATAAAACTACTTAAATCAATATTTATTTTCCTAAAACTCAATGTGCTGTGTTCTTTATTAATGCAATGTAAAATAAAAACAAAAAAAGTTAAAATGTATAGAGAACTTATTGTTTCTATTACTCACATAAGTTGAAAACCTACGATTTTATGACCACTTTACCCCACCAGACCCTATAAAACGCTTTTATAAATACACCGTGTAAGTTTTACTTCTAAAAGTGTACACATACGCCAAAAGCAGCAACAAGAGGTTCAAAACGGAATAAAAGCAGCTAGAACCGATTCAAAGCTTTTTTGAGCACCGTGTATCTTACTTTCACGATCAAGTAATCTTTTAATAAATCGTATTCAGTAGTTTTATATACTTAAACTCATTTGTTTACTTTGTTCAAGAAATACCAATTTATTCTACGAAGTAACGTATTACACTTTGACAGAAACAAATACAATCTTTATATGAAAAGAATAAACATATTAAAATAAACAAAAAATACTTTACACCACGTCGGTTTCCACTCATACAATCCAGATGGTTTTGACTACATTATTCTTTCTTTCCTGATTTTTCTACTTTATTGGTTCAGTTAAAAACCGTTGAAACGGTAACGGTGTTAAATTGAGTAATTTCATGCACTTTGACTCATTTGTCTAGTTTCTTCAAGAAATGCCAATTTATTCTACGAAATAACGAATTACACTTTAACAGAAACATATGCAACCTTTATATGAAAAATTAAACAAATTAAAATAAACCAAAAATACATTATAATTCTGAATTCCTACAAACAGCGATGCAGTTAATTCCTGAATATGCTTATTTAAATTTTTGTAAATACATATATTGTCGCTACACACATAAAAAAAACCACACAAACACTGCATTTCTACTTCTGACTTAATATAATTAACTATTCTGATGATCTCCGGAAAGTGCCTCATTAACATAACACTTGCAGAGCTAGCTCCACCGAAATGCACAAATTTACAGCCCGACGCACTGTTAATAGCCTACCAAGGAGCTACTTAAACTAGGTGACTGCCCTAGAGAACTAAGAGATACGGTTATAAACATTGTAAGGAAGAAATTCTGATGACATCGTGAGAATGCATAAAGTTTCTGTTCTGCCGGAGCGAGGCAACTTTAAAGGTCTTAAATTCTTAATGGAACACACATGAATGCATTCATTTACATGAAACCCATTTTCACATGTAGGTATTAGAGGAAAATTACTTAACTATGTCAACGTTGTGTGATTTGTTGCTTGGGCTTTAAGTGCTTGTTATTTGAAATGAGTAATTTTAGGTGGGCTATAAGCTTGGGTGTTTCCAATGTTTGTCATTAAGATACCTATGAGAGGTTAGATATTGGGTTCTATATTGCATTTAGTGCTGTAATGTGTAATGGAATATGTTGAGAATTAAACGTCTAGGAATCTAAATCTATATTTTTTTGTAATGAATTTAGTTATCAAGCATCGCAAACATATTGCTCAAAAATTCAACTTTAAGAGCCCGATCATAAAATCATTTGTTACAAAATCATTAATACGTTTTTCTCTATAATATAAGGTACAAAATAAGAACGGTAAAGATAATTTAAAAAGTAAAAGATGCATAAAACTTTTCAATTTTGCTAAGTTCTTGGCGTGATAAAATACAGGTTTTTTTTTTAAATTATATAATAAATCGACTATCAGGTAGTTTAAATTTAATTTAAAAAATCAGAATAAATTACTACCTAATTAAACAATTTTCAGTGAATCATGTAATGTAAATGTTGATTACAATTATATAATTTAACGTCGTTCAAATAAAAAAAGTCGCTAACATTGGTGACGCAGACCGTTCCTTTTTTAAAGATGTTTCCTAATTAGTTTAATTCGAGCAGTAACGCGTTAAATTTTTATTTTAACTTAATTAGTTGTTTGTGATTAAAACATTATGCACTGAAATGTCAAATTGAAGTTATCTGTTAAGAAGATGGTATTATAAGCATAATCAAGTGCTATTCTTTTGTAAATTTATCATTATATTTTTAAAGACATACTGAAAATACGGTTGTAAATTTATGTCAGTAAAAACCTTTGTTCGACACAACTATTTCATGTTAATAAAAGGACTACTTTTATTTTACTTTTAGACTATATTTATTAGCACTACAGGTTTCATTTAACTAATTCAGAACTTTGAGGAGAAGTGGGCCTGCTTCACGCCACGCTACTTTGTTGAATCAAATTTCGAACGGATGAAACTGTAACAAGGACTTTCTATTAGAAAGCATAACTGGGAAAAAGGAATCACCTGGCATCCTTCACACGACAGTCAACCGTGCCTGGTGTGCCGGCACAACAGGCTCAGTTGATTGTGGTCTGAACGATGACAGGCGATTTTTCCAACCGGTTACATTTCCTAACAACCGCCTCGCCCGCTCGTAAGCTGATTCAATTAAGTTGTCTCGTAAAACGAAGGAATTTAAAGACGGCATATGCAGTCAAAATTCATTTTTAAAATAACTTCCGAAAACAAAATTAAGATAAGACTAAAATAGTGTTAAAAGTTTCGTTCAGCAACTTTAACGCAGCCCTCACAACTATGGTTGTGTTCGATGAGCGACCAGTAGTTCACCGGTCGGTTGATGACAGGACAAATAATGACGTCATCTCCAATGCTTTAGCATTGGCTGGCCTCATTAGCTGTCACGTGATCAATCAACCGGTCGTTACCGGTTCAGCTCGTCGAACGTTGTTGTTGTTGTTGTCTTGTTCCTCCTGTTCTAGTCGCTAGGCTAGACCAGATCCACGAGTCAAAAAACCTTCAAAAAGTCGAACACTAGAAGAGGACTACAATAAATATCCTCCCTGGTAAGGCCAGCGCAGTTCAACAGAAGTCAACGGACCCCCTCAAGTCCTGCTGACCTCCTCAACGTGGCGAGGGGGTGTTCCTGGGCGGAATGGGTGAAGAACGTCGGGAGTTTTTACTCCTGGTAGGGCCACCCAAGGCGTGAAGGCCACTCCATTATGCTCAACTAAGGTTAGCAGCCGAAGGAGCTGATTCAGTCTTCTGCCTTCTGGTGCTCCAGGGCTTGTACTTTCAGAAGGTGTAAACACTTTTCCTTTCATTCATGAGTCGTCGAACGTAAGCTATGGCACCTATTATTCTAATTGTACGAGAATGTAACTGCAACGCCATCTACCGTGTCTTTGATTACTGGAATCCTTATGAAAGTCTATCTTTTTCATGGAATCTCCTTTTTTCCCCTTTTGTTGCAATGGTGTAACTCGAATGTAAATGTTTAGCATGCGCTTTCTTGTTTTTTGAGAACGTTTTTGAAAATGAGCTGTGACATACCTAAAACGGAAAAGTCCCACCCTTACCACCTTTATCTTGGCTTTTGTCAGTTTTCGTGGTTTATGCAAAAGTACCATATTCTTTACCCTAAAATTTATCCTTTCTTTTTAATGCAATAAAATTGCAAAGTTGTAACTTAAAAAATATTTATGTGTAACGTAGTTACGATACATAAAATAAAATTGGTTTTTGAATGTTATTCTTTTTTTTTAATAGCTTATTTGTATTTCAAGAGACTAATGTGAATAAGAATAAAGAATTGTGGAACATTTCGGCGATCTTAATGGAACCTTGGGTTTTCACAGAACAAGACTTAAGAAACATTGCCTTAAAACCATAAATGTAACATTCCCGGAGAAGATCTTGATTTTGTACCTCTGACGCATGTCGCTACGTTGAAAACCCTGGACATTGAAATAACGTACTTGTCCCTGGATATCACACAAACGGGATAGTGCTCACTTATTACATTGAGGGTTTGTGATGCTGTATGGTATTTTTCGCAATTCCCTGAAGCGACAATTCTACGAAAACCATGTTGTCCTGAGGAAAATTAACGAAAATTAAGCTGTCAACTTAATCAGAAAAATGAACTCGGAAATTTAAATTTAGCGTACCTAATGGGGAAAACATATACAATACTATAGAAAGTTAAAATTAACGAATAAAATACTTTGGGTTTAAAAAAGGTTGTACTATAATAAACGCCCTTTAACAATTTCTCAAAACAAGTATTTTAGAAATTAAATTAAAAACAAAATTCAATTATTGTTACCTTTATTATAGCTATTTGAGGTTAAAAATAATTTAAATAAAATTGTTTCTGATAAAAGCCTTTTTAGCATATGAATCCTTCGTAATTCTATGTAAAGATTCTATGTTAGAAGTTTTTGCAATCTTAAAAATTTTGCAAGTTCTTTTGTTTTTGTATTTGTAAGTGGTAGTGAGGTTATTTCTTATAAATGATAAAAAACGATGCAGTTACTTTATAATGCATTTCTATATGATTTTCTTTCAGATCATTACCCAGATTGTAATGCTATTTGATCGCTGTATATTTTTCATTTCCTTTCATTTAAAAAATCGACGTTTAAGAAAGCGTTTATGTTCCTCTTTTAGAAAAAGTAAAAATATATTTATACTACTTTTTAAACTAAAAATTTTATAAAATTCCTCAAAAGCATGACTGTTGCTACCTATACGTGTAACCCTTACAATTTCGTATGAAAAAGACAAATTAAATTTGTTTACGAGGGAAAAAATAGTTTGAAATAAATAAAAATAATATTTGATTAAAAAAGAAATAATCCAGATTCTTAATCTGCATTTAGTATTTTTTTTCTTTGAAGCAACAGTAAAACGTTATGGTTAAGAAGGAATTCCCTCCCAAACATAGTATTAAATCTCCAAATTGAAATTAATGGATTAATTTGATGGTTGGATTCTTTCTTAGGAATTCCGAATATTTAAGACGTTTAGGTTTTTTTTGAGAGTAATTTTTGCTGCATACGATCTCTTTTTATTGTGTGTTTTTTCGTGACTCAAGTGATTAATGATTTTTTCCCTCTTCGTAGAAATATTTTTTTAATATATTTAACAGGGATTTAAAAATAAAATACTGTGTAACTGTTAAATCACGCATTCGGAATTTATTACACATTGGTCAACATATCAGATGAATTGTATAAAAATGTTTTAACATTATTTACCTTATATTTAAGCAGTTTAATATTTTATGTTAGTAATTTTTTAAATGTAGTTCAGTTCAAATTTTTACACTCGTACGCTTTGGCACTTTCATATTTAAACACTGCACTCTACTATCAAGCATTCTATTACTAAAATAAACATTTTTGCTTGGAGTCAAAGAATTCACTTTGAATGGAGCTTAGAAAACATATACTGTTTTTAAAATGAATCACTATTTCATTTTCAAAAAGGTGTTTAAATATTTAAACCGATCAAAAGTTCTTAAATAAATTTTGAAGCTGATACGTAATGATAATTACTACGTAATTCTGTCTTTTTCCAAAAATTATGATCATTTAGTTCTGGATAAAATTATTCTTAATAAACTTTTTTCTCAACAAATAATCATAACGTCAGAGCATCTACGTTCCTCAAGGGGGTAAAAAATTGATACAGCATGTTAACAGCAACCAAGTTAAACCATAAACATTTTAAGAAAAATTATATCTGCTTAGTGTAATTTATAAAGAAAAAAGCAATAGGAATAAATTATCAAAAATTGGACAAACATTTAATTTCTAAAACAGTTTTTGAATATTAAATTCAAATGAAGATTTTATACAATGGCGTCTCAAAACTAAGAATTAATAGAGCCTAACCACTGTTCGGATTCCGGAAAGTTCAGACTTACCAGATGGCTTACTTAAACTCTTGTTAATAGCTGAATAGTGAATTGAAAATCTTCTTTTAAAGTTAATAACGAAGCAGTTTTACCCCTCGTAAAGCATGAGTATTAAATACATCATCTACGTTATAAGTGCAACATCCCACCATGAAGCCAGTTCATTATGTTAAAAAAAGATTACACAGAATTTATTTCTACCTAATAAGATACAGACCTGCTTTATACAGGTGTCCGAACATTTAAAATCATAAAACACGTAAATAAAACTATTAAACATAAAAAAAAAAAGAAAAAAAAGAAAAGCAACAAATTGTCTTATGAAATATGCGGTTTGAACGATAATACTTTACATGTTCACGAACATGTTTGTGTGCATTCGTGTCAAATTGTGCACAATTGCTGGCATTGGTACACAATCTGAACATATACGAATCATCCAAGTGGCCAAGAAGTTTTACAATCCATGCTAGCTAGATCCTGGCATGAACTTGAGTACCGTTTTAGCGTAATTCAGACATCGTCCGCAGGGTTCGTTCACCACGTTCAGCGGACAGACGTACATTTTCGGAAAAAGGCGAAGCATTCATATATTGCGGGTGCACGTAAAGCCCATGACAGTACTCTCACCCAATAGAGAAAGCATGCTCATCTTCTGGACACCAATGAAATGGCAGCCCAACTGGACGGACGTCAAATATCTAGCTTATCGTCACGTTGACGGGTTCCATGCAGTACGGTTTGCTGTCATGGCAACACCGACTGAAATCTGGTTTTAGGGAGAAAATATTGTCGATGTCGTTACGCGCTTACGATATGTGAATGTTTCTTTAGTTTAAACAATAAATGTACAGTATACACAATCAAGCCTTTTAATTAAAGGTAGTGTTTTCTCTTTAATAACGCACTTAAACACCTCATATTATTTTTGTGCTGCGTACTGTGACGGTACATAGCCCCCTTTAAACATAATAATGAGCTTTTTCTTTTTGCTTTTGTTGTCATAAAAAAAATGGCGAACCGGTGAAGTATTATTGTGCAAAGCGCATATCCATGAGACAATTTGTTGCTTGTCTATGATTTCTTTTAATGTGTCAAATACTTTTCGGTCATCCTGTATAGTATTGTATTAAATTTAAAGTCTGCTAAAAAGAAAAATCAAATAAAAACTCACTTATAGCCTTTGAATCGAAGTTACTGATTTTTCCTTTTTTCAAACCTAATTATCTAATTTTTGGCCTTAACTTTACAAGTGGATAGACTATCCAAAATTTCTGATTTCCGAAATTCTGTTTTTTTGGAGTTATATTTATTTTTCTATCAGATTTATTACAACAATCATTTCATCTCAAATTCAACTTCATATTTGTGTCGTAAATTTCAGAGTTGTGCAACTGTATACTTGAAAATGTGTATTTTTTTTTTGGATAAATGGTGCAATATTTAATTATATATGGTCAAAAAAACGCAAACCTTACTTTTTAATCTTTAATGTCTAGGGTCAAGTAGTAGCTAATTTATTTTTCCCTAACGATAAGTTTACAAAAGGGTTTAATATCTAAAACATAAATTGCAAGCAGTAGTTCATTTTTACACATTTCAAGTAAAAATATCGAAAAACTAACATATCCACTAAAAAAATTAAAAATATTAACGAAGTTACAATTCACAGAAAACAAAGACATAAATTAAATTAGGCAGTACCTCGTTGGCATTAGTTCTTGTATGTGTAACTTAAAAGCCAGAATAAATCAGCTTTCAGTCTTACATCGATCCTTTTTGCTTGGTATAAGAAACAATAAGATATTAAGAAAAATATCGTGAATAAGCTTCTTAAAAAACACCGCTTTAGGTATTGTTAATTAGTTGGAACCGCTTCATTAGTGTATAATTTTCATTTGTTTTTCCTACTTTCTGTAAATAGGCTTAAAAAAGAGGATTTCGCCGATCTCGATTTAATTTTCAAGAATTTACTTTTTATCAAAAACATGATTTTTTTAGTTTAGTGTCTTATTAAAAAAATATGATCATTATCTTGTTACAAAGAAGATGAAACTTTTTAAAATAAAGGCAAAAAATACGCTTAAAAATAAATTCCATTTTAAACTATGTTACTTGTTTGAAGTTTCATGAAAAATATTTTTTCTGATACATGCTATTAAAATCGTAATCTTTTTTTGTGGGCAATTTCTTTTAATACTTTAGTGTGTAATTTATGTAAGAATGAATAAAATACTTTACATAATCTTCGCATTTTATTTTACTTTTTGAATGTTGTAAGAAAAAAAAAATCTGAATGAAACGTTTTTTTTTTTTTTTGGCATGTTTTAAATTTCTGAAGAAATCTTTGAATTGAGATAAGTTATCTTTAAGATAACATTGGTTCTCTTCAACCAATTTTTATTTACTTACTTTTACTCACTTTAAATCTAATTAATTTTATAGATTAATAACTTCAAAATTGTTTTCAAAGTGGCTACAGTTAGAGAAAACGTATCATTCAAAATTGTAATTTTGATTGCTGCTTAATGGCATCCGTTTTGAATACGTAAACATTCAGTGCGCCAATGAATGTGCAACAATGGATTAACGCGCCAAAGTACATCATTTGTGACGTTCCAAATACCACGCCTTATTTTGGACATAAAAGCAACGAAAAAAAATACGACTTTAATTCTCCGAAATAACTTAATTTACCTTAAAAATATACCAATTAAAATGAAAAAATACCTTATTAATGAACTATATAACAATAAGGGTCTCATGAATTAAATGAAAGTAAGACATATAACGTTAGTTTCTCTAAAATGAAATTTTACTATATTAACCAATGTCTGAATTTCCAAAAATGACATTCCGGTACAAAGCTAATTCTTCAAGATAAAATTTTCCTCTTAACGATAGACATGTCTGCAATATTTATCGAGAACCCCATGAATGAAAACTCAGTTTATGAAAAGGAAATTTATTCCGCAAAACTTAATTCAAACGCTGTTTTGAAACGTTTCTTACTCGTAACTTATTTTTTTTCTTTCCCCTTCTGAAAGAGCAGAGTGTGTTAAAAGAAGTTTTCTGCATTCGTTAGGAAGGACTTTTGTTAGCGGGGAATCCCTGTCACGCATTATACTCTTGAATTTATTTTGTGTGAAAGGAAGAATGGTAAATATTCTTTTCAGCAACATCCTAGAAAAAGAAAAGGAGAACATATGTTTCTGTGATAACAGAGTTAACATTTATCAAAACTTTTACACAGACTTGTATTTATTTTTCTTTAAAACGTATCATTTAAAAAGAGAATGTAAAAACTTGTAAAAATTAAATGATTGTTGTTGTACTTAATAACGACTGACACATTGACGATACGAGTAACAGAAAATATATACATATTTTTTCTACAATTAATATATATACATATATATCAGTTATAGAAAGATAAATAAGATATCTTTTCAGCAACACCCTAGAAAAAAGGAAAAAGAACATGTTTCTGTGATAACAGAGTTAACATTTATCAAAATTTTTACACAGACATATATTTATTTTTATTTAAAACGTAATATTTAAAAAGAGAATGTAAGAATTTGTTTAGGTTAAATGACTGATTTTGTACATAATAAAGACTGACACATTGAAGACTGATACAAATAACAGAAATTGCATATATATAATCTTTCTATAATCAATATTTACATATTAATTAAGAAATATAAATATTCTTTTCAGCAACATCCTAGAAAAAAAAGAGAGCATATGTTTCTGTGATAACACAGTTAACATTTATCAAAACTTTTACAGACTTGTATTCATTTTTCCTCTTTAGTTACAGAAAGATAAATAATCTTTTCAGCAACATCATAGAAAAAGAAAAACTGAACATATGTTTCTGTGATAACAGAGGTAACATTTATAAAAACTTATACACCTATTTGTATTTATTTTTTTTCAAACGTAACATTTAAAAAGATAATGCAAGCTTTTGTTTAAGCTAAACGATTGATTTTGTTCAAAATGATGACTGACATATTGACACCTGATGCGAGTAACCGGAAATAAACAACGCTTTGTAGCACAAATATAGATATTACTGCAGGCACGTGTTACGGGGCTTCAGAGAACACCTTTTTCAATGCAACTGTGAGCTTCTGAATGTAAAGACACGCGTTAAAAGTAAAAGGATGTCTTTACATGTAAAAGCTTATTATTTTGCATTAAAAGGGGGATTCCTGAAAACCCTGAAACACGTATCAGCATTAATATGTATACCTGTGATACAAAACGTTGTTTAATGTCAGTTACTTAAATCCAGTAGCTCATTATTTTACATTGAAAAGGGTATTCCTTGAACCCACAAAGCACGTGTTAGCAGTGATCTGTATATTTGTGGAACAAAACGTTTGTTATTTCCTGTCACTTATCGGCAAAGATCTGCATTTATTTCTTAACTGATACGGCTATTTAACTACCTCTCCAACTTGATTAAATCATTTTATAAAAAAAACACACAATAAAAGAAGCAGATACATTAAAAATTGATAATTTGAACATATCTCAGAATGTACTTTTATTATTCTCGATCTTTATTTTACATTAAAGGGGAAGTGAAAACTTTTCTTTTACGCTACATCTCCAAAAGAAAATGCTCCCATGATAACTGAACTTGAAATTTATCAAAAATTTTACACCAAATTGTTTTTCTTTCTTTTGAGAATATATTTAAGAAATGCTGATGTTAGTTGAATGACGGCTTTGGTAAGTCATTACAACAAACACATATACAAATTATACAAATATTTGCCTTCATCTTTAGCTTAAAGTAATGAAATGCTAAAGACAAACAGTAAAGGAAGTTGATAAATAACAAAAATGCAGTTAAAAAGTATTCGTCTTAATAATGATATTTATTACAATACAAAACAATAATCTCGAAAGAAAATCGAATGAAATTGTTATCAAAAGAAAGGTTTTTCTTCCGACGTTAAGCAGCGTTCATTGGAAAATCCTCCGAGTAAGGGGTGCTTGACTGTCTCAAAGTGTCGGAGGGGCGTAAATTTATTTAAAATTTAAATAAGTTTATCGTTAACCGAAAACACTTAAAAGACAACGCAACTTTTGAGCTTTATTAGCTCAATTTTAATCGTTACTATTATTTTTACTTCGTTTTTTATTAGAGTAAAATTTGTTAATGCCTTACTCATTGACTTTTTTAAAAGTATACTTGATTATAAATAAAAAAAAATAATTTCATATTTATTTCAGTAGAACTTTTGTTTTTCAATTAAAAAAAAGAAAAAAAAAGATTATCAGGAGCCGGAACATTAGAAAGGTACCGTTGAAAATGAGTTTAATTACTTAAAATTAGAAAGAGAACTGAAGGTGGATTATGTTCTTTAGCTAGTTAAGTTGTGTAGTATGAAGAAGTTTGCACAGACCAAAAACACTTTCTCCACTTAAAATTGCATTGAAAAAACAATCATGATTTTTTTTTTAATTTCATTTCAGTAGCCAAAAAAAAAAAAGGAAATACTACCTCATTGGACCAATCACAGAGCTGTTTTTTGTTTCCCGTAATATATATTGACCGTGCCTGTAGCAGTTTCACGAACTTTCAAAGTAGTGTCATATCTACAGTTCGTTGAGTACAAGAAAAAGTTGTTTGTTTCTTATTTTAGTTTATTATATTAGCTAATAGTTAGAAATAGTAGTAGCTTTAGCGTACCAAAATTAAATATTCATTGTAAGCCGATTAAGGAATAATTTAATATTTAGAATGCAGGTAAAAATATTTAATTGCGATTTTAAAAAATAACAAGAGCTTCTGTCCAGAACTAAACGAGCCTACTTTCCCGAATATCAATATCGACTTTCTAGTATCTGATCAATATTCTCAAAATTAGCAGAAACTGCAAAATTTTTTTAAACACTTTACTAACATTTTCAGTTGATTTCTAGAAATAAAATATGCCACGCTCATCTAAAGAAATAGATGTGTAAAAATAAATAAAGAAACAAATAAAGAAGGAAAAACCTTTTAAACAAAACAGACGATATTATTTTTCATGTAAAAAATCTTTAATCGCTTTCAAAAAGAATTAAAAATAATAAGCTCATTAAAATAAATGCATTAGATTTAACAAAAAAAAAAAATCGTTTGTTTTTCCCCTGCTGCCAAAAAAAAATAAAAAAAGTGCTTTCAAAATCAAATAAACAATACTAAAATGTCAACTTAAAGAAATAATTTTCATCATCAAAAAGAAAAAAAAATGATTTGAATTTTGTCATCTTGAAGTCAAATTATGTTTTTCTCAATCACGAGTGTGTGTTTGTGTGTGGTGGGTATGTGTGTTTGTGTGTGGTGGGTATGTGTGTTTGTGTGTGGTGGGTATGTGTGTTTGTGTGTGGTGGGTATGTGTGTTTGTGTGTAGGGGGTATGTGTATGTGTGTGTAGGCATATGCGTTTGTGTCTGTGTGCAGGTATGAATGTGTGGGTAGTTGTGTGTATGTGTTTGTATGTGTGTGTGTGTGTGAGTGTGTGTGTGTAGTTGTGTGTATGTGTTTGTATGTGTGTGTGTGTGAGTGTGTGTGTGTAGTTGTGTACGTATGCGTGTGTGAGTAGGATATGGATGAAGCCTGGAGACGGTTTTCGCTATAGGAGCAGCATCGTGAGGAGCCGGTCGACGGGATGCTGCAAAGGGTGCTGGTGGGAAAATAAAATGATAGGAATTCAAAAACTGTCAAGTGAGAACAATAAGCAATCGTGATTGCTCAAAAAAAAAAAAAAAAAAAATCGTCAGAGTTTATAACTTTATGTCAAAATATAAAGGCCTCCTCCGCCCAAAATCTGAATACATAAAACAAATCTTGAAAATAAAAACAAATCATACCAACAATAATTAGTTCACAGTAAAGACCTTGGCTGCGGAGTTTGAGTCGGAGCTCATTTCATTTAGGGGTTAAGGAGTCAGATTCGCGAGTTGAAGATTTTTAATTCAAGGACTCGGAGTCGGAATCGGTCACTTTCTCTCAAAGTCAGCAACTCTGCTAATGCTTGCGGAGTAGCAGTCGGACTTATTTTGGGATAAAGAATTCGGAGTCTGAGCCGAAAACTTTAAAAGTCAAAGATTTGGACTCAGTCATTGTCCCTCCGTGTCAAAATTTTTGCCAAAGCTACGGAGCTAGAGTCGGAGTCCGACTAATTTTTGGGGATTGGAATCAGAGTCAGAGTCGACGACTCTAAAATTCCAGGAGTCAGAGTCGGGAGTTGGTCATCAAGAGCTATTTCGAACAAAATTTTTTTGAAGCAAATTCGCCTTTATGTTCGGAATCTATATCGTTTTTTAGTTTCTCTGCAGGCGCTAATGTTAAGGGATTTGAACTGTTCGAAATTGAACGTAAATTTGTTTAAATCAAAAATATATTTTCTATGCATGAGGTTCTTCATCAAGATCTTTTCCTAACAAATTTTGTTTGAAGCGAATTCGTCTGTAAGTTTGGGATTTATCTTCGGCTGGAATTTCCCCGTAGGTGCTAGTGTTAAGTTTTTTTGATGTGTTAAATATTGAACGAAAAATTGTTTAAATTAAAAAGTAAAACATGGGAATGAGGTGTCCTCGCCGAAATGTTCCGAAGAAAAAAGGTTGGTTCTAACCGAACTACTTATTCAAAAGTTATTGGGG
Organism: Uloborus diversus; assembly: GCF_026930045.1. Classification (NCBI taxonomy): domain Eukaryota; kingdom Metazoa; phylum Arthropoda; class Arachnida; order Araneae; family Uloboridae; genus Uloborus; species Uloborus diversus. The sequence goes on along the minus strand of NC_072734.1, from coordinate 116,027,592 downwards.
GGGAGGGGCAGAAAGTCAGACAGACAAACAGACCGACATACACTTTTCCACTATTTCAATACCTTAATTTCCAATTTTTAACTTTTAGATATTTATTTATTTTTGTCCTTTTTTTTGTTTTTTTTGCGATAGTTTGAAGGTGCATTAAGCCTTATTTCATGCCTTTCTTCTTATTATTTATTTTTTTTTACTAGGAAAGTAGGCTAAGAAATTAAATCACGGACATTTTAGCAGTAGTATTTCAAAAATCTTGTTTCTTTTACTGAATGACTTCATTTGCTGCGTATTTGTGTTGTATATTGGCGAAATATTATGGAAAGAAGTTGCCCTTATTTTTAACATCTCTTGCTCATTTGTGTTGCAGTCTGAAGTGCCAATACTTTTAACAAACAAAATACATGCTAAGAAATGCACTTGTTAAACTTTCTGATGAGCAGAAATATTAAAATGCCATCTTAGATGCCTTACGAATAAATGTAAATTTAATTTTAAAATTTTATGACGTTAGCTTTTTAATATAACTGCCATCGAATGTCAAACGACATTTCCTGCACTTCTTTCAAACGTTAAAAGTTATTAGATAAAATATAAGTGATCAGAGGAATTACTTATTAGCAATAAACAGACTATGACACTTTACTGACAGAATTGTGCGTTTAATGTGCGGTAGTCATGTTAAATTTGGGTGGTGGGACAAACTAACCACATAAATTAATGGACGTGAATGGCAACTGTCGCATTACAACTATTTTTTGAAAAATGGTGATTAAACGATCAATACTTTTTCGTATATTAATTAAAAAGAAATTGTACCAAACAGTGCAGTGAGATAGTGATCATTTGTTGTTGTTGTATCGCTCAATAGACTAAAAGTGCTGCGCGTTGTGATTTTAAGTTTTTAACATTTTCATCTGCTACTACACATGTAAGTTAATAGTCGATACTAATAAGGCATTGCTTTGAATCAGTGCATTTCCGAGGTTTAAGATACTGTAAGCCAAAACAATTGTACATTGTGTATCTTTCAATACGTGTGCGGTTTTATGTTCCGTAATGTGGTTGGATAAGTCATGTGACACACTTATTGTGTTTGTTTGGCTCTTGGGAGTCATGCCATCAGTGCGATAACATAAAACTGAAACAATTAACGAACTTACTGATGGGCTGTCTTGCTGCTGTGGATCGATACCAGGGGTAACCTTGCAGTACCCCAGCAGCAGATATATTGTACCGTTAAAAACAAAATCATAAATACTTCTTTCGTACAGTCGCCTCTGTTTGGAGTAGTGTGGTGTTTGATGGGGTTGTACTTTAACAAAATGGAACGAAATCATCTTCAGCAACAAACTTATAATTAATTTGAACTCTAATGACAATCGTGTGTGGAGGCCCGTGGCGAATGCCATAATAGTGCATTTGCTTCTCATCATCGCACTCTCAGCTTGTTTGATGTTATGGGGTGCTATTGCATGAGATATATGGTCACCCTTAATATTAATGCATAGCACCATCACAGCCCAGCGGTACGTAAATCACATTTTTCAGTTTTAACAGTTAGTACTCACATCAGGGTCATTTTTTAGTTGCACTATGGTCAACCATATATAGCAAGTGTGTCACAGGACTTCTTTCGCCATATTATCTCCTTCTCTGGATGGCTCGATACCCTGTTTTTAAACAAATTGAGCGTATGTGGAATGATTTGGGATGGTAAGTAGCACAGCTTACAAATTTGACAAAATTAAGGACGTATTTACAGTAACTAGACATAGCAAAGCATCGTACGAGACAGTTTTGCTTCAATACTCGCCTGTACCGCCTTGGATATTAAAAATACAATAGACTCAGGGTACAAGAACCTTCTCCTATGTTATTTTTCCTGTAATAAATGATCATTTTGTGATCACCTTCTTTTTTAACGTTGTCCTTCTGCGTGTAAAATTCTATTTCATTCATCAGCACTTCTTGATGCGTCGATTTTTTAATAGAGTAAATTTTTGTGCAATATGATTTGAAACAACTGGTAAAAAAGAAAAGTTTTGTTCTCCTTAATTCCACTGAGTTCATCCTAAATATCATCAAAATGATTTATGTTACTGTTTCATCTGGAAACATTACTTAACGTTCGACCCAATTAGGCGTTAACATTAGCAAATGGTTTTCTGATACAATATACCCGAATCTTGAAAAAACAGGGCCATTTAATCACTGAAATAACAGTAAAAGAAAAAAAAAACTCGAAAGTATGGGTAAGAATAACTTTGGCATTTTCCCAAGCAAGAACTGAATAGTTATTTTCGGACAGAGTTTGGACGACCCAAAGGACGTTCCTTACCAAAATACTCTAAAAGATTGGGTCAAGTCTGACCATTTATTTTTCATTTTCTAAAATGCTTTAGTAATTTTAAGTACGGTTTGAGGATGGACAAATAAAAACTATTTGGGGACTGCTACTTAAAGACACATGTTTTTTGCGAGGATCTTTACTGCTGAAAATTTAATACAAAATATGTTTTCCTAATGAATGCCACATAATAAAGTATTTTTTTCAAAAAACGTTTGTAGGCTTTAATTCGTCCGCTACCAAGTCGAAAAATGCCATGGAATAGGGTCTTCTTCTGTCGAAAAAAAAATTAATTCGGTGTTAGTTAACATGCAATATTTTTGGGAAAAAAAATGATCAAGATATAATTCAGAATTATAACTAAGATTTCTAACAACAAGTGCTATAGCCTGAAATGGACTTTTAATTGCAGTTCATTTTTTCTTCCTTCAAAAATACAACATTTCTGGTTACGTTTTTTTTCCCATCTTATACAAATTATGCAAAATTGTTAGTAAGACATTCACAAAAGCTTTCATTTAAAACTACATGTTTAAATTATGTATTTTAAACTAGCGGTACCCGCACGGTTTTGCCTGTAATAGAAAATTAAAAGGTCATTTGGTTCGCCTGTATATTCACAAATAATGGATGATGAGTTTCTCGCCAATTTGATATTGTTACACGTTCGGTGCAACTTCAAACTTTCTTTGAATAACGACACAGTTCTTGAGAAAAGCACAGGAGATTTATTTACAGCTATGTACATGAAATGTAGTTACAACTGCTAAATCAATCATCAGCGATTAAGCAAATATCAATTAAAGAACGTAAACTCAACTGTCACATACGTATTTACATCAAAATACGCAAAATCACAGCGCAAAGGCTAATACACACAGAGCTAAATACATGCTCTCCAGAGCACGGCTGATACGATTCACAAGCAAAGCTAACTCTCATTCAAATGCCACACGGCTTTTATACTCGGCAAAGAAATATCCAGAAAATCCTACCTTGTTCAACCAATTTCTCATATTTTCTTTGTACTCCATTCGCAAATCTTATCGTTCAGAAATGGAGGGACCATATACTGCATTCGAATGTAAGGGGGTTGTATATTCATTACGAGAAACTATTTACAGGTTACGTTACTATGACAATTTTAGATGAAAGATAATGGAATAAACGCCCAATTTAGCCAGATTGCAACAAATTAATCATAAAAATAATTACTATTTACGGAATTGGTAACAATATGTTAATTCGCTAGCCGATGTTAAAGTTCCACATTATGATAATTTGTTAATTTACTCGTCCATGTTATGAAAATTTGCTCGTAAAATGTTCTTAAAATTGGAATATAAAAAGAACAAAATCGAATTTTCGAAAAATCGCTTTGCGTGTAACAGACATCCAGACATCCCGACATCCAGAGACACAGATTTTGAGCTTTATTATTAGTAAAGGTAATGCATGGTCTAAGTTTGAGATTTACATCGAGAAAAATTGCATCTGCATCAATTTAAGTTTAGATCATACCCAAAATTAATCATATGGAATTTGAAAAAAAGCTTTAATTGTTGTACGTTTTTAAAAGCGAAATAAAAAGATATTACGCATACTTCACTGACACACATAAATTACCATTATGATTTTAAAAACAAAAAGAACAGTGAATTGTGTGTATATTGACCAGTTGCAATGCAGTAGTTTAGTGATCAACTTATACAAGTGATTAACATATAGAGGTTGATATGTATGACATCAGAATACTTCTGTACCTGATAAAAACTTTAACAGCTGGCCCACTTATAAGTATGGTCAACTTTACAGGCTTTACTATTGTACTGTCATAAACAAATAAACGGCAGTCTGTAAAATATAAGTTTTCGAGATATTGAAAGACACGCGTTTTGAATTTCAAACTAACAATGGGGAAACGTTGCAATCAGGCACTTTTTTCGATCTTTTTTTTTTTCCTTTAGAGAAAATAACCATGCTGGTACAGTAAAGCTAACGAACAAGGTACAACAGATGACAAAACTGCAAAAACTGGAAAAATTTGCAACTACTGTCTTTTAGCACAATATTAATTAAAATGTTTGAAATTATTTCTTGCTTCTGAAACACCATACAAACCTTAAACTTCCACAAATGCAAAACAAAGATTAGGACACTAATACAAGTACTTTAGATTGATATTTTTCTTATGAAAGTCATAAATCTGCGTATTTTAATGTTTTTTCGTCAATGCGTATGTCCCCCCTTCCAAAAAAAAAAAAAAAAAAAACTCAAATCTTATGTCTTGCTCTATTCAAAGCATTACATTTTCTTAAGAAGCGAAATGGGGAAAATGCTTTCTTCCGCTCCATCTTTCATCCACGTCACATACAATAAGTTATTCCATCCTTGTAACAATAAATGTTTCGAAGTTGAAACTATATAAAAGTTTCAAAGTTAGAAAGATGGACCGTCATACGTGAATGGAATGATGAAGGACACTTCTATGTTTAAAAATGATAGAGCGAAGTAGACAAAGGAAAGAGATGGACTTGAATTTAAAACATATGCCTCAGTCTGGATTTGTAATGATCTATAGTCTGCACTTAACATTTGCTGAATACAAAATGTAATAATATGTGCATGGAATGATAGTAGTTAAAAGTCTTAGTAAATTAAAAGATGAATGCAAAAAACTGATTATGTCATAAATGTCTTGTGTAAAAGGCTACATTATGCCTTAGAAAATGCAGATAATTCCCATATAATGCATTTAAAATGTTACAAAAAAGAAAAATGATTTTTTTGAATGGAAAAAAATGTAAAATTAAATTACAAAAAAGGGGGGAATATGAAAGATTCTATGTGATCAAAGTAATCAATAACTGTAAAAACTAGCAATATATGACTATTTAGTCAAACAGCAAAATAATGTACTGTACACTAGGGTGGTCCATCCATCCTAGGGTGGTCCCACCAAATTTTTCAGACTACAAATAAGTTAGCTTTATAAATTTGGTGATAATCATTGAAGATTTAAATTTGGTTTACGTTGCTAAATTTCAATATGTTATTTTTAAATTGAAATGATTAAAATGCTGATTAACAATTTCAGTAAACACCTATTAATCCAAACTTCGCTTTATAAATAAAGAACGCGTTAGCGTAATAACGTATTTTTGTAAGGCTGTATTTTTATTTTTTTAACTTTTTCTAATGCAACTTTATATTTCATTCTCTTGAATTCAAAATACAATTTTTACTGTGTTCAAGTATTTTACTTATGAACTTTGGTTCAATTTATAGGTTATTTTGCTTAATTCGTTTTAAACAATCTAGATGACATGGATCCTCTATTAGTCCAGGTTAATGAGGTTCTACTTCAGTTTTCAAAAACAATATTTGTTAACATTCTTGGTCAGAGTTATAGTTACTTCGTAAAAAAAACTTCCTCTAAAAAACATCGACAGTATTTAGATTCAAATAGAGTATCACGAAATTCCAATATGTTTTAGTTATTCCTTATATCTATCTTATCTCTTTCATTTTCTTTGAGACAAGTTGGAAAAAACAATATTATAATTATTTTTTAAAGTCTAAACTGACAAAATTATGTACACACAAGAGGAAACTTGACAAGCACAGTAAATTATTTTCATTTCTTTATAAGCTCAATTTTATTGGGCGAAATTTCCGCTTTCTACCCCTTTAAAACACGCATATTGGATAAAGAATATTCAAAACTACACAAGAGAAACTAAAAATTTGTATTGTAGATTTTAATTATGTTCATTGCAGATTTTAATTATATTTTTGTTTTTAGTATCGCTTATTAACTTGTCGATGGGACTCAAAACATTTACCCTTGTATTTCATTTTTTTTTTTTTGAAGCTTAACCCTCAAGAAATTTTTAAACATAAAAATCGGAAAAGAGAGTGAAGAATTACGCAAGCAAGCACTATACAAATGTCCCCGATCGAGTGTACCCTGTGACGTCACTGGCACTTTTCCCCTCGTTCCTACTTTCGCGGCGCTAAGACCCAGCCCTTGTTCTTCTATAGCTCTGGGTCCGACCACTCGTTTACGCTCGTAAGTAGTGTAGATATCCGCAAGTACGGTAGATCTAAAAATTAGTAAGTAATGTAGATCTGAAGCAGCAAATGTGTGTGTGTGTGTGTGTGTGGTATAGATCTTAAACTCAGGTTTCAACAAGTCAGATTTCGATGACCTTTGAAGATTTCATGTCATTGGAGGAGAGGAGGAAGAAAGAAATAGGGAATGTCGAAAGAAATATTTTGCGATTATTAAATTAAAATGTGTGCATTTATCTACTTTCAGTTACTTCTCAGCGATTGTTTTTAAGTGTGAAAGGGCACAGATAATCCGCTTCGTATATAAAACGGCAGCGGATATTTGGGAGTTGACGATTAAAATGGCATACAAAAGAGTCGAATCAGAAATGTTCTTTGGTTTTTTGTCATCTTTACAGCTTTTGCCTTCCGTATTATTTCGATCATTCGTTCATTCAATATTTATCAGGTTAAATCTACTTTATACCATTCGATTTATGTTTCAAATTACAGAGAAAATATTTTTAATTTTTACACAAAAGTGAGAGGGAATAACACTTCGGGGAAAAAGAACCCGCAACCGTAAGATAGTCTTACTGCTCACAGACATCTCATACGGGAAGATGCTTCCATCGTTCGGCCACGGAGGAATGAGTTGATTTTGTTCATAAAAATGTATCATTTTTGTGTCGATTCTGAATTTCACGCATGCGCTTTGAACTGTATCTTAGTTTTTTATGCTATGTGGAACATTACACAAGCCACGATGCAAGTTTCCTGGAATAACGAGTTTTCTTACAATTGGCACGATTTACTCCAGAAGTTGTGTAACGTTACACTCATAAGCAATGGTACCCTTACACATTTTTTAATTTTTTTACGGTGCGAGCAAGAGGCTATTTTTTTATATTGCACAACTGTACATAAGTTAATTTTTATGAGTTTATCTCACGCCAACTACTTGGAATATTTATCTATACACTAACAGAAACATTCATTCTCCTTAATGCTTTGTCAAACTATCAACTGCTGTCGAAACAAGTCCCTGTTTGTGCAGCAGGGCTTAAATCTTTATTTTTTCTCGACGCATACAACCAAAAACTTATTACTGCTACATACAATTACTTAAATGATTCACATTTACTCAAACACGGGGTGGACAACCAATCAGCGCAAGCTTCATACTTTTACAAGAAACTAATGGCATGCCCTTTGTATGGAAAGTAATTCATCATTAGGACAATTTCACTTTGACATTTACTTGATGGATTACGTTACATTTCCATAAGCATATCAGATAATTCAAGTGAGTTTACACGGTTTAGTGAAATGAACTGCTATTATCTTCCCTCTCCATTACTGCATACACCATCTATAAGTCAATAAGAGCTTTTAAACAATTATATAATATCCGATATAGGAGTAATATCTGCAAGAGTATAGCTGTCAAGTACGATTATTAATCTGTATGTTTTGAGCTATGCGAACATTAAACAGTCGTAGGGGAATTAGTAGGGAATTGTTACTGCAGTGTGTTATGACGTAAGCGTATTTGACGTAGATTAATGCACCGAATAAGAAACATCTACGATATAACCGTTTATTAATTGCCACCACTTAACAAGCGAAGTTAAATAAAAAACTGAAAGATTTACCTAAAAGTGTTTCTTTAAGCAATAAATTTCAGAACATGCATGTTAATTCTGGCCTGGAAATGACAAAAACATGTAATAATAATGATAAATAAAAATTAAGTAGTGATTAATTACAGATTTAAATTTACATTGATAAGAGTATTTTTTAAATAACTCATAGCAAGAAATTTTTGGTGAAAGGCCGTATTTCTGTCTGAGAGAAAAATGATTGCTGGAAATCGACATTTGTGTTCACATAATTGTATTTCGAGGACTTCCCGAGGGTCCCTAATCTGGGCAAGTCACTACTGTGATAGGAACAGGGGACCCTCGAGTGTGATGTGATGTGTTCCGAGGACTCAGTTTAGACCAGATGCCGTGTTTTATTACGGTATTAGAACATGTGATAATCCCAAAACAACAAGTTCACCATTCCTTTTCTCAAGGTAATCGTCTGACAAAACCAAAGGAGTAATAATTAGTCTGGTATCATGTACACCGGAAAACAAGTCTAAATCGACATCATTAAAAGTATTATAAAATATTTCAGTAAAATCTTGGTCTAGGGCTGCGTTCATAACAAAATGATGATATATGCAATCTACAATATTTATGATTAGAAATCCTCATTTTTCTACACAAAAAATGAATTTTGAGGACTCAAATTAGTTTAGAAACCAAATTTTATTACTTGCAAATATTCTAGAACAATTTTTTTTTAAAACTATCCATCATTGCTTTTAAAGGGCTAGTTTACGGGTCGATATTGATGAAATGATAAAAATAAGCATACGGTATTTAATGTTTCTCTCAAAAGATTCCTCCAGAGTTTGGTTTTAAATACTCTTGGAAAAACTAAACTCCGTGTGCACTTCCCAGTTGTGTCCATCAGGTGGGAAAACTTGCAGTCAAACTTATCTTGGTAATGGCATCCACCAATAGTGTTGCCATGTGAAAGAATGGTTGCATTTCTCTAGAGATTTCTCTAGGTCTGGGAATTTTAGTAGCCAGTACGCAGCACCCCATTGAAGATAAGACCCCATTTAATAGTGATAAGATAATAATAAGAAATAGGGTCATGATTATAAATTTGTGATAAAAAAGGATAGGGGGATTTAAAATGTTAAAGTTGTTGCTAATTTTAATATAAAGTAGATAAATAATATTTTACATTTGATAACTTTTTTTCTTGTTGAAATGACAAATTGTATGAGTATACATGAAATACACCACCAGCTCAGTCAATACCAGCCGAGGGCTGCAGTTTCGTGCTTATTAGCACTCATCAGCCCGGAATAGGAGTGACTGGTGACTGAGTTGGAGGTGGAAAGCCTCTCGTCTGGTTAGTGCTAATTCTGTATTAGCTATCAGTTTGTTTCGCACTCTTGGCTTCCTTAAGAGGTTTTCCATCTCCAGGTCAGTCACTTTCCTATGCCGGGCTGATGAGTGCTAATAAGCACGAAACTGCAGTCCTCGGCTGGAATTGACTGAGCTGGCGGTGCATTTCATGTATTTCTGCCTTAGCCCTGGCTATAAGGCGGTAACTTACTGAATATGTATGAGTATATATTGTAAATGTCTTTCAAAAGAGAAGAAATACAAGAGAAATCCATGATAGACGTATGCAAAACACGGTTCTTAAATTCACTGGGTAAACGTACAAAGCGAAAAAAACAGGACATTGCCTCGTGTAACCTACATGATTATATTTTAGGCTAAGAAAATGTTTGGATGCAAGAACGATAGCGACATTTAAAAGTCATACTTATTTTTCAAATTAGCGGGTTTAGTCACAGATATAGATTTCAGTTTTATTATCTACATTCAATATTGCACTCATCTAAGAAACTCTCATGAAAAAAAAATCTTAATACTAAACTGGCAAAATATTTTACTATGATTTGCTAAAAGATTTTTTTGTTTTGTTTTAGAATTTTTTTTTTTGCAGTTAAATTTCAATGCTTTTCTCATTTGCCGTGTCCTCTGATAAAGTTCTGTTTCCCGTATCAAAACAACCGAAATTCCTTTCTTCCAATATCATCACTCACTTCTGTGATTTTATTTTTCCCAGTATGCCATTATTCAAAATTATAATCGGAAGAAACCACTAACGTACATTCAAAACCACAGACAATCAGTTCCAAACAAATGGTCTGTTGTAATTGACTAGATCCTTTGTATCTCCGTTCTGTCAAAAAGGGGGGCCATAATTGTTCGATACGCGTGTTATCATATTCCAGCACTTACTCCCTGTGTTCCCAGGTACATCTATCGATTCTAAAACGCCTTTTTAAATGAGGGACGACGTATGGACGCATCGATTTTTAGATTGGAGAAGATAGAAGGCATTGCAGATAATGGATGAGAAAATATTGCTTTTCGGTGGTAAATCACCACTAAAGCCGGCATCTTGATTCTTGGTGGCAGTGATTGATGATCGATACTTCGCCATCGTTGTGTCTTCTTCAATTTAAATTGCTTTAGTATGTGGAAAAATGCCAAGTTTCTACGATCAAAGGATCCAATCATAAAGATTTATCTTCAAAGCTATCTAAGGAAACCAGGCTTGTATGTATTATGCATGTATCGTGAATTCATTTTGTATAGATTTCATATATATAAATTGTGCTTTCGTATTTTCAATTTAAAAGCTTTTAAGAGAATTTGAATTCGTTACATTCTTATTCGTGTTTATGTGGGAGAAAAACCCTTTTTAAATATTGAAAACAAACTAGTTTACCATTTATGATATCCTTTAAAAGAACAATGTATCATACTTTAAGCTGCCTAAAAGATTTTACGTTTTTTGAATTTATAAAATGGTTAATTTGAATTTTTAAATAGTATCTCCGAATATATTAAAGTTATTTACTTTAGATATTGCTATTTTATAAAACAATGTTTTCTAAAACAAAAATTCAAGCTGTTTTTTAAACGTCTACTATCAGTATATTATTATAATAAACTAGCAACGAGTATGTAAAAACTATCATTTGAGATATGCATAAGTATATTGTAAAAATATTTTTATATTTTTAGACATTCTGAGAGATATCTGACACTTTCCATCGATTGTTTTGTAATTGGGTCCAGATTTGAAATTGTTGTAAAACATTCATTCAAAAGTGCATTAAATGCACTGTTTTTTAAAAATAGGTTTATAACCTTTTCATAAGAGAGAAGAAATTCACAGGAGTCAAAATATTTCAACGTTAACATATTATTTGAAATAACTTATTTTCAGCTTCCGATAAATTATTTTTAAAATTGTACTGATCGCTTTTATAAAATGCACAAATGTATACTGAAACATTTTAACAATTATAAACTTTATTGCTTTTTAACTTGGGTGCGTGTAAAATGTAGAAGATGAATTTAAAAAGTATGACTTTTAACACGTGTACACAAGTATATGCACACACTTTTCTCTTTTGTCAGATTCTGCCTTTTGAGCAGCAAATTTCGTTTCCTATTTTCGTTTTCTAATATTATTTAAGTTTACACAAAGTATCTTAGATAAAAATATTATTATACATTGTAACAGTTTTTTTTTAAAAGTTAAAATTGTTTTTATCGTTTTTAACCAATGTTCAGTGCTGTTTTTAAAAGTTTAATTTTTAAATATATATTGACTTTAAATATTGTATTTGAATGCGTATTAAGATATATCTATTACTTAAACAAATTACCTGCCTTTAAATTAAACTTTAAGAAACAAAACTAAGCAAAACAATAAAGAGCACAATATTTATATTTCAAGAAAGTTAATTTTATAGTTTAATTAAATTGTGAAAGATAATGAGTATTTTCTAATAGTCACTATAATGACAAAAATTAATAATTAACTAAAATAAAACTAAGATGCAATTGAAGATAAAGTATAAGCATCAACTCATCGACTCAGGATCACCTATTCATATAGATCATCGAACTTACTTCTTGCAGTAAAAACAAGGGCAAAGAACTTGCAATTATTGTACGCAAAATGAGTGAAATTATTACATGTTACAAAAACAAAACAAGTTTATTTATGCAATGCCGTGAATTTCGCAATTTGCTGTTTAAATCTGTGAAAGCTCAGTTCCGAAGTTTATTACTACTTTAAAAAAGAAGGAGAAAAAGAAATATCTTAAACATTTACCACTTTAAATAAAAACTTATTATCAACTGATATAGAATTAAACGCAAATTGAAGATACATTTTTCAAAAAGTACAGGATCAATATTCCATAACGTTCGTCACGTAATGCAGTAAACTCAAGGACAAAGCTAGTGCAATTACCTATCTCATTAAACCATACAGTGTATGAAATATATTACCTACTGCAAGAAGAAGAAAAAAATGTTGTTTTGTAAAGCAGTAAACTACGTCAATTACTGCTTAAATCTGAAGGCCACAAATTATTCAGAAATATCTCGATTTATAGTTTCTGCAATAAATATACAGAAAAAAGCAGAAAGCGTTTCGATATTCACAAGTAGGATAAAAAGTATAGAATTTAAGTGAAATAAAACTAAACCGACATTAAAGATAAAACGCCAGTTTCTCTCACAAAGCACAAGTTCACCTATCCATAAATATCGCCAACGCACAATTCCGCAAAGCCAATAGGATAATCTTATGAAAAAAAACAAGAGAGTGTAAAAAATTTATTTTCTACTACAAGCAAAAGCAAATGCCTTTTGAAATGCAAAAAATTATTTAATTTGTTGCTTAAATCTGAAAAAAAGTCTCAATATCATATTTTTACTAAAACACAAAGAAAAGAAACAAAAAAAGAGAAATTTTGTCATATTCACGAGTATGACAAAAAATGTATAATAAAATGAATAAACCTCAATTCAAACTGGAAAAGGCAGAGAAAGGGCAATCTCAATTTGAATTTACCCATAGGAGGTTTCAAATACTACAATAATAGTATCAATTTTTGAAAACAGCCATTATTGTCATATGGTTTAATTTTCGGCGACATTTTTTCCTGACTGGAATAGAATACATGTTCTGCTACATGGTTAAGATATTTCTAGATTGGTGGAACTGCAAGCAGAATAAAATTTCACTATTTCACTTTGGTCCTGGTTAGCATGGATAAACGAAGTTGTACTACTCATCTAAGAACCGTTATGAGTCTCACCTCCCAGAAGGTAAATTCTGGCTAATCCAGAAAGTTCAATATTTATTTATTTTAATGCTTGCTTAGATTCCAACCTACTATCTGGTAACATGTACTAAAACCTTTCACAGATTCTGTTATGGCAGATGAGGTAGTGAGAAGCAAAGGGATGTAAGTGAGAAATTAAAAATTTTGAGTTAACCGTTACAAATGGTAGGTAAACTCCTCCTCTGTCTTGAGGCTAATGGCCCTTACAGGTGCTGCTATACAGTATGATTTAAAAAAAAAAAAAATCAATGAAAGTTAAAGCAATAAAAACTCTTTATTGAAACAAAAATAATAACATTAAACAAAAAAATTGTTACAAGTGTTCAAATTTGGCTCCTTGGGCTTCAATTCATTTACAGAGCCGCAGTCTGAAATTGCCGACGATGCTCGCGCACGCATCCACCGTTATCTCATTCCAGTCACGCCTCAGAGCCGTTTTGAGCATGACGACCGTAACGTATCGTTTTCCCGATATTTTTACTCCAAGATTGACTACACCGAGTAATCCATCGGATTAAGGTCCGGGGAGTTAGGGAGCCAAACATCCTTTCCCCAAAAACCTGGGAACAGCTCTTGCAGATGGCAATCGTCGATCGGGCCGAATGCGCAGGAGCCCAGTCTTGTTGGAGAGTGAATCCATCTTGCCCAAAGTGTTCTGTTGCCCATGGCGTCAGTACATCGCATAGAACCCGCTGCTGATAGCTCGCAGCATTAATTTTGACGTTTCTATCAATGAAAATAAGCGGTGTCTTCCCAGTGGCACAAATGCCAGCCCAGACCATTACGGAGGCTGAAAAGTGAGTGTGTCCGATGATTTTTGCAGCAGCGGTCTTCTTCTGACCCTTCTTAAGCAGTTGGCGATGATTTTGACCGTTATGTGTGGGCTCGATCTTCTCATCGATAAAGAGAACCGATTCGAAGAGAGAAATTCGAAAGGCGAGCACCAGCGGGCAAGCGGAGCATCCGTCGAACTTTTATCAATCTTTTGTGCTTCATTGTGTCATTGAGGAAGTGGAAGCGATTGATCTTGTAAGAACGAAGTCCCAACTTGTTTTTCACGATGGTTCGGACGCTTTTTTCGCTGATCTCCAGTTCTTTGGCCGTCTTTCGCATTGAGCGCTCTGGATTGCGACGGATGCGATAGCGGATCTTCTGCACATTCGCTAGAGTCGTTGCAGTGGTTGGAGGACCACTCCGTGGACGGTGGGCAGTACCTCTAGTCTCCTTGCAGCGTTTCACAGCGTCATAGACTGTTTTACTCTTGATTCCAGTCGTTCGAATAATATCGGCTGTTTTCATTCCTTTCTTGTGTAAATTCACCGACAGTAACACATGCACATTTTTACGATTCATTGCTCACTAACTCAATGAACTAACAAAGAACAAATGATTAAACCTCAAATACTTTTAATGCCAATTAACAATATGTGCCAAATAAATCGCCAACAAACGATTTAACGCCAAAAAAACGTTTTAAACAAAATTGTGGCAACTTTCTCCGCACCCGGAAGCTGTGAATCTTTATAGATATAATACTGTTCTATTTTTGTGAAGCACGCTCAAGTCATCATAACCTTCTTTTAAGAAGCACTATTAAACGAAGTGAATGCCTTGTATTGACAGCCAATTCTGCATTTCCTCGATCCCTTTTTTTTTTCCAAAATTTGATTTTAGTCGATAAAGAGAGGACACATACACTGTCGAGAAACCTCGAAGAGAACATTGCACACAAATTTCAGCATTAAAGTCAATTTTAAATCAAATGGGAACTTTTTCACTTGGTTTTTCATTATTTTTTCCCAAATAGGACGGGAATCCGAATCCTTAAAACCCTCCTCTTGGACACAGCCCTCACTTAAAAGCATCTACTCAGTTTAAAATTACTGCTTAAGCCTGGTTAAAGTCCCAATTTCCTACTTTGTACCAACACCAGAAAAGAAGAAAAACTTCTCAATATTCACTAGTGCGAAAAAAAGAAATAATCATCAGAGATTCAACTAAACTCAAATTGAAGATAAAACATCAGCGTCTACCCAAAAGCAGAGAATCAACTATCCATAAAGATCACCAGCGTCACGTAATGCAGTAAAATCAAAGACAAAGCAAGTGCAATTATCTTATGCATTAAAGCATAGAGTGTATGAAATATATCCAGGAATAGATTGCCGATGTGTCCGCCACGTAATTAAAGACGGGCTGAGTGAATGTTCGGGAGTGATGCGTGTGGTGAGAAGGGGGCTGTGCACAAGGAGAAATTTCTTTCCTGACAAGAGGAGAAAGCATCGATCATGTTAATGACACTGGTTCGTGCTAATGCGATGCACTGCCGTAGGAATTGGGTGATGAAAAAGTGGGAAGAGATGAAATAAGAAAGTTATTCTTAGATGATCTTTTGAATGGGGTCATTTCCGAAATTTTAAAAGTAATTTTTTTTTTCTGAAAGAGTATGCTTAAAAACATAGGATCTGATCATTTTTTAAATAATTTATTTAAGTTTAATATTTTTGAAAAATTACTTAAATCGGTGCGCTTTCATTGTTTACACTTGTTTCGTGTGACATCACAAATGATGAAATGTCATTTAGTGTTGCCATTCAGAAAGCAAAATATTTAATTCGCATCTTTACTCACGTGTATTGGCAACGATATGGTGGATAGCAAGCTTAGAGCGCCATTTTAATTCGCTGCTTGATTATCATACCGTGGAAACGTAGTAGAAAGATGAGTCAAATTGCATCATTTGTGACGTCATAAAGAACACGCCTTGTAAAAACTCGGACATTTAAAAAAAAATATTAAAAAAAAAAAAAAAACTGTTGGGAAAATGAAAGTATTTTCTGGGTCCATGTATTATTTTTTTTTGCTCATTCTATCCATTTCAATGACTAAAAGTAGTACTTTTGACTGAAGGAAACCACCCCATTATGGATGAAATATGAAATTTTCTGCAAGAAATTGGACATCATATCGTATTACTTTGTAAGATATTTAAAAAAAAAAGAAACTTTGAAATTCATTAAAAAATTGTATTTTAAACTCACTGATGCTGTTCAAAAAGTTTGCACGTTTCTAGGAAGTAAAATATAATTTATCTAGAAAATGTTAAAACTTAATATCTTGTTTTCATTATTAATTCTTCTGTTATAAATAATTTTTATTTTAATTTTTTTTTTCAAATCATATTAACCCGGCCAATCTAGCGGTCGGGTACAGTTAGGTGGTTAAGCCAATTGCATACCTCATTATGCCAGTGAGGCGGCGCACCATCTTGATGAAAGATGAAGTTTTCTGGTTCATTTTGTATCAGTTGAGAGAAGAGCCATAGCTGTAAAGTATCCAGATAAGAAGTACCAGTTACAGATAAGAAGTACAAGTTAGCATGCGCACTGATGCCAGCAAACAAAAAACTGTTTGAGTTTCTCTTTTATTTGATACATCACTTGTGGCTTTAAGTTTGGTGTAGTAAATATTATAACATGTTAAAACCTCGCTATTCATTTTGAAACACCCTGTATTTTAAAGAGAGAGAGAACGGTTTTTGTATGTTTATAAAGATTGATACATACATGATTGCAACCTACTGAATGAATACGTTTTCTACCACGCAACCAAATTAGTAACCGATCAGCGACTCGCCAATGATACCAGAACGCAAATTAATGTCTATCGGCATACCCGGAAGAGTTGCAAAGTTTTAATAAACTTAACCTGGATCAACAGGCAGACTGAAGATGTGTGTGCGTTTTTTTTTTTTTAAACTAAATTGCAGCAATTTTCCTTCGTGATGGCAAACTGAACACTCCAGATTTAAACTACTTTGAATGGTATCTTTAGAAAGACTCCGTACGTTATATAAGAAAAAATAAATAAAACCGGGCCATTTGGAAAGCGTCTTCAAAAGGTATGCCCCATAATGTTGGACGGATGTTCGATGATCTGTTTGAATATAGAAGCCATGGATAAAATTCTAAACGAACTAAAATGTTAAGACAACATTGTGAGAGGTGTCATCTTCTCATTTGCCGTAAGTCTCATCAAACTGTTCCTGTGGTTCCCTTGCTGAATGCGTGCAGATACACTTCAAACCTGTTTCAAATCATCTCCTTTTAGAAACTCTGAACTATTTCTGTATCTTAAGAATACTTTTAAGAGCTCATATTCATTCCATTAAAATTAAAGGCTATATTCCAATAATTTCGTTGTGAAACTTTAATTTGTCTTATGTATGCAGTGGAGCTGGACTCCAAATAAAATCAATCGGGACTAATATGATTTATAGTATTATTCTTACTGGACCAGCAGCAGATCAGTCAGCTCACATTCCTCGAATCCCCATGGTCCTTGCACATTTCCTTTTCCAATATAAGTAATTGCGATTTCCAATGAAAATTCCTTTTGCCATCACCAACAACAAAACTGAAGGTCAAACGTACAATTATGCGCAGTACAACATTACATGTGGGGATATTATAATGTTCACGGGGAAGTAAAGGTGAGACAAGTTTAATGAACACAAGTCGAAAAACAGTTATTGAACGATAAACAATAAAAAATTCACTTTTTAATTTGCGTGATCATGCTTCTAACATCGGCAAACATTGCTGAACATCAGTACAATTGCAGGACTGGTGAATAGTGTATTCTACTCATCTAGTTTAATCGTATCACAAATAAATAAATTAATAAACAAATAATAAAATCTGGAGAAAAAACTCGTTTAGTGGCTATTTGCTTATGCATTTAATTTATTCATTCTAAAGTTTACAGTACAGCTGATGAATTCTTAAACTTATTGTCGCTCAGCCTGAGAATAAGTAAATTTACTTGAACAATGATCAGCTAAAATAAGCCTTTAATCCCTGCTAAAGTAATTTAAACTTTTCTGAGGATCAACAACAGAAAGGCCCTGGAGCATGGAGTTATAGTCATAGTACTATAGCAGCATATGAAAGGGTTGTCACTATTAGATCTTTTATGAAAAATATACAATGTAATGATGTAGAAAATTAAAGGCACAGGTGGAGGTTTTTTGCGCATTACATTTCACAAATGGAAACGTACAGAATGTTTCGAAATAATTCGGGTTTTTTTTCGTAATTTCTAGCAAACATACGCTAACAATTGCTCATTGGTACTTTTAACGTTTTAAAGCTTAATAATTTTGTTATTTGGCAACGCGCCTGAACTCAACAAAATAAGCAAATGCAAATCTGGCAAAGTTTATTTAAGGTCTTCGGCTTGCTTGGCTGAGTCACGGTATCTAGAATGATGTTGTAGTATGATACTTACAATTGCTCTGAGAAGGGACTGTTTAATTTATGTTTTTTCTTCCTTAAACAAAAAAGGAAGTATTGTATTCGTGAAAAAAATTTTCACTCAAAAATCGGCCTTAATTTCCATTTTCTCACCCCCGAATGAATGTTGAGGTTTTTTTCCCACCCGATCATACGTGGATATATGCCTAGGAACGTACAGACACCCGAAATATCCATTTTGTAACAGAGTAAACAGTTGAATCACATTAAAATTGCCAATAATGGGGAAATGACATTAAATTGGAATGAAAGGAAGTCATGTGATGCACACATCAGCTCGTTTATTTTCAAATGTAATGTGTTTTATTTGGAATATACAATAAATGTCCGGTTTTAGTAATTGGATTACTTTTAACCGCATTTATATTTAGCTAATTTATTTTTATTTACTTCAAAACATTATGTTATTAACACGTTTAGCCACTAGATGTAAAACGCTTACTTTCAAATTCTGCTGCCAATTTCCTTTTTAACAAAAAACAAATTTTTTCGCTGCTGGGATGCATTTTTGCAAGTTACTTCAAATAATTTCCTTTGCGATTCTCGTGAATACATTAAAACTTATAATGGCCATTTTAACCATATTTTTTTTCTACAACATATCACGTGAATCACTTGCAACGAAGAAATATTGAACTGAGCAATATTTTAAAAGAATTTCTTGTTGTCAGAGAGATGGTACACACATAATTGAGCAATCTTGTTTTGGTTGGATTTATTTTTAAGAATTTATTAAATTGCTTTCCATTTCACGCAATATATTAAAACAGAAATGTTTAAATCCTACAGGGAAATAATCGATTTGTTGGACACAAAAGGAACTTTTATCGAATTCCAATCCTTTCCATCAGATTAAATATCCGACTTTCATGAAGTATTGCACTCTTTATACAAGAGCGGCAGCCAAAAATAAATAGGAGCTAAAGGCAATGAATAATTTCTAGTTGTAATGCCTTATAGAAAATCGTAAAAATACTGAAACAATAAAAATGGAAATATTTATTAGCAGAAAAGCTCTTAAGAACAATTTTCTATTTAGTAACAACTCCTTTTTTTTTGGACAATTTTTTTGCATAAAAATAAACTGACATATGTAAAAGTACTTTGAGAGACAGAAAAAAAGGAAAAGCAAAATTTTTACTATTAATTAAAAAGGATTATAAGTGGAGCACCTTTTTCTGTTTTCAATCTCATAAAATATAAAATACGCATTATCATTTTTTCTTTAAAAATGCATTGCATAATTTTATTGAACTAATAAACACAGACAATTTTTTAAAGCACCTTTTAAGATAATACTTTCAGAATGTTCCTTTCCAGACTTGGGATTTTCACTGGAATTTAAGCTTATTACTAACTTTGGTAATAGTTTTACTAGTAGCAGTTGTAAAAAAAGAAGTTAGTTTATGTAATGTAACGTTTCGTATTTGACGTTTATTCTTTCCAACTGTTATAAATATAGTTTTCCCCATTGGAATAAATTTAAGCTTTTTCATTTTAACGTATTTTATATTACATAAGAAGTTATTGAAGCAGCTACATAACTATATAACTATTTATGCTATATTCACTTTTTTTGTCCGAAAGTGGGTATGTATTATAATTTGGGTTGCTGTGAGTAGAATAGTCGGGACCATGTGTCCCACTTTTTGTATGTTCAGGGACAAGTGGCAAAAATACATTTTAAAAAAAGTAAATGCGTTTTTTAAAGATTTAATGCTTGCAATAATATTCAAAATAATGTTGGAATTAGTTTCATCTGAAAGTTTAACAGCAAACGTTTGTCTTTAATATCGTCGCATCAGAGCAGAACTAAGACGTCTAATTTCAGGAGTAGCACTAAGCATGGCCCCACTAGATGGCGGTGGCGCTTAAGGGGCCTTGACAATTTATGACTTTTCTGTGTTAAACCGATGTAGCTCATGCATCTACCAATCAATGTCAACGTTTCAAGGTTAGTTTATTTTTGATTGGACGCCACCCATTTTGACCGCAAGAGGCGCTGAACGGGACTCCTGCAAGAATTAAGTGGCGCCATGCACTAAGATACCCTACTGTTGCTCTGACGCGACGATATAGTGATCCTTTTTGAAAAGACGTAAATGAATATATAATTCAATGAAATGCAGTAAAAATGTTCGTATGTTCATTGCATATAGTTCGAAATTTTATAAAGAATATTAATAACTTCAGACAAGAAACTGTTTCACCCCTTTTCAGAACAAGTTACTTTATTTTTGTGTTTTCGTAGGGGAACGGATAATTCATACATATTTTCTCACAAAAAGCTAAAATCCCGCAGAAATAGTTTTAAAATATCACTTACGACAGCTGATAATGTTGTTGATGTAATTTATGTGCTTGAATATTGTAAAAATAGCTATAATAGTTTTCTATATTCTTCTATAGTTTTACGTTGCTGTCACTTTTCACCAATGAAAAACCGGATTGATTTCAAATGATGTTAGTACAGTCAAGTTTAAAAAGGATTCACTAAGTTTTTCTTCTATCTAAAAAGGTCGTTTTTTTTATTTATTTTTTTTTTCAATTATAATTTGTTTAACACTCATAGGTAGCACAATGGCAAGTGTACTAAACAACAACAACAACAATAAACACAAAAGAATATTAACAATGTTTTTGCAATTTGTTGCTGTCAAAGATCATTCGTTAATGGTCGAGGCCATTTATTAATGGCCTATAGAATCATTTGTGTCCATCTTGGTGGGAAGAAACGTTCCTCTGCTGCTTGGTTGGAACAAGCGCAGAAGAGCGGTACGCTTGACTCAAGGCCATTGGTGTACATGTACCCTTTGTAACATGTTAAATTTTACAGAATGAAGGTGAGAGAATGGTCGTCCTGTAAGTAGCAGCACCTATCGAGGTTCAAAATTACTTTAACAATAAAACGTTAGAATTATTTTTACATAAAAATAAGAAAGTCCACAATTTTTTCCTCGAAACTCAAAAAAGAGGGCCCTAGGGGCACGTGTTAATATTTATGGATTGACTTAAAATTTTGCAGGGATCATTTATTTGTATAATGGAGCAAATTGACAAATTGAGGGGGCGTCGCGTAAAATATCTGCAACTTCAATAATAAGGACCACCGTTATATATATATATATATATATATATATATATATATATATATATATATATATATATATATATATATATATATATAATATATATATATATATATATATATATATATATATATATATATATATATATATATATATATATATATATATATTATTTTTAAACGACGACATGGATAATTTATGTAAATGCCGCATTTTTTTCAAACAAAAAATCTGCTATAACTTGATAAAACCTACCTGCAATTACTGTCCTAAAATGTATCGCAAAAACGTTCACACTGACATTCACTTGACTGTCTATTAATCTGTAACTGCGTACATTCTCTCATTTGATTAGACGACATTATTTAGCTAAGATTAATTCTCACTACTAAAGACTTAATTTTTGAGCCGAAAGTCGCTAATAATGTTAAATATCTAATAGCAAAAAAAGTCAATAAATTTTTAGTGATAGTTTGTATCCTAAACGCATATCAATCCCGAAAAGCAATAAATAATCTCACTACATACTACGTAGGATTTCTAATCTAGCCTCAAGATCAAATAGCTGGCACAGATAAGTTATTGCTTTCTGCAGCTATAAATAAGGAAGAGTAAAAAGAAGCCAGCTGCAGATAAGGCGGAAAATGATTGTCGCAGCTACTAAAGCTCTCAGAAACATCCTGTATTTTAAAGCTTCTTTCCTTATCTTTAGCTTCACAAGATGAATATCGAAGGAAAACGAGACAATATTCTTTTACGTTACCTTGTGAGAGATGCATATATAATTTTATGCATTTCTAGAAAGGTATTTGCACTCTTAGGAAGCGAGAGAACTCTCTTCCAGGTAGAAATGTGGAATTGAAAATGCTTATTTATTTATTTATTTTTATTTTAGTATTTTTTATTTCAGGTTTTAACTATAATGCTTTTTAAGCATTTGACTTTCACAAATTTTCAAAGATATTTTAAAATGAATTTCTTTAAGTTTTGTAGTAAGTTTTTGACATTTTTTTTTCTCTTTTGCTTTCTCTTGTTTTTAACGAACAGTTACAGTATAAAACCTACTAAAAAAAACCTTTTGCTTGCAGATCTGCAATGTTCTTATTTAGTCAAATTGTATGGACAATTATTATTATTATTATTTTTTACATTATGTCTTCCCGAGTTAAGTTTTATTTAACTCTTCTATAAATTGGTTATTGATTGCATTTTTTAAGATGTGGTGATACGAGCAATACGTTTCACAAAATTTTCGTTTATTTGTTTGTGCGAGGTAAAAAAAATCGTAGTGATATAAAAGTGAGTTTTAAAGTGTTTTAATATATTCAAACAAGGGGGGGGGTGAAAGGGAGGGACCTGTACGAACAAATAATCAAAATCCATCATCAAACGATAATAACGATGTAAGAATGATTACAACGGTGGATAAATTAGTATTTCAGTAGCCGTAAACACTCATTTTAAGAAGCGATCGACACTTCCTACGTTCTGTTGAACGTGTTTTTGAACAAAAAAGAATATATTTGTTACTCGGAAAGGATTAACGCATTTTATTACACTTTTCTAATGGTCAGCTATGCTAAATACTAACTAAGGTTTTTAAAGAAAAATGTAGCAATATTCAATCACAGTGTCTAACAAAGACTAATTTTTCGCATGCCGCCCCGGAAAAAAAAAATCCTTTAAATTCTTCGAAGCACAGACGATCCATTATGAAGCTTCAAATTTAAATGAAGATTAAAACCCCTATGCATCATAAATGTGTAATAATTGCGGAAAAATCAATGGAAAAAGAAGGGAAAAGCAGACGTTGGAAAACGCCAATCAATGTACGTTATATTTAATAATTTACTTTAATCTTTAAATTCCTTTGAATAACAAAATACATTTTATTTCCTAATGAATACCAAAATTGTTCTTTAAATGTACAAACAAAAACTGTTGAAGAAAAAACTTTTTAAATCACTCTTCTCTGTTGAAATATGACATCAAAGAGAATTCGTCGCGACACGCGTCTTTCACTGCCAAGACAGTTTTCAATAGAACTATTTTAAAGCACTGACATGTGGTAATTTTCTGGAAGCAACTTGCAATTATCGCCATGTTACGGTGTCTTAGCCATAATGTATCTTTGAAAATGCAGAGTGGATGTTCGCCGCAAGTAATTAAAGAGAATATAAGTGAGTTCTGCAGCATATTATATCGGACTTTAATATAGGCTGTGAAGGTAGGAGACACGGAATGCAGATTTGTTTAGTGACATAGGAAAGAGCATTAATCATTATAATGGCTGTGGTCAGGTTTCACATAGAAGACATTAGTCACTAGGAAGAGCTGAATCGGCTGCAATTAGTTTCGGTGTAGCACTTGACTGTTAGTTATTTAGGAAAGAAAGATGGCATCATTTTCGATATTTCGTTATAAAAAGCTATATGATGAATGGTTGAGTTTACTTCTAAGAAAAATTATTCACTTTTTTTTGGAAGCTGGCTTACATTATTTTTTCCTTTTTTCACAAATATTTTTTGATGCCGTCTTTTGTCCAGCGACATTTAAAAAAAATTAATGACAATTATATTCACTGATAGGAAAAATATTTGAAAACAAGAACTGATTGAGGAATACTGAAAAAGTTAAAAAGTTTATATGTAAATATTTTTTGTTAGCTGCACATTACACATATTAAAAAACATGACCATCGATTATTGACGTTATTCTGAATTTTGTTTTTCTTTTGGCCTTCCATTCCTTATCATTTTAACACAAGATCTTTAAAATGTCTTTAATTATTTGTTAATTTCCTAATACGTTGAATACCCTTTCGCATTTTTCTTAATGTTTTGTTTTTTGTGATGCTCAAAGAAAGAAATTTTAAAATGTTACTGCGAAAACCAGAAAAATAACAAGTTTGCTTATAGTTTTATGTTTTAAACGCAATAGATGCTATTTTACTCCATTGAAGACCACAGGAATTATTGCTTACTAAGTGAAAATTTACAGCAATTAATCTCTGTTTGATAAATTTTTTATCAAATGTAAGCATTTTTTTTTCCTAAGAAGATATATTTATGTTAAGCAAACTTATATTCTTTCATTTGACTTTACATAAAATTGTTTGTACTTAATTCATTTCCAGTTCATTGCTTTCTTACTTTTATTAATATTTGATAATAAATAATAATTTCATTTTTGAAATGAGCTAATGCTTTCAGATTTGAACCTTGATTCCATATTTCATATATGAGGCAGTGAGAAGCAAAAGGATGTAAGTGGACATTTTCAAAACTTAAGTAAAACACGATTTAAGTTGCGGTCCTTGGCGGATTTTTATTAAAAAGTTTTTCTAAAACATGCTGTGGCGCCGCATCTATTAGATTTAATAGTACAATATCTTGCACCACAACAAAGGGGAGGATCACCTTCTGTTTGTGATGTTTATCTCCAAATTTTTAACTTTATCACTTATATCCCTTTGCTTCTCACTGCCTCACATTTTTCAGAGTTATTTCCAGACAACGACAGACTTTAGCGATCTAATATTGCAATAAATAGAATTCCATTCATGTGTATGTATAGCAATATGTCATTTTGCAGCAAATTGTTATGCTACGTCCATTGGGAAAATCTAATTAGCAAACATATTAATGGAGCAACGCTTTTAAATTTCAAGTTTTGTTGAAGTATACTATAAATTTGTACTGTACAAATTGGCGTGCTCTACAGGTATAGTAGATGGTTGCCGTAAATGAACCACATAACACTTTTCGATTTTTTTAGAAGGGAAATGCAACTCAAATTTCACGTTTATTGTAGAAACAATTTCTCAGTATAATTGTCTTTTAATAATAATATTCACTTACATGATAAATATACAGAATAAAGAATGAAAATTAAAAGTAAATATTTTAGCATGTGGTTCACTCATGGCAACTGGTTGCTATGAATGGGCCACCGAGTTCCCATTGATGGACCACCGAGTTCCCATTGATGGACCACAGTCTCAAATTATAAAATCAATGCGTATCTTACAAATACTTAAAACTAATAAACAATACAAATAAAAATAAGTTATAGAAAAATAGATTTATTTTCATTTTTTTCGGATAAGAGGAATATAAAGAAACCTCAAGCACTCACACAAAACACAGTTGTTGTCATCACACCTCGTTACCTCTTGATATTTTCCCAACAAGTGCATCACCATTCCTAATATCTCTGCAAGCTCTTTTGAACTGTTGGGATTTTTTTAAAACCTATTTTGAAAATTTTCGTTCAATGCAAGATTGTACTTGCTGTCTAATATGCCGAAGAATTAATTGACCCTTTTATTACTGAAACCAGAAGCTTAAGTCACACTACCAGAGAATATGGTACTAACATACTTTTTGCCTTAATTAAATCTGTGGGACATGTTATTTTTCTCAGCCTCTTGAAAAGCCAATTCCCCCAATTTTTTGGAAGTAATTCCAAAAACGGCTTCTCTAGTTTCAAAATATGACTCACTAATTATATTTCAATTTCGGAAGGCTTATCTATTAAACTTCTAGCAAGTGTCTACAATAACAACAAACCGGTTTTTATTTTCCATGTGACTGTTTAAAGTTGCTTTCAGGACTCTATATTGCTGGCAGACTTCGTCAAGGTCCATACCACCATTTCTGTAAGCTACTGTAACACGTTACATGCTCTTACATCTCCACTGGCCATATTTTACTAATTTTTGCATTTTCCTGGAACAGCAAAAATATTTAAAACCGTATTATGTTTTAAAATTTTAATCAATTTGATTTAAAAAAATTAAGTTTTAATTATTATAACGTAAGGAAATTTTCAAGAATAAACCTTTTTCATTACTATCATACTTATTTTAAATTATTTGAGCAATATTTTGAAAGGTATTTGAGATGAAGTTACAACAATATTTGCGACTTTCCATCAATAAACCACTGTGTCAATTGGACCATTCATGGTAACACCTAGTAGTCCATTGATAGCAACAAAGTCATTTTGAATATTTTCGTTGGTGTTACTGCCCTGACAAATCATGATAAAACATGAAGTATGGTAAATAGCACTTTAAGAGACACTCTTTTAAGTCATTGTTCACTTTTAATAGATCAGTGATGTTCAATACATGTTATAACTATTTGAAAATTTCAATAATTAGTAAGATAATGATAGAAGTGTTATCTGACCGATTAATAATATCATAAAGTAATTTTAGCTACTTGACGACTCTGCAGTAAAATGCTTTCAGACTAAGGAAGGTACTAAAATTGATTGCACGTCTGCACAAACTCTGGAACGGGAAATATCTTAGTGGTCTAGTCATGGAACGGGTTCATTGACAGCAACCTTTCCCTAGGAGTTTTTTCTTGTTTCAAATGATGCTGTGTTTTGCTAATTAACGACCAAGTGCATTTCAAAAAGACTGACAACCGTTCTTTAACGTGGCAGCAATGCTGGGGTAAAGTCATTACCTCCTAAAAATCGACAACGAATTTCCCATGAAAGGAGTTATCAGATTTCACACCAGCAGCGGCGAAAGCAACAAATATGCACAATATGTGTTTTATGTATTGTGCAAAAAGTGCTTTGTGTTC
Source organism: Uloborus diversus (assembly GCF_026930045.1). Classification (NCBI taxonomy): domain Eukaryota; kingdom Metazoa; phylum Arthropoda; class Arachnida; order Araneae; family Uloboridae; genus Uloborus; species Uloborus diversus. The sequence goes on along the minus strand of NC_072734.1, from coordinate 116,000,392 downwards.
CATACTGATATAACTTTATCGTGTATTTAAATATTTGGTTTACCCTAATTTTCGCCGACATTTAAAATTCCCTCCCCACTTAAATATATCAAAAGGTAAGGTTCCAACTGAAATACAGACGGGTAGGAAATTTCTTGTCGGCGAAAATTAGGGGACACCAACTATATGAATAACAATTAACAGACGTATCTTTTGTAAGAAATCAGTAAATAAATTCAGTTAAATATCTGCAAAATAATATTTATATTGTATTCAAATATATGAAAGGATGAATTCACCTCTTTTAAATATGATGAAAGAAGCTTTTTAGCTTGAAAAGAGCAAATAAATTTTTTATTGCCGCTTATATCCTTCTCTACACGTATTTATTTCTATTCATAAATTTGCCTTAGAAAAAGCAAAACGAAAAGTTGTATATGTCCGCTACAAGGGCTTCATTGCTATGAAAAATCCCATTTCATTCGACTCCAATCCCCACAGCAGGAATAGAAAAGAATGCTTTGCTTTTCATACCCAAACAAAAATGCAGAATTGTGTGGGGCAGCTACCCTGTCCAGAAAATAGCCGGATCGAAATTTCCGGATTCTTCCGGATCCTTTATTTCTTTTTATTTCCTTGTCCTACATACAAAGAACCGGAGCTTCCTGTCTCAAAGAATCCGGTTGCTTGCGGATTGACGCAACCCCATTGTCAGTTAGCGGCAGAGTTTTACTTTTTTATGCATGGTAAATGTGGGATATTTTATTAGATTTTTAAGTGTTGGGAAAAATGCTCGTAGTTTTTTTAAGCGAGTTGGAAATATTTTTCGCAGTTTATCAGTTTCAGCAAAGGAAGTTCAACCAGGAAAAATATAGATTGTTACTTGTTCGGTTGCTCTGTGATCTGGAAAACTATGTTTGGAGATTTAATTACGTGGTACTGCTGATTCACTTTCTGCAAGTTCATAGTTTTTAAATTTTTTTATTACTTATATAGTAACGTTTCTTTAATGTATACTATTTCAACAATGTAAAAATTAAAACAGATGAAATCTTTATCTTTGTTGCACTTTAAAGCTCATTTTCAGAAAAAAGTATTTTGGTAAGGTTAAATAAACCAAATAATTTATGCTGTAATAATAATAATGTTGTCAATTTTCAGGAATTAGTTGGTATTAATTCAGTGGTGTCCATCCCACGGGGGGTCACATCCGGCCCACTAAGCTCATTCTCGTGGCCCGTTGTTTTGTTCAATGGTACAAACCGAAAATCACGAAATTAGGGGCCTAATATTCAGAAAATAGTTTATCAAATGCAGGCATTATATTTTTAAAAAATATTATAACGATAACAACAACTCTTAGTTTGTAATTTTCTTTCCTTTTCCAATTCAATTCATGTTATTAAAAAAGAGCGAAATATTTTGAAATTTTATATACATATTCTAGCCTACGAGAACGAATTTAGTATGAGGTGCGGTATCCGAGTAGTAAAAAATTCGGGCATTACTTGTAGACAGTACATTTAACTAAATTTGGTAACGTTAAAGTTTACGAAATATTTGTGAATTCCAGTATACTTCATTAAATTTGAAAGCCGTAAATTTCAAGAACTGATGAAAAGTGAAAGTTTAACTAAATTTGGTGATACAGACATCTTAAATATTTCTAAAACGTAGAAAAATTTGTAACCTTTGATCACCAGATGTGATACAAAATATTAATAAAAAAATTTAAATTGAAAATATAAGGGAAACACACACACACACACAAAACAAGTAATATTAAACTTGACGACTCAAAGATTACGAAAATATATAAAATGAGCTGAAAATCGCATAAATAATTTCACTCAAAGGCAGAAAGTACGTACACGTCGTAATCAAAAGACTTAAACAAAAATTATAAAGAATATATTCACTTAATTCAGAGGCGTACCCGGTGATGGTAACGTGGGTGACACCCGGGGCAGTAGTTTTTATTGTCACCACCCCTCCCACCATTCCACAAACTCAAAAAATGTTTATTGTTTCGCGAAAACCTGAAATTTATACAATTTTCAGAAACAACCATACCTTTGGGTTATTATAAAATTTTAAAGGGGTTAATGTGCATAATACAAATAAAAACAGAAAACGATTTTTATATACTAGCCCTAGACGCATTAATGGCCCCTTAATTATTCCAAATATACCTTAAACACAGGGTAAAAAAAAGGATTTCAGTTTTTTGGTTTCAGAAGAAGTCACATCTAGGTCTAAATTTAGACAATATGAACCGAATCTTGAGCATACTATTCATTCCATGATGTGGGGTGGGGATGAGGGGGCCGGTGGTTTTTGCCATCCAGAAAATTCCAAGTTTGAGGTCCCAAAAATACATTTTAGCTTTATATTTTTCAAAAGCTTGCAATTCCACTTTAGGCATTACCCCCTAGACGGGTGGCACTAGGGGCTGACCACCCCCCGCCCCAACCCTTGTAGCGGCGCCACTGCTTAATGTGTTTTGGGAACTAAAACAAAGATTTGATGATCTCATTTTATCCTAGCTTAATTACTTCTAATGAAATTCGTTCGGAGCATTTTGCAACTAACAGAAACATAGACGAATCTTCAAGCAATAAATACGTAGCAATCTATGGTCAATTCCTGTGAAATGTTTTTGCTAGAAGGGATAAAGATAAATCTTCCAGACAAAAGGTTCGACATTTGCTTCTGCGTTTTTGAACAATCGGTGAAAAGGAAGTATATTTTTTAATTTTCAATCACCTGAGACGAGGTGCATTTAAAACAAAAAGTGAGATTCAGTGACAAATATTTAACACATGGTTCTCTTGAAAACCATTTCATTAATGCAGAGTTATCTATTGGCTCAATATGAATCTACAACAGTTGTTTGACTCAGCATTTGTTTGTATGTCTGCGAGAACTGATGACAAAAGCCGATACAATCGTACATCCTGCCAGATGTGAAGTGCACAGTGTTATCTGATTCTTGCTTTCAAAACGATCGGCCCATGCAGTAATTTTTGTTGGGGAATATTTTGAGCGATTCTCGTATATTATAAACCTTACAACGTAGACTTATTTTAACTATTGCACCTAAAAAAGTGCTGGCGCGGAGCTCAAGACTGGAGTTACAAGGTGGTTTAACCATCACGCGGCTGACCTTTATGCAAAGGGGTTAGAAAACGCTACAAAAAGTGCATAAATGTAAACAGCGATTCTGTAGTTCAACTATAGTCCGACGGCGAGCAAATGACTCTTTTCAATCATTTGATAAAACGTGTCCATCCTTTAAAATAGGTAGAGAAAGAACATAGAACGCATATTTTTTAGTTCAGTAACATTTTGGCGACATGAAGAAAAAAATGTACTCCTAGTATATTTTCGTTGTGTGATTGTTTAAACCTCAAATGTTTAAATTGCAATAGTAACTGTATTGAGAAGGCGATAAAGTAAAAATGACAAACTTTTCAATCTTTACGGCAGTGATTCTCAACCTGTGGGTTGCGCCCCCTTAGGGGGCATGAGCACACTCAAGGGCGGGCGCGAAAAGACTGAAGGGAAAAAGTGACTGAAAGGAAAAGCAGACATACAAATAGAAAAGAAAATGCTTTTCAACATATTTAATAATTATCTTATTAAAGTAAACAACTTCTGAATCAAAAGTTATTTAATAAAAACATACCAAATTAAAAAGGAATTTCGTAATTATTAGTGACTTTCTTGGGCCTGCCTTGAAGAACAAAGTTTTTCGAAGTAAAGTTTAATATTAGAAATAGCCACTATCAGTTATGCTTCTATATTTAGCCGAGATCTATATTTTGTCTTCAAAGAAGTTACAGCAGAAAATCCAGTTTCACAAAGGTAGGATGTTGAAAATGGTAATAGAATGCGAAATGACCTTGTTTTTAGTGAGGAAAAAAGAACCCTATACTCCTGACCAAAATTTAAATAGTGATTGATCTTTAGATTGTCTTTTGGTTTTGCCATTTGTCGTAAAGTCTATGACTTTTTCTTCCTCATCAATAGAGAGTCCTTTGGGAACCGTATGAAATGGATTTCTAAACCACTCATAACTTTCTACGAGTTTGTCGTCAGTAATAAAGTACTTTAAAAATGCTTTGCCAGCATGGCTGAATAGTTTTCATGGTTACAAAAACAACTTTTACATGTTCTTCTTTAGCTTTGTAAATTTTAGTACTGTTAGAGGTCAGCAATCAACCTCATCTAGGTCCTAGATTGTTTAAAATTTATTTGCATTCTGTTCTTTAATTTCCTGTGTTCTAATAAGACTATGCTCAAATCAAAGTAGCTTCAGTTTTAAATTTTGACTGTGCCGTCTCGGAGGGGGGGGGGGGGGTAAGCTCTCGATAGTGTTCAAAAAGGGGCACAGAGCCTAAAACGTTGAGAATTCCTGCTTTACGGCAACCCTGATCTCGGCAACTTTTAATTGAAATTAATTACAGGATGCATTGTTCTCTCTAAACAATGTCTGCTAAAGGAAGTAAAACCAAGATCCACGCACTTAGGTAGGATGTGACCTGTCCAATGAAACACCTGCCTTGGACACATAAAATTAAAATTTTTTACCTCTTTGGCAACTTTCTTAAATTCCAAATTGACGCATTCAGCTCTAAAACCAATAACGCACTTTCAAATTCCGATTTTCAACTGTTCTTTCCGTATCACCTCTCCACAAAAATGCACAATTCTTAAACAAGGCGGAGTGGTGGCTCAACTCTTCGTCTTCATACTTTTGTGAAAATTGTAAAACATTTCTGTCAATCATAAATGACAAATTTTTCTCATGATTTTTTATGAGTAAACATACCTTAGTTTTCAAAAACGCTTTGTAATAAATGCGAAATCAAAAACATCAGACATATCAAATAACAGAATATCGCTATCAATTCATGCAAAACAATAATCTACTCTTCATTTTTCCAAGAGTTACTTACAAGGTCCTTAATTTGATGACAGATGATTTTTTTTTATATTAACTATAATGGACAAATATTGTCAATCGATTATTATCTTCAGTCAAGAGCTTGCGTACTAAAATTTGTAAAATAAATACCTTAAACAACATTACTGTTTATCATATTGTATAATCCACAACTACTACTTTACTTAATGTAACTATACTAGATATAGAAACACTAAACTTTAAATCATTTTTTTTTGCATTAAAATTCGGTTGGGTTTAAAAGTTAATGGTTTCTAAAGTTTTGTTTTTACAAAACACACTTAGACAAACAGACACACAGAATCATTAGCATTAAAAACTTAAAAGTAGTACATCAACCTTCTTTTGCTACTGTGGGGGGGGGGGGGGGTTAAAGTGTTGGGTGGGTTCAAGATAAAATCATTTTCTTTGCAATGCCTAAACAATCTATAAAATTTCCCGTTTCTGTTTTTGTGCCTTCTTTCTCACTTGAAATGAGCTTTCGGTGCTATGGCTCAGCTATAAATCAAGGTAAAGTATCCATTTTTGGCAGCTGCCTTCTGAAGAAGGGGGTAAAATACGGAAAAACATCGAAATAGAAATAAAAAAGTAAAAGCAAAGTAGGATTTTGCGTTATCCTTTGGTTACGTGAAATCAATTTTTGTGGATGTTTTTCTTTACAGAAAGCAGAATATTTTTGCTGTTTTTAAACATTCTAATAGTCCTAGAAATACTTTGTGATCAATGCACTAAAAAATAACATCTTATTTAAAACTCATTTGGGATAAAAATTAAGTAAAGCCTTCGTTTTCAACCCAAAACGTAAGTTTACGAAATATAGCAAAACTGTTTTACCGCATTCTTTTTGAAATAGAGTCATAAAGTGCTAGATTAACAAGGAGCAGAAGAAAGCTATAAAAATATAAAAAATTATAAGATATTTCAAAAACATATAACATGTTTGAAAATGTATACGTAATAAATCCTTAAAAGCACAAGAGTCAAAAAATAACCAAGACGATTATGTCGAGCAGTGCTGTTTCATGTAAACAGTAACTAACGATTCGGTATTAAGAATATAAGGCTCTTACGTATTTGTCATTCATTTTTTACAAGTAATTTACGCATTAAACGTTGGCGTACTTGCGCTTTCAAGATTGCATTAGGCCAGCGGTGCTCAACTTACGTCCCGCGGGTCACGTGGCTAAATGTTATGGTCATCTCCAAATTTTTAGTTTTAGCACTTACTCCTTGCTCTTCACTACCTCAATAGTACTCTTGCAATTTCTTTTACGATTACTTGTATGCAAGATCATGCATGGTTGAGTTGGATTATGTTTTCTGTTGTAAATATTAAATGAAATGTATGGCAATCTTAAAATGTTAAGATTCAAATGGTTTTGATCAATATTTTTTCGCCTATTTTCCTTCAGCTTCGAACAAAAATGATTAAGGAAAAAAAAATATAATTGTAAATATACAGAACTAAATATAGGTTTATTATATATCATATTAGGTTGTAGTACATACAATAAAAAGTATAATACATTGAGTAATTTTACGGACATTTACTAGCAGTAATCCTTTAAAAATTTTGACGGTTTTATACGAGAAGCTACTCGCAGTTTTTCTTTTTGAAAGAGAATGTTACTGAAACATACTTGGGAAGAATGGGACGTCAGAAGAACAGTTGCATTTATACCGCAATACACTGCAAAAAATAATTGTTGTTTTTACAGTAATATACTGCTTTTTCCTACAGTTTAATACTGCTGTGCTAAATAACAGAGAAAAACCGTAAAAATATTTTAGATAGCGCAAAACGATGCGCAAAAGGTGTTTCTTTCATACGGGAACAGAAACTAATGAATTCAAGATATTGGCAGCCATGTTTTTTGATGATTTGGATGTGCTCAGGCAGAACTGTTCAACTGTAATTCAAGTTAAAGGTAAGTGCTGATTATATTATATTCATTCCCTTTTCCTCAAAATATAGTTTTCTTTATCATCGAAAATGTATGTAAAATAACAGTTTATTTTGAAATCGCAATTCGTATCCTAATATTCGTTGATGCTGACTTTGCAATTTCTTATAGTTGCTAAGTTGTAACGATTGCTTTCTAGCAAAAATCTGAGTAGTTGTTGTGATTCTGAATATTTTATTGCACGTGTGATAGTTTTTAAACATTTTCTGAAACTCAAATTTTATTTAAAAATAAATCAATTCCTTTCTTGATCGTATTTAAAGTTATTAGAACATTAAACTTTGTGTACGATTACATTTTGTGTTATATACTATGTCAGTGCTTAAAATTTAAATTTTTATTTTCTCTAGTGAATTTTTAACATATCGCGATTGACTTCTTTCTTCTGTTTTTTTTTCTTATGTTCAGTTTTAAATTCTTTAAGATTTTGCATTTAACCATTTTATTGAAAAACTTTACGTTACAGCATCAGTAGCTTTTATACATAATTCGATGAATAAAATGAAAATAAATAAAATAACAACGTGACAGAGAGACATGCAAACAGTATACAATTTACTGATATTTTTTGCTGAAGAATTTGTCACTGTGGAAATACAATACTCTGATGTCTGAACGACTCAAAATTCTCTGAAATCTGGAGCCAGCTTTCATACTTAACGGTCGAAAGTAAAATAATAATAATTGAAAAAATCATCAATAAAGAACTCAAAAAAAAATTAAAAAAAAAAAAACTCAAAAAATAAGCATTTTAAAATACAAACACGAAACCCTTGTGTTTTAAAAGTTTTATATTTGCGTCAGCAGGAAATTAAAGTTTTACTTCAGGAAAATTGCACTAGTACCATTGAAACTTGGGAACGTAAAAATAATTTTAGAAACTATATTCAAAGGCACTCGATTGGAGGTCACGGGAAGTCTCTATGACCTCCCCAAAAATGCCATACTGGGAAAATTTTGTCTGGCTATTCGGCAAATTTGGGGACATAATTGTAATGTTGCAATTTTTAAATTCTCGAATGTGCAAATTTCATTAGATATTGTACTTAATTGTGCTTACTTAATGTGTGCATTTACCAGTATTTTATTAATCGGCAAATATTTAAGTTCCATTTGGCAAATTGAGATTATACGCCTTCCCAACATATTTAAGTTCAGGCCATGCCTGGCTATATTTTACAATTTTCAGCTTTTCATTTCTGATCTGGCACTGTTTCGTTCTCGTCAAAATTACAGCTTTTAAATTTAAAGTAGAATATTTACATTATTATGCATTGTTTGTCATATTTTATTCGCTTTGAAGGGCATGCTCATTTAGAAAAGTAGATGCTCGAGAAACTACAGTAGAATTTGAAACTCTTACAACCTTGAAACTCATCAGTTTCCTTACATAAAAATTTTTATGAGGATGATTTTTTTTAGGGATTTTTTTATATTGACTTTTTTTATACTACTTTTTTAATACTATTTTATAGGTTTTTTATACTAACTGAGAAACCAATAAGAAATTATAAAATGAAAGCTTAAATAATGCCCCAGATTTACATATACAGTTTAATGTGACATCGACGTTGATGACTTTTAAATATTTGAATGTTTTTTATTAAAATATCAATTTTTTATCGTTGATGTTTTGCGTTCGATATTTAACTTTTAGAACACTTTGAGTCTTAAATTTTGGCATCAACATGTTAAGGATGAAGACAAAAAGTATATTATAAATAACGAAAAGTGTGATTCTGTACTTCACTGTCTTTCACTGCTTATCAAAAGTAAAAATATGTCAGATTGTTATCCGTGTAAAATGAAAAAATCGGAGAATTTCGTTTAAACCTGTAACGGAGATTCAAGCCAACACCCGGTAAGACCTTTTGCGTTTGAATACGATGGGTTCCTTAGCAGTTGAGTTCTTTAAAGCGAGGGGGGGGGGGCGATTATTTTCACAATAATAGACGATTTTTCAAGAAACTCTCCAGTTTATTTCTTTAAGAAGAAAAGTGAGGTTTACGAACATTTTGTCAGGTTTCAAAAGATAAGAGAGATTTGTGGCAAAGCTCCGATAACGGAAAGGAATTTCTGAACTCCTGGTTTGAAATTTACCTTAGCGACCAAAGCATAATAATCGAAAAAACCAACAAATCCTCTAGTTAACAAAGTAGCGTCATAGAACACTATAAGTCAACATTAATTGAATGGAAACTTTGAAATGAATCGGGTTTGCCTCAGCAGTTCTGAGCCGAAGCAGCTATGTACTTCCACTGCTTACGGACTAGAGCGGCTTTAAAAGGAAAAACCAAACCCTTTTTTGAGCTTTTTGGGGGAAGAAAGCCATCTATTAAACAAAACCTATTTTGAGCTATTTGGGGTAAGAAAGCCATCTATTAAACACTCCTTGAGTTTTTTTGGATGCATTTCGTATATTGGACTTCCAAAACAGAAAATAAACAAATTGGATATGAGAACTCAACAAGGAGTCATGGTAGGATATGCGTTTCATACGAAAGGTTACAGAATTTGGGATCTCAAAAATCGCGAAGTGACAGAAACGCTGAATGTTAAATTCGATGAAAATAAATTCTGGACGACCCCGCCCCCCTCAGGAACGAGAAACAGAGGGACACAGTTTTATTTCACTACTGAGTAAATCTGAAGTAGGAGAAGAATATCCTGAAAATCATAAAATAGCATGTTGAGAATTAAATGGGTTAAAGCAAGTCCAAGGCAAAATAAAGAATACAGGGATAAGTATTATTCTATTGACACGACGGTTCTAAAGTCCGAATCGTGAAGCCGAGGTTTATTGTTCTGAAAATAACATTGAATTTGACATAAAATATTTTAATTTCACTTGTGATGATAATTCAAGAAAAGTATAGGATTTTTATGAAGATAGGGGGGGATAATTCAAGTATGCTAGAAGCTAACATTTCCGAGATTTAAATTTGGCAAAACGGAATGGCTCAAGAAATTCAGGTGATATGAGAAAGAAACGTTTACGTATTGGTTCCACTGAATGAAAGTTTTAGAAAGAAAAAATGGTACAGATGTTTTTTTTTATTTAAAAACAAATGAGCAGAATGAAATAATGCGCTTCAAGACCAGACTGGTAATTTTAAATACCCACCAGGTGGGGGGGGGGGGGGGGTACTTTTCGAAAGTGTTTTCTCCAGTAATTTCCTTTCCTTTGATTGAGGCTTTCTTTTCAATTTTTGTGTATAAGCTACATTGAGTCCATTTCCATGTAGATGTTTGCAATGCGTATCTATATGCGGATGTAAAAGAGGAGATTTGTGAGACAACCTGAAAGGTTTGTTCGTCCCTGAAATCTAAATTTTGTCTGTAAATTGAATAAATCATTGTCATTCTGATACAGATTACGCCTCGAATCACGACGACCGGATTTCAATGGGGGGGGGGAGGGGGGCTTGTAGTGTTTTTGGATAGGGTACGAATAATATGGTGGTACATTCAAACAAAAATGCGTACAACTGTCAACGATGGAAGCGGAGTATATTTCAATTAGTGAATAATCTAAGGATGTGGGTTAAAGGAATTTTAAATCAATTGGCTACGAAAAGAGTTCAGAATTTTAGATTGTCACAGTACAGAGTACTATTAATCAATCTAGTTGCAATCGATTTTTCTAGTTCTGCAATAGAAAATTGCAGAACTAAGCAGATTGATGTGGGGTACTATTTCCTAAGGAATTTGATTGATAAAAATGAATTTGGAATACAATTTGATGAAACTAAAAATAATGTAGCTGATTGTTTTACAAAACCTTTCTCTAGGGAAAACTTACATAAAGCTTGAATTGCAATGACATATTTTTCTAGGGTTTTTTTTTCTTTTTTTTTTGAAATGTTTCAATTATTCCATTATGTTTAAGTTATAATTTGTGCATACAAACGGATGGCCTGTAATATATTTCTATTTTTTTTTATTCATGTCTTAAAGTATTTCATTCCAGCCGCCTGAATTTCCTTCATCTAAATTTATTCACTAATGCAATATTATTTCTATGAGTTTAGTGGTACCAGAATTGAATGGGTGGTCTCATTTTATCAAGATGGCAATTCGTGGTTGTGTTCCGCTTGGAATTTCAAAGAAGCCACTAGTCTGAACGATGTTGCAATGATTCACTTAGTGACATGAATGCCGGTAATGGAAGTTTATAAGTACCTTTTTCATTTATATTTTTATGTTTTAGGATGTAATTTGTAATCAAAAATGCTTTTGAGCTTTAGAGCGTTCTTAGCCACTAAAGCCTATCCTACGGTCTGTGTGCCATATTGGGCCCCTGAAGCTGATTTTTGTGTGCCCGTTGTCAGGTTTTATGTTACAATCAAGAACTATGTATTGGAACAAGATAAACTAAATTTTGTTTTGATTTAAATGTGATGGATCATACAATTCATTTACGTCTGGGTTTTTTAAACTTGTAATTCAATATTGGTTTTTATGGGTAGTTGAAAAATATCATTTCAAGAATCACCGGAATATAGAAATTTCTGTTAGTGCTAAATTAAACGTAATTTATTTCATTATTTCATTATTTTTTTATTTTTATTTTCCAGTAAATTTTGGAGCACTGATTCTTTGTTTTTACATGTTAGTAAAATTGAAGGAACCAAATCAGAATGTTAAGTTCTTTATTATTTATTGTACGTATGTTTGTAAAAATTTAAAGAAACAAAATTTAAAGTCAACTTTATAATGAGAGCAACAATGAAGATTAGAGTTTAAAGTACGATGTATTACAGCGTATGAAACTTTCTTCGTATATTCAGACTTGTGACACTTATCAAACAAAATTATAGATTATTTTTATTGTAATGTAAATAAAAAGCAGTTATTTTGCAAATGTGAGCATATTTAAATTTACAGTTAAAAGAGTTGCGGTCTTCTGGCAAGCATTTCCAAGAAGGGAAGCATTGTTTACAGCAAGGACGGCGGGCCAAATGCGGACTTACAATTTCTTAATGATTAGAACTGGCAGTATCAGATTTAATCTATTTCTTGACATGTTTGTCGATTTATTCTTTTGTTTAAAACTTTCAACTTTTCTGATCGATTTTCACTTTTTACTGAATTGACTTTAACTAAGTCATCTTGATTTTGGGAATATAGAATTGTTTCTTCCGAGTTTCAGGTAAATTCTGAAAAACTTAAAGATAAATTGTCTAAATCCTATCAAAAGAAGTAGCACTTAAAAAAAAAAAGCCGCCGGCGGATTAAATGGGGATATCGATAGCTGTTCAAAACGGGGGGGGGGCGTCCACATTTTAAAAGACATAAAATATAAATGAAACATCTTAAATTATGCTTAAATATTAAGACAGATATAAGATAGAATGCTCTTACGGTATTATTTTATTCCAACTCAAATGATTTTTTTTATGCAGTTCCTTAGTACTTAGAAAAAAAGCTCCAAAAAATTAAATTTAAACAATATAATAACACAATTGTGGAATAAAATATATGAAACAAAAATATTTTAAAAAATTATAAGTAAAATATTTCATATTAAGTACAGAAATCTAAATTATTTTACATCACACATTGTTTCATATTCAGATTTCTAATAATGGGCAGCTGTCGAAAAAAAAGAATATGAAGCTGGTATCAGTTGAACATAGCTCGAGCTGTTAACAAGTGTTGGAATGGAATATGAGTTAAAGAAAAAGAAAGAAAAAACATCTACGGTTTTCAGTGCTACTATAGCAACTCGGGGAGGGGGGGGGGGCTAAAAGAGGCTAGATACAGTATTCATTATTTTAAATGAATACCTCAATATTTCCCAATTGGTTGTCCTAAACGTCGACCTTGCTCCATTTTCTAAAAAAATAATTCTCTACCGCATCCTAATTATTGCTTTGAAGTAAACATATTGCAATCCAATAATCTGGAGCCTATTATAAGAAGAAACTAGTTTCAAGTTTTATTATCCTTAAGATATATATTCTCCCGATCACCAATCACTTCAGTTATCCGATCGAAAAAAATAAATATTACTCTTAATCAACGGTCTCCTATGTATTACAAAATCCTTCAAAACTACCGAAAGTTAGAAGGATTTTTTTTAATTGTATTTCAGAAACCAGTATAAGTCTATTTCATGACATGGAAGATAAAATGTAAGATTATGTTCTTTCTTTTTTCTTTTTTGAGTTCTTATGTAAAGTATTCAGATTAGGTCTATTTCAATTAGACACTAATAAACCACCGTTTCAATTGCGTAGTTTCCAAATTGCTGCACAGCAGTTTTTTTTTTCTCCTTAAAACAACATATTTCGCACTTACTGGTTCCTGAAATAAACGATTCAATTACAATTTAGGTATATGTTAAGCGGTTTCAAAATAAAAGCAACTCCCAAGGCAATCTTAATTTCAGATCATTCAGAGTCATAATTTTAATTATTTTAGTGCGTATTTTTATACCTACGTAATTTGATTTTTCCATGAATGTTTTTTGGTGTCCACAAGTTTTATGAGATTCTAACAATTTTTATTTTGACAGATGCTTTCATGATATAAGGCCTAGTGATGGCACCTAAGTCGGCAAAGATGTCACAAAGAAGAATCAAGTTTGTAATGGAAAAATATTGGCCTTGAAAAAATTAGCATTCGGTTTTAAATGAATTTCTGCAATTTCACTGTAAAAACTACTAATCGATATTTATAGGTGATGTATACGAAATAAAATAATTTGGCAATTTTTAATGGTGTGAATGTTTTATTTTTTCTCATGAAAACAGTATAACATAATATAAAGTTATATAATTTTTGGAGTAGTAAAACCAATTTTTAACTTTAATACTAGTACTCATAAACCTGCAGATTTTATTATACCGAGTGAAAAATTGTTTGTTTAGTAGCTCTGGAATTTTAAACCGTCACATATTTATAGTTTTCATCTATGTAAACTTTAAAAGGTTAATAGGATAAAGTATTATTTAATCTATAATAATCAGTTTAGAATAAAAACCATTCTGTGCAGTCTAAATGCTGTATACTGCACATATGGTGTGAAATAAAATTAGTTTGCTACTAGTATTTCTCAAATAAAGTAGATCCAAATGCAACTTATAACATTAAAAAAAGAAGAAAACCATGAAAATATTCTGTTTTACCATAAAAGAAAAATAAATGCATATAATTGCATGCATCAAGTTAAAATAAACTTAAAGGTTTAATGGATTGCATATTGCAAAACATTTCTCACGTTATGCTGCACATTTTAGCATTACAATAATGCTGGAAGTGAAAAAAGTACTTTTAGTGAAGATATGATGTAGTATTTTCAGTTATATATAAAAAACCTTTCTCATTTTTACTACCTCCATGGATCAAAAAGTTTTGTTGTTGTAAAAAGCTATAACTATTCTTAAAGTAAAGCTTCAGACCATATTTTGCAATTTCCTTCAATTTGAAAACTTTTAAGTCTGCAATAGAGCTAAAAGTTTTTTGTAGAAATGAAAATGCACCACTTTTTCTTCTTTAACATGTGTTTATAAAATATTGAGATGGGGCATTGATTTATTTTGTGTACAAGGAAATTAATATCAATAAAACATATATTTAGCAGCAGTTAACTATTTCTATGAAAAAGTGTTTTATATTTCTTTATTTGTCGCTTTTCATAGCCTAAAACATTATTTTTGTTGTTGAAAAACTTAAGAAAAGGAACAGATTTCGTATGTAGGCTGATTTATACAACGTACATACAGACTCAATTGCTTTACTTTTCGATATTGTTCTTCAGCTGTAAAAGCAGTGATTTCGGCTATGAAAAGAGATAACGATAGGGTGAAAAACCCTTTTGCATAAAAATTGATAACTTTGTTTTATGGTTTACTGCTGTTAATTTTACTGTACAAATCATTTATAAAACCGTATACTACTGCTGCTTTTATGGCACAATTCAGTTGATTCCGCAGCATAATACTGCGAACTTTACAGTTTGATACTGTTGATTTTGCAGGGCAATTCCGTTACAAAACAGTATATAACTGTTAATTTTACATATTATCTCTGTTAAATTAACAGGTCAAGTCATTCCTAAAACAGTATATTACTGCTGATTTTACAGTTTGAAACTGTAAGTTTTACAGGGCAGTTTTATTAAAAAGCAGTATATTACTGCTAATTTTAGTTTGATACTGTAAGTTTTACAGGGCAGTTTTATTAAAAAGCAGTATATTACTGCTAATTTTACAGTTTATCGCTGTAAATTTCACAGTAAAAGTCTGCTATAAAACAGTATATTACTGCAAATTTTACAGTTTAGAATTGTAATTTTTGCAGTTTTTTTTTGGAATGCGAGCTGCCAGTATTTTACTGTAAAAACAACAGCTTTTTTTTTGCAGTGTAAGAGATGACTCTTTTTAGTTAACTTATACAGTAGAGGTAGCAGCTTTAGACTTTGTCTTGATTCTTATTCTCTGAATATACTGGAAATAAAATGCAATTTTTTCCAACTTAAAAAAAAAAATCATTTTATTTCGGTATCAATGCAGCTGCACCATTCCTTTTGACTTTCGTTTACTTTTTTACACTGAAAAAAATATCATAACAAATTATTTAAATGTGTTTGGACAATTAGTGAATACTTTTCTTTAGATCAGTTAAAAATAGTTAAATTTTAAGAAGAGCTACTATCAATTCAGTTATGAAAAAATTTCAAAACGACTAATCAAGCAAGAAATAAAACCGAAAGCCCTGATTTATCATTTTGCTGCTGTCTATATTGCTGAATGTAATGAAAGCCTGGGGATATAGGATGATAAAAAATTGGAGTGCAGTCCAAAGTTCACTAGCTTAAAACTAGGTTTAGGAGTAGAATTTTCAGACACGTTCCTACACTGCAAAAAATAATTGTTGTTTTTACAGTAATATACTGCTTTTTCCTACAGTTTAATACTGCTGTGCTAAATAACAGAGAAAAACCGTAAAAATATTTTAGATAGCGCAAAACGATGCGCAAAAGGTGTTTCTTTCATACGGGAACAGAAACTAATGAATTCAAGATATTTGCAGCCATGTTTTTTGATGATTTGGATGTGCTCAGGCAGAACTGTTCAACTGTAATTCAAGTTAAAGGTAAGTGCTGATTATATTATATTCATTCCCTTTTCCTCAAAATATAGTTTTCTTTATCATCGAAAATGTATGTAAAATAACAGTTTATTTTGAAATCGCAATTCGTATCCTAATATTCGTTGATGCTGACTTTGCAATTTCTTATAGTTGCTAAGTTGTAACGATTGCTTTCTAGCAAAAATCTGAGTAGTTGTTGTGATTCTGAATATTTTATTGCACGTGTGATAGTTTTTAAACATTTTCTGAAACTCAAATTTTATTTAAAAATAAATCAATTCCTTTCTTGATCGTATTTAAAGTTATTAGAACATTAAACTTTGTGTACGATTACATTTTGTGTTATATACTATGTCAGTGCTTAAAATTTAAATTTTTATTTTCTCTAGTGAATTTTTAACATATCGCGATTGACTTCTTTCTTCTGTTTTTTTTTTCTTATGTTCAGTTTTAAATTCTTTAAGATTTTGCATTTAACCATTTTATTGAAAAACTTTACGTTACAGCATCAGTAGCTTTTATACATAATTCGATGAATAAAATGAAAATAAATAAAATAACAACGTGACAGAGAGACATGCAAACAGTATACAATTTAC
The DNA here is from genome assembly GCF_026930045.1 of Uloborus diversus. Taxonomy (NCBI): domain Eukaryota; kingdom Metazoa; phylum Arthropoda; class Arachnida; order Araneae; family Uloboridae; genus Uloborus; species Uloborus diversus. The sequence continues at coordinate 115,983,782 of NC_072734.1, read as the reverse complement.
TGATATTTTTTGCTGAAGAATTTGTCACTGTGGAAATACAATACTCTGATGTCTGAACGACTCAAAATTCTCTGAAATCTGGAGCCAGCTTTCATACTTAACGGTCGAAAGTAAAATAATAATAATTGAAAAAATCATCAATAAAGAACTCAAAAAAAAAAAATTAAAAAAAAAAAAAAACTCAAAAAATAAGCATTTTAAAATACAAACACGAAACCCTTGTGTTTTAAAAGTTTTATATTTGCGTCAGCAGGAAATTAAAGTTTTACTTCAGGAAAATTGCACTAGTACCATTGAAACTTGGGAACGTAAAAATAATTTTAGAAACTATATTCAAAGGCACTCGATTGGAGGTCACGGGAAGTCTCTATGACCTCCCCAAAAATGCCATACTGGGAAAATTTTGTCTGGCTATTCGGCAAATTTGGGGACATAATTGTAATGTTGCAATTTTTAAATTCTCGAATGTGCAAATTTCATTAGATATTGTACTTAATTGTGCTTACTTAATGTGTGCATTTACCAGTATTTTATTAATCGGCAAATATTTAAGTTCCATTTGGCAAATTGAGATTATACGCCTTCCCAACATATTTAAGTTCAGGCCATGCCTGGCTATATTTTACAATTTTCAGCTTTTCATTTCTATCTGGCACTGTTTCGTTCTCGTCAAAATTACAGCTTTTAAATTTAAAGTAGAATATTTACATTATTATGCATTGTTTGTCATATTTTATTCGCTTTGAAGGGCATGCTCATTTAGAAAAGTAGATGCTCGAGAAACTACAGTAGAATTTGAAACTCTTACAACCTTGAAACTCATCAGTTTCCTTACATAAAAATTTTTATGAGGATGATTTTTTTTAGGGATTTTTTTATATTGACTTTTTTTATACTACTTTTTTAATACTATTTTATAGGTTTTTTATACTAACTGAGAAACCAATAAGAAATTATAAAATGAAAGCTTAAATAATGCCCCAGATTTACATATACAGTTTAATGTGACATCGACGTTGATGACTTTTAAATATTTGAATGTTTTTTATTAAAATATCAATTTTTTATCGTTGATGTTTTGCGTTCGATATTTAACTTTTAGAACACTTTGAGTCTTAAATTTTGGCATCAACATGTTAAGGATGAAGACAAAAAGTATATTATAAATAACGAAAAGTGTGATTCTGTACTTCACTGTCTTTCACTGCTTATCAAAAGTAAAAATATGTCAGATTGTTATCCGTGTAAAATGAAAAAATCGGAGAATTTCGTTTAAACCTGTAACGGAGATTCAAGCCAACACCCGGTAAGACCTTTTGCGTTTGAATACGATGGGTTCCTTAGCAGTTGAGTTCTTTAAAGCGAGGGGGGGGGGCGATTATTTTCACAATAATAGACGATTTTTCAAGAAACTCTCCAGTTTATTTCTTTAAGAAGTAAAGTGAGGTTTACGAACATTTTGTCAGGTTTCAAAAGATAAGAGAGATTTGTGGCAAAGCTCCGATAACGGAAAGGAATTTCTGAACTCCTGGTTTGAAATTTACCTTAGCGACCAAAGCATAATAATCGAAAAAACCAACAAATCCTCTAGTTAACAAAGTAGCGTCATAGAACACTATAAGTCAACATTAATTGAATGGAAACTTTGAAATGAATCGGGTTTGCCTCAGCAGTTCTGAGCCGAAGCAGCTATGTACTTCCACTGCTTACGGACTAGAGCGGCTTTAAAAGGAAAAACCAAACCCTTTTTTGAGCTTTTTGGGGGAAGAAAGCCATCTATTAAACAAAACCTATTTTGAGCTATTTGGGGTAAGAAAGCCATCTATTAAACACTCCTTGAGTTTTTTTGGATGCATTTCGTATATTGGACTTCCAAAACAGAAAATAAACAAATTGGATATGAGAACTCAACAAGGAGTCATGGTAGGATATGCGTTTCATACGAAAGGTTACAGAATTTGGGATCTCAAAAATCGCGAAGTGACAGAAACGCTGAATGTTAAATTCGATGAAAATAAATTCTGGACGACCCCGCCCCCCTCAGGAACGAGAAACAGAGGGACACAGTTTTATTTCACTACTGAGTAAATCTGAAGTAGGAGAAGAATATCCTGAAAATCATAAAATAGCATGTTGAGAATTAAATGGGTTAAAGCAAGTCCAAGGCAAAATAAAGAATACAGGGATAAGTATTATTCTATTGACACGACGGTTCTAAAGTCCGAATCGTGAAGCCGAGGTTTATTGTTCTGAAAATAACATTGAATTTGACATAAAATATTTTAATTTCACTTGTGATGATAATTCAAGAAAAGTATAGGATTTTTATGAAGATAGGGGGGGATAATTCAAGTATGCTAGAAGCTAACATTTCCGAGATTTAAATTTGGCAAAACGGAATGGCTCAAGAAATTCAGGTGATATGAGAAAGAAACGTTTACGTATTGGTTCCACTGAATGAAAGTTTTAGAAAGAAAAAATGGTACAGATGTTTTTTTTTATTTAAAAACGAATGAGCAGAATGAAATAACGCGCTTCAAGACCAGACTGGTAATTTTAAATACCCACCAGGTGGGGGGGGGGGGGTACTTTTCGAAAGTGTTTTCTCCAGTAATTTCCTTTCCTTTGATTGAGGCTTTCTTTTCAATTTTTGTGTATAAGCTACATTGAGTCCATTTCCATGTAGATGTTTGCAATGCGTATCTATATGCGGATGTAAAAGAGGAGATTTGTGAGACAACCTGAAAGGTTTGTTCGTCCCTGAAATCTAAATTTTGTCTGTAAATTGAATAAATCATTGTCATTCTGATACAGATTACGCCTCGAATCACGACGACCGGATTTCAATGGGGGGGGAGGGGGGCTTGTAGTGTTTTTGGATAGGGTACGAATAATATGGTGGTACATTCAAACAAAAATGCGTACAACTGTCAACGATGGAAGCGGAGTATATTTCAATTAGTGAATAATCTAAGGATGTGGGTTAAAGGAATTTTAAATCAATTGGCTACGAAAAGAGTTCAGAATTTTAGATTGTCACAGTACAGAGTACTATTAATCAATCTAGTTGCAATCGATTTTTCTAGTTCTGCAATAGAAAATTGCAGAACTAAGCAGATTGATGTGGGGTACTATTTCCTAAGGAATTTGATTGATAAAAATGAATTTGGAATACAATTTGATGAAACTAAAAATAATGTAGCTGATTGTTTTACAAAACCTTTCTCTAGGGAAAACTTACATAAAGCTTGAATTGCAATGACATATTTTTCTAGGGTTTTTTTTTTCTTTTTTTTTTGAAATGTTTCAATTATTCCATTATGTTTAAGTTATAATTTGTGCATACAAACGGATGGCCTGTAATATATTTCTATTTTTTTTTATTCATGTCTTAAAGTATTTCATTCCAGCCGCCTGAATTTCCTTCATCTAAATTTATTCACTAATGCAATATTATTTCTATGAGTTTAGTGGTACCAGAATTGAATGGGTGGTCTCATTTTATCAAGATGGCAATTCGTGGTTGTGTTCCGCTTGGAATTTCAAAGAAGCCTCTAGTCTGAACGATGTTGCAATGACTCACTTAGTGACATGAATGCCGGTAATGGAAGTTTATAAGTACCTTTTTCATTTATATTTTTATGTTTTAGGATGTAATTTGTAATCAAAAATGCTTTTGAGCTTTAGAGCGTTCTTAGCCACTAAAGCCTATCCTACGGTCTGTGTGCCATATTGGGCCCCTGAAGCTGATTTTTGTGTGCCCGTTGTCAGGTTTTATGTTACAATCAATAACTATGTATTGGAACAAGATAAACTAAATTTTGTTTTGATTTAAATGTGATGGATCATACAATTCATTTACGTCTGGGTTTTTTAAACTTGTAATTCAATATTGGTTTTTATGGGTAGTTGAAAAATATCATTTCAAGAATCACCGGAATATAGAAATTTCTGTTAGTGCTAAATTAAACGTAATTTATTTCATTATTTCATTATTTTTTTATTTTTATTTTCCAGTAAATTTTGGAGCACTGATTCTTTGTTTTTACATGTTAGTAAAATTGAAGGAACCAAATCAGAATGTTAAGTTCTTTATTATTTATTGTACGTATGTTTGTAAAAATTTAAAGAAACAAAATTTAAAGTCAACTTTATAATGAGAGCAACAATGAAGATTAGAGTTTAAAGTACGATGTATTACAGCGTATGAAACTTTCTTCGTATATTCAGACTTGTGACACTTATCAAACAAAATTATAGATTATTTTTATTGTAATGTAAATAAAAAGCAGTTATTTTGCAAATGTGAGCATATTTAAATTTACAGTTAAAAGAGTTGCGGTCTTCTGGCAAGCATTTCCAAGAAGGGAAGCATTGTTTACAGCAAGGACGGCGGGCCAAATGCGGACTTACAATTTCTTAATGATTAGAACTGGCAGTATCAGATTTAATCTATTTCTTGACATGTTTGTCGATTTATTCTTTTGTTTAAAACTTTCAACTTTTCTGATCGATTTTCACTTTTTACTGAATTGACTTTAACTAAGTCATCTTGATTTTGGGAATATAGAATTGTTTCTTCCGAGTTTCAGGTAAATTCTGAAAAACTTAAAGATAAATTGTCTAAATCCTATCAAAAGAAGTAGCACTTAAAAAAAAAAGCCGCCGGCGGATTAAATGGGGATATCGATAGCTGTTCAAAACGGGGGGGGAGGGCGTCCACATTTTAAAAGACATAAAATATAAATAAAACATCTTAAATTATGCTTAAATATTAAGACAGATATAAGATAGAATGCTCTTACGGTATTATTTTATTCCAACTCAAATGATTTTTTTATGCAGTTCCTTAGTACTTAGAAAAAAAGCTCCAAAAAATTAAATTTAAACAATATAATAACACAATTGTGGAATAAAATATATGAAACAAAAATATTTTAAAAAATTATAAGTAAAATATTTCATATTAAGTACAGAAATCTAAATTATTTTACATCACACATTGTTTCATATTCAGATTTCTAATAATGGGCAGCTGTCGAAAAAAAAAGAATATGAAGCTGGTATCAGTTGAACATAGCTCGAGCTGTTAACAAGTGTTGGAATGGAATATGAGTTAAAGAAAAAGAAAGAAAAAACATCTACGGTTTTCAGTGCTACTATAGCAACTCGGGGAGGGGGGGGGGGCTAAAAGAGGCTAGATACAGTATTCATTATTTTAAATGAATACCTCAATATTTCCCAATTGGTTGTCCTAAACGTCGACCTTGCTCCATTTTCTAAAAAAATAATTCTCTACCGCATCCTAATTATTGCTTTGAAGTAAACATATTGCAATCCAATAATCTGGAGCCTATTATAAGAAGAAACTAGTTTCAAGTTTTATTATCCTTAAGATATATATTCTCCCGATCACCAATCACTTCAGTTATCCGATCGAAAAAAATAAATATTACTCTTAATCAACGGTCTCCTATGTATTACAAAATCCTTCAAAACTACCGAAAGTTAGAAGGATTTTTTTTAATTGTATTTCAGAAACCAGTATAAGTCTATTTCATGACATGGAAGATAAAATGTAAGATTATGTTCTTTCTTTTTTATTTTTTGAGTTCTTATGTAAAGTATTCAGATTAGGTCTATTTCAATTAGACACTAATAAACCACCGTTTCAATTGCGTAGTTTCCAAATTGCTGCACAGCAGTTTTTTTTTTCTCCTTAAAACAACATATTTCGCACTTACTGGTTCCTGAAATAAACGATTCAATTACAATTTAGGTATATGTTAAGCGGTTTCAAAATAAAAGCAACTCCCAAGGCAATCTTAATTTCAGATCATTCAGAGTCATAATTTTAATTATTTTAGGGCGTATTTTTATACCTACGTAATTTGATTTTTCCATGAATGTTTTTTGGTGTCCACAAGTTTTATGAGATTCTAACAATTTTTATTTTGACAGATGCTTTCATGATATAAGGCCTAGTGATGGCACCTAAGTCGGCAAAGATGTCACAAAGAAGAATCAAGTTTGTAATGGAAAAATATTGGCCTTGAAAAAATTAGCATTCGGTTTTAAATGAATTTCTGCAATTTCACTGTAAAAACTACTAATCGATATTTATAGGTGATGTATACGAAATAAAATAATTTGGCAATTTTTAATGGTGTGAATGTTTTATTTTTTCTCATGAAAACAGTATAACATAATATAAAGTTATATAATTTTTGGAGTAGTAAAACCAATTTTTAACTTTAATACTAGTACTCATAAACCTGCAGATTTTATTATACCGAGTGAAAAATTGTTTGTTTAGTAGCTCTGGAATTTTAAACCGTCACATATTTATAGTTTTCATCTATGTAAACTTTAAAAGGTTAATAGGATAAAGTATTATTTAATCTATAATAATCAGTTTAGAATAAAAACCATTCTGTGCAGTCTAAATGCTGTATACTGCACATATGGTGTGAAATAAAATTAGTTTGCTACTAGTATTTCTCAAATAAAGTAGATCCAAATGCAACTTATAACATTAAAAAAAGAAGAAAACCATGAAAATATTCTGTTTTACCATAAAAGAAAAATAAATGCATATAATTGCATGCATCAAGTTAAAATAAACTTAAAGGTTTAATGGATTGCATATTGCAAAACATTTCTCACGTTATGCTGCACATTTTAGCATTACAATAATGCTGGAAGTGAAAAAAGTACTTTTAGTGAAGATATGATGTAGTATTTTCAGTTATATATAAAAAACCTTTCTCATTTTTACTACCTCCATGGATCAAAAAGTTTTGTTGTTGTAAAAAGCTATAACTATTCTTAAAGTAAAGCTTCAGACCATATTTTGCAATTTCCTTCAATTTGAAAACTTTTAAGTCTGCAATAGAGCTAAAAGTTTTTTGTAGAAATGAAAATGCACCACTTTTTCTTCTTTAACATGTGTTTATAAAATATTGAGATGGGGCATTGATTTATTTTGTGTACAAGGAAATTAATATCAATAAAACATATATTTAGCAGCAGTTAACTATTTCTATGAAAAAGTGTTTTATATTTCTTTATTTGTCGCTTTTCATAGCCTAAAACATTATTTTTGTTGTTGAAAAACTTAAGAAAAGGAACAGATTTCGTATGTAGGCTGATTTATACAACGTACATACAGACTCAATTGCTTTACTTTTCGATATTGTTCTTCAGCTGTAAAAGCAGTGATTTCGGCTATGAAAAGAGATAACGATAGGGTGAAAAACCCTTTTGCATAAAAATTGATAACTTTGTTTTATGGTTTACTGCTGTTAATTTTACTGTACAAATCATTTATAAAACCGTATACTACTGCTGCTTTTATGGCACAATTCAGTTGATTCCGCAGCATAATACTGCGAACTTTACAGTTTGATACTGTTGATTTTGCAGGGCAATTCCGTTACAAAACAGTATATAACTGTTAATTTTACATATTATCTCTGTTAAATTAACAGGTCAAGTCATTCCTAAAACAGTATATTACTGCTGATTTTACAGTTTGAAACTGTAAGTTTTACAGATCAGTTTTATTAAAAAGCAGTATATTACTGCTAATTTTACAGTTTGATACTGTAAGTTTTACAGGGCAGTTTTATTAAAAAGCAGTATATTACTGCTAATTTTACAGTTTGATACTGTAAGTTTTACAGGGCAGTTCTATTAAAAAGCAGTATATTACTGCTAATTTTACAGTTTATCGCTGTAAATTTCACAGTAAAAGTCTGCTATAAAACAGTATATTACTGCAAATTTTACAGTTTAGAATTGTAATTTTTGCAGTTTTTCTTTGGAATGCGAGCTGCCAGTATTTTACTGTAAAAACAACAGCTTTTTTTTTGCAGTGTACATCAGTAAAAATATTGTAAATATAGATAATGACTTTCAAATATGAAAAAAAGGGATGTTTTTGTAAGCATCTCAATCTAAAAATGCATTGACGAAGAGTATATTTGGCGAATAAAACAAAAACAATTTAGCAGTGCCTTACAGTGTGAAATTAATCATTTTTGAATAGGAGCTGTGCATAAGTCCAAATATAAATGATGTCACACTTTAATCAAAAAAAAAAAAAAAAAAAAGATCAACCCCCTTTTCTTTCCTTTATTTGTCAAATGATACGCTGTTTTTTATAATATTGTTATAAAAGAATGTCACACTTCGTGTCATCACCTCTATTCCTCTTCTCACAAACTCAGTTTTACAAACCCCACTCCCTCTCAAAACGTGACACCATTTGCTGGCGGTCTCCAACTACTCTAGTTTGTTGATAACCAATACAAAAGATACTGCATTGGAGATTCATTTTAAAAATTACCAACATTTTTAACGCTTTTATAACGTAGATAATATTGCTAGTTATCCAAAAGCAAGCACCAAATTTGGCATCAGCGAAATTTATAGTCAACTTGGTTATCTAACTCCAAGCTAAAGCCTGCCAATAGGTCGTCAAGCTATCGCCAATAAATGATATTACCCATTTCTGTATAACAATTAGCTTAAGCATGAACAAAATGGATATGTATCTTGTTCAGATCATACTTTTTGTTTTTTGGTACACATGAGCGTGCGAACAGCCGAAACAAAATACAAAAGCAGTTACATTTTCTGGGAATTATTTTTTCTTATAACGATCCCAGCACTTCTGTATTATTAACTTGTGTGTAAGGACTAATACGAAACTTTCCGAAAATGGAGTGCCTATTTCAATGACTAACGTACATGAGCAAATGTAACCATGTGTTTTTTAACTTCTTTTACAATAAACTACAGTTGTTTGTTGTAGTAATAGATGCAAATTAACTCATAGTTGCATATAGCCAAAATTTCAAAATATGCCAAAGATGTGTAGAGATCTCGAAAAAAAAACTCCTATATACATAAAATAATTGACTGTAAGCACACAGGTGAGCAAAATAAACTTTTATTTTTTTCAACGGGCAAGGCCGTGCGGGTACCCCTAGTAAATAAATAACAAAACAACAATTGTGTGTACAAAAAAGTAAGAAATAAAAGTTCTCCCTGAAATACGAAGCATTAAATTAAAAACAAATGAGAAAAAAACAATAAGTTTTCTTTTCTATTTCAGAAGAAACGAAATTTCTCGCTTTTCATTTCGATCCTTTTAAGAGAACGAAGTTCAGAATCAATCTCCAAGACTTTCGCTCTCAGATATTTCAAGACAATTGCATGTGTTACGAAACTTTTCTTCTGCTCTTCTTTTCGATTTCACGCTAAAAGACTTCTTTTTTTTCTGTTATTCGATAAAATCCTCTTTTCCGTGTGATTTACTTTATACACAATTTGTTTCTAAATTACTTTAGCCAAATATGTAAGATCAAAACTTCGATGAATCTATGATTTAAAAAGACTGTCGCATAACGCTGGAAAAATTTTGATTTTAAGAGTTAGATAAAACCCTCGTTAATTAAATATATTTGTTCGGGTATATTCTTTTTAAAACTGCTGTGAGCAAAAGTGTTTACTCAGAAAACGTTACACGTGTGTGTGTTTTTTTTTTTTGTGTGTGTGTGTGTGTGCGTGTCTTAGAAATGAAACATCTAGAAAAGTGTACAAATCTTCAATTATTAATTGATACTGAAGCAATAACTGGGTAAAATTCAAAGCTTTCCATGCAAAAGAATCACTTTAAATACGGTATAATGTTAGTGACATAACCTCTTGGACTGTTCCATAAATTAAATTTAAAAAAAAATTCATAAGCAGATTGAATTTTTTTTGATATTAATCACGTCTTGTTCCTTTAGGAGGCAAGCTCTGTTGAAGTTTTAATTTTGTTGGAATTATCCCTGAACTCCAAAAAAAAACCTGCACACTTTGGAACACTCTGTTTCAGAAAAAGTGGTCGCAATGTGTGAATGCGTACTATGACGTGTCCTGGATGCGGTCCGTCAGAATGAAAGCATTAAACAAGTGTACCAAATTTGTTCTGGATACTGCACCTGGTAAGTTAACACACGGATCCACACAACAGATGGTTTGTCAACACATTTAAAAACGCATTTGGTTACATTTAGGCACCCTTGTGAGATCATTGCTTTCTTTGCTGCAACGATGATGTCTAGATATAGATTGGTTGTTTGTACTGTATGAATACACTATAACATTTAACAAGTAGGAAACTCAAACAATTTCTGCGAAGATACAAGTATTAGTAAGTATTGACGTCGAGATCAAGATCTGCTGGAACTGTTTTCATCTGGTTTTTGGAATATTTTTAACGTAAGTTACATATTTGTATTAATATTCTTTACATTATGCGAAAGTTAGCATTTGCCAAACGTTGAGCTTCGTATTTTGCTTTAAATAAACTTTTATTCATGATACTGTTTAAGTTGTAGAACTGAATAACTAAGTTTAAAAATTATGCAATTCTAATTCTCATGTTTGGTCATTGATTATGATTTGAACAAAAGTTCCCAACATTTATATCGCCACCACGATGCTCTACTTGGGGGAAGGGCATCTCAATGCATTTTTTATTATGCCTTGTGTCTATTAAAAATCTAAGAAGGTTTTATCTGTGATTTTTTTTCATACATTTTAATAATTATCTTTTCTTTTAACAAACATTCAGGAGATTCTACATTGTTAATTTTTGAAAGTTTATTACGTTTGTTTGTTAACAAACCTGGTGGCCGAGCGTCTTGTACATCTTTATTTGACTGAAAAGGCCGGAAAAGAATATCGCTGTGTGGCACAGCGTCTTACAATGAGTTCAGTGAAGCAAACGCCTATTACTTCCAAAACTACAGTTTATACTACTGGTTTTTGTCTTAGCAGACTCCAATCAACCCTTCATACTTTTAACAACATCTTCTTCAGAGATTCTCTGTGGATATCAAATACATGAATTAAACAAACTATGGGCTTGTCCACATTAAGGACTAATGTCATATTAAACTAACGTACCCTAAATATGAAAAATAAATAAATGAATGAAATAAAAACGCTTTAAATGCATTATCCTAGTAAGAACGTCAAAAAAGTTGTGCACATTTTTAACTAATATATTTTAAATTTTTTTTAGTTAATCATTGAGCATAGTTTCAGGGTATTTACCAATTAATCAATGAATTCCTTCGGGAACTCATGGGTCTATTTGGTAAAATAATTTCAAAACAAAAGGAGGAAATGCGTTTTTTTTTTTTTTTTTTGAGCAATCCATATGAATGCATTTATTTTCCTTTTCTTGGTAGAAGAAGTTAAATGAAACAAATTTCTTCCCTAAAACTAGCTTCAGATATTGCCTATAGTAAATACATTAAATTTTAGAAATCCAAAATATTATTAAAGGTGCAAAAATCTGACAATACATATTGGATTTAATCAATCCTTTATTGTTCTTATGATCTGTTATGTATACAGGTTTATAATTTAGTATTATACAGCCATACAACAATACAAGAATATAACAATAGTATTCTAAAGCCCAAGTCATATAACCTGTCAATCATGCCAGTTTCAAAAATTTCAGACTGGTGCAGTTCACAGTAAAATTTTTCAAGAATGACTTGTTATTGTATTTAGTTTTGTGGATTAAATAGAGGAACTTAATTTAGAAAGCTTAATTCGAAGTTCTTCTTAAAACGCTACTTGAGCTTATTTTTAACATTAATACAGTACAATATGTTAGTATATCGGAAAAAATGTACTTCAATCGTTGTATAAATACATTTAGAAATGGTACTCAGAAGCAAAGGAGTGACAAGATTAAACATGCGTAAATAACTACTGCAGATGGGAGGACAACCATTGAAATTTGGGGAACTTTACTACATTACACGATAATTCAGCGTTCACCGTTCCTGCCAGTCAAAATGGTTAAATCGGTTGGATGGAATCCTGAAGACAGTTCTGCGTTTTTTTTTTCTTTTCTTTTTTTTTTCTTTCTTTTTTTTTTTTTTTTTTTGAGCAATCACGATTGCTAATTGTTTTTATTTGACCGTCCTTGATGTTGTGGTTCCTTTTTCAGCTTGGACCAGGGGCCTCTGCAGCACCGCCGACCCATCGGCTTCTGCAGGGTTGCCTCCTCTGGTCCTGATCACCGTCCCCCGGAATCCGATGGCGTGCATGTCCTACACACACGCGCGCGCTCATACACACTCTCTCACACACGCGCGTGACTTTACACACATACACGCTGACACACACACACCCACCGTAACACACATACACTCACGCCTACGTGCAAACATGCAAGTCTACGCACACACGCACGCCTGCACACACACAACTATACACACGTAACCACCCGGGAGGAGGGGTAGGCTTGAGGGGACAGAAGCCGTTTCTAGAAACAATAACTCCAATGAGTAGGGTCCTGTCAAAACTTGTGATTGCGAAAAACATAATTTGAATCCAAAATTTCAGAATTCAAATAAGTTTTTTTTTTTAATTCAGATCAAAAGCAAAACAGAGCATGAACCAGCATTCCCAAAGAAGTCATTATTCCTCGCCAGAGAGAGAGCACCTACGATTTGGGAAGGGAACATTGAAAAATTTGTGGATCATGACACGTTTAAGGAGAATAAGCCGCCATTAACGTACACGGATGATCTTTGACCGACAGACGTCATCCCTTGTTGTCACACTAGGTGTTAGGGGGTCATCGACAGTTGTTTTATCAAGTGTAATTATTTAGAAAGACGAAAAAAAATCTGTTTTATGATTTGAACTTTGATCGCGTTTTATTAGAATTTCTTCTTTGTCTAACCTCAGTTTCTTGATCTATTCACTACCAATAAACCCACAGCGTATTTCAAACCAAATAATAATTGTAAGTATAATAATAATAATTAAACAGCTGTTGCACATAAAAACGGTATAAAATAGTAATAATAGAGACTAAAGTAAATCTAAAAATGCTTCACTTCGAGTTATTTTTAAAACGACAGAAAGGTTTTAATGGTAATAAAACATTTCTTTAACTAATAAAATGCAATTGAATGTCAACCATATAACAACATGCTTCACGAAATCAGAAACGTTCTGTAACGTGAACTAAATGTAACCATGTAGGATTCAGACCTGGGAAATAAGATTTTATCCAGAAATATATAGCAGTTACAGTAGCTCGTAGAAAATAGAACATATTGAAAAAAATATTGAAAAAATGCAAACTTTTAAATTTGAAGTTTTAAATAAAAATGTTTAATATAATTAGATATAAGTCAGTCCAAAAGAAATCCTTATAACACACAAAATTTCGAGATGTATTAGATTATGCAAGATGATATCATACTGTGCATGAGTAGATAAAATAAGGTCAAATTTTGAGAAAAAAAATTAGAATCTGTGAATTTATTTTCAAAGTATTACATAAATTAATATAAAAATATATGTAGTGCTTACTTTTTAGTTTTTAATTCTTTCTAGATATTTCGGCAAAAATTACCTTTTTAATCATTTCAAAGTTTTTTTTTGACTATTTAAGATTGTTAAATTTTAGGATATTTTTTATTCAAAGATAAAACAATGTAAACTAGTAAATCCCTATACACTTGCGTCATGATTGTTCAACAGTTAAATGATCTTTCGTCTGTAATAAAATGGTTGTTAGGTTAAAAATTCCTTCTTTTTCTTTTATTAAAAGGAACGTTTAATATTAAGAAAGTTCTCACTAAACTCCTTATCAGAAAAAAAAATCAATTACATTTTAGCAGATTAAGTTATTATACATATAATGTTGTGAAACATGGATAAAGTAAATTTTAAGACGCATTTAATTTTGTGCATTTGACAATTTCACAACTTCTTCCCCTTTAAGCGTAGATATAAAAACGAACAAAACATCCTCCACTTAAAATATAAAAACTAAAATATTTCCTTACTGTAAAAAACTGATGTTGAGCCTTAAAAAAAGGTATTACTTTAATTAGTGAAGAAGTTGTTGAAGGATTTTATTCAATTGCTCGGTTAGGTAAAAAGTCACATCTAAGTGAATTTTTTTTATCCATGTTATTTTTTTATAAATTTACTCGAGTGGCATACTTTAAACGATGTCCTTAACAGAAGGAATTAAAATGCGTAATGCAATTATTCCAACTTATCAGTGAAGATTTATAACATTTTTTTAATTGTGCTTTATGCGGCAAATTTAATTCCAAAAATCATCAAAGGTGTAGCAGATTTTTTTTTTCGATGTGGATGTGGCTAGGTTAAGTCCTTTTCTATAGTTGAAAAGCAACATTCCAGAAATTCGAAGGGGGCTAGATCCCCAAATTCCTCCTTCTACATGCTTCACTGAAAATTATTATATTTAATTCGATACAAAAATCCGAATTAAACTGTTGATTTTTTTTGGAAACCAATAACTTTTAAACATTTAGTTATCAGACATAAACTACCTATAAAATAACTTTATTTTAGATTTCAAAAATACGACTGGGAAAGGTTGAAGCAAGGTTGTGCTCAAAGACATTGTCATAACATTTTCTTTAATTTGAAGTTTTAAAATTTTTCCAACGTATCATTTAGTAAGATCTCAATGCACATCATTTGTTTTTTCAACAATTTTGAACTTTTCTATTTGTGTTTCACCTAAAGCTTTGAATATATAACAGTCTATACAAAATAAATGTGGGTGGAATGGTTCTTAAAACAATTCTTCTACATGAAAAACCGCAACGTCTTACTTGGGTTTTAAATGAAAATAATTATATACTTTAAAGTGTCTATGCATTTATTCAATACTGAATAGAAAGGTTAACTTATTTGAAAGAAAAATAGCCATTAATTCTAATTAGCTTTAAATAATGATAGTTACTAACCTAAGTGTATACTTATTTTAACGCTACATTTGTTGGGTTAGTCGATTTTATTCCAATAACTACAATTTACTAACAACTGACAAAAATGCAAATTATCTCTAATAATATACTAAAATTCAAAAAATATATATTATTAATTTTTAGCACATATGATGCAGTGAGAAGCAAAGGGATGTAAGCGGACGATTTAAAGTTTCGAGTAAATCGTGTTTAAAGTGCACATCCAGGTATGCTCTCCTTAAAAAACAATTTCTAAACCATGTTGTACAGCAGTGCCGGCCAGGGCTACTAGTAACATCTCTTGCTCCTAAACGGAGGAGAGGTCCACCTACCATTTGTACTGGCTATGTCCAAATTTTTAATTTTATCCTTTACATCCCTTTTCTTCTCAGTGCCTCCTATGTTAAACAGTTATTTTTATACAGTGGAGTCTTGAAAATCCGAATCTTGAAAGTTCGAGGTTCCGTCTAATCCGAGGTACTTCATTTATATTTTAAGTTACATTTTTAGTAGCTAAAAATAGATTTTCATTAACATATGAAAACAGAAATACTTTGCTGCTGTAAAACTTATTGACCACATACAGTATAAGAAAAAAATACATTGAGATGTTAGTTATGTATGGGTTGTCTTGCACAAATAAATGCGTAATGATATCGAGAAAAAAATAGGTTAAAATTTGTCACTAAGCAATTAAAAGGAAATTTAAGTTGAAAAGTTCCTCCTCTTTATGTCTTCCAATTTGTGTAAATTTTAAATATGGAAACATTTTCCGGATATTCCGAGCTTTCACTAATCTGCTGAGCCCCAAATACCTCGAATTTTCGAGACTCCACTGTATATATAGCGATAACAAAGTAAAAGTCGACGAAAAAGAAACAGAAGCTACAAGAATGACTTATTAGCTTAAACAGTTTGCATTTAACTGGTTTTACATCATCATTTACAAAATCATTTCGATATTTATGGAAGGTGATTTTTGCTAATCTCCCAAGCAAAGGAAAGTTCACATTAATGCTATTGCACATTGTGCGGCAGTGACATTGCTGTGGAGGCTTCGCACCTCAGTGAATACCTAGAAGTGTCAGGAAATATATGTGATACACGCTGGAAGGCCACAGAAAAACTACAGGAACTACAGACTGATTGACCCTTTTAATTTCTTTCTTGTTCTCACATTTTACCCTTTGGTATGTTATTCTTTTGAAATCTCTCAATTTTAACTTTTTACATTTTATATTTGTACATTTTTGGATTTCAGTTGTTGATATTTTACCTTGTTACATTTTACATTTTACGCCCTGATTACTTCTCTTTATGTGTTTGTGCTGAGTGTGCAATCTATGCGAATCTATCACTTTAGTCAATGATTTTTTTTTCTCATTTTGCATTTTATATTTTTACAATTTCTAAATTTTGCCGTTTTACATTTAAACATTTTTATATTTCACCTTTTTATATTTTACTTTGTCTCATTTTACATTTTACGCCCCGATTACCTCTCTTCATATGTTTGTGCTGAGTGCGCTATCTATGCTCACTCTAGTCAAGGAATTTTCTATGTTCATTGGCAACTAAAAAAAAGCAAAACAAAAAAATGCGGCGTACTTCATGTTTTCCATGTAGTTATGAAAATTTTATAATCATTTCATGATCGAACATTTAAAACGAATAATCAAGGTCTTTGAAATAAATGCTGAAAAAAAAAGTACTTGAAAGACAGTTCTCAAAACACAAAATTAAAAAAAAAAAAAACTTTCTAAAGGAGCAACATATTAAGTATTTCATTTATGAAAATAGATTAAAATTTACCTTTAGAAGATACTTCACCACACAGCCAAAACAGTATTTCCAAGCACAATATGCACCTCTCCACAACTCGCTTTATGTGCGAAGACATTTCCTTTTATGATTTACACAGCATCAGCATTATAAATAACAGAGTTCACTGCGGCACTGCGTTTTGTTTTACCAAAGAGACTGTACATATGCTCTCTTCTCTGACAGTCGACAAAAGGAATGTTTAAAGTATCCTTTTCCTCCTGAATCAAACACATATAATGAAATTTCAAGTTAGTTATATTCCGAAAAATTTTATGTATTGTGTAGTATTGTTGTTTTTTAGTAAAAAAATCTATTTGAGTTAACAATAGCGTTGCCACTTGCGCCAGTCATAAAATTTTTATCGAAACACAAGTGTTTTTTCCGATATATTTTGTAAAACAGGCGTGGTTTATTTCATAAAATGAAAGTATATTATCATAAGTAAAATACTCGATTCAAAAGTTTATGAAATGTATGTAGTCATTAAAGATGGTTTTTATTTTTATTCATATATTCTTCGACTTGTAGTCATGCAGCTTTTTTATTTCATTAAAAACACCTATGTAATTCTTGCCTTCAAAGAAAATCAAAAAGACAAATTTTTAAATAAAAAAATCCACTTTTAGGCACACTGCCATTAACTGTAAAACTTTCATTCGTAAAGTATTTACCCTAAATATTAAATGTTAAGCTACTTTAGAAAGTTTTAGCATTAGTATGACCTTTTTGCTCTGTCTTCAGTGAAAGGTTAAAAAAATTCAGTTGTTTTCAATGAAAACAACTTACTCTTTTAGAAATGCACAGAAAAACCGAGGAAAAACTATTCGTAAATATTTCCACTTTTCTAATTCACATTTTGTTTTAATCCATTTCTAAAATAAAAATCAAGTACGTGTTTCAAACGTAAAGATCTAAAATACTTAAAAAATTATTCATATTAAAACACAAAACTACTTGAGAAATTTCACTGTGCACCCAATAAAACACCGCTGTCACGTGTAAGCTTAGTCAAGTATTTTGAAATGTAATCCATAGTCACGTCACAAACACAAAAGGAAGAAAGAAATCCAAACGAAACAGATCACAGCAATCACACGCATTAACCAGTCAGTAAAATGAAAGGTTCCAGATCACTCTCTCTATCTCACCGAAAAGTTAAAGGCAACTCAGTGGCGCGTGTGGATAGGCATTAAACGGGAAATGCAGGCGAATGGCGTTTACCCCCTTCTTTATATACCCGGACTCCGGCAGAGCAAGCTCCGGTCGGTTTCTTGAGGGGCGCATGCGCCGCCCCTTGTGTGATTCTCGTACTTTTTCCCCTTCTTCTTTTGCGTCGGGATGGGTCACGTTGGGCGGGGTGGGGCGGATCCAGATCTCCCCTGAAGCGAAAAAAGGGCTGGTGGAAGAATGTTGGTGCAAAAAATTGACTGACACAATCGAAAGTTGGAAAGAAGCACGTTGCGATAGCTTTTCCTCTTCGATGACTTTGAATGTGCATTTTGTGACTGTTTTCTTTTCATTTGTAGCATTCAGGGTATATAATGTGGACATACATATTAACATCAATGCCACGATATGTGTTAAAATCCTAAAAAACTAGTCGTTCTAAAAAATGTTTTGAGGCTGCCCTTTATGTTTTTCTCTTCAAAATTCTTAGACAATAGAAAACTTCAATATATTAAACGGCTTACTTCTTCAAGTAGGTTCTAGCAAAGCTCAGAAATCCCAGTTCAGAAATGCATATAGGGAAAAGTGGGGCAAAGTGAAATGGTTAAGATGACTGAGTTTTTTTTAAATGAAGAAATCGGAAATTTGCTTTGCAAATTACAGTACATAAAGAAAGAATATTGTATTTTTTTAATGAAACCTGCGTTGAAACAGTATCTATTATTTTTGGCAGTAAATATGAATCTTCAAAAAAAAAAAAAAAAGACATTTTTCGCTCTTTTTTTTTTCAAGGGGCAAAGTGTAAAATGAAATATTTTTCTAATGAAATATTTTCTATCCGATTATAAAACATATTTTTGGTCAAAAGAGTCAGTAAATAAAAGGTTGAATGAATAAATGAAAAGATAATGAAGCAACAAACGAATAATTAAATGAATAAATCAATTAATATATGAAGAAAAATGAATGAGCGAGTAAAATAACGAATGAATAAGAAAATATGTGAATGAATGAATAAATAAATGAATTACTGAATAAAGGAATGTAAATGAATTAATTAGTAAATGAAAACGTTAGTGATTTATAATAAATGTTTAAGTGAGTAAATGAAACAAACTATTTCACTTTGCCCCATCCACTTTGCCCCGTATGTCCTTGACTATTTGCACAATTTATTAGAAAGGCAAATAAGCTTAATATTAATTAAATTAATATGGCATTGAATATTAGGAGGTCTCAATTAATATTTAAAATGTTAATAACAAGTACTTTATCATTTCATAGTAGGAAAAATAATTTTTGACTTACAGCAAAATATTACAATATGAGTATCCATTTTTTAGAATTGCCTGTATTACCAAATGCTTCGGCGATATTTTTTTCCTGACTTGAATCGACTACATATGGTACTACATAGTCAAACTAATGCCAGATAGGTGGAGCTAAAAACAGAGTAAATATTTCACTTTGCCCCATGTTCCCCTACTAGTAGAGTAATTATATTCGCATGGTAGTTTTAAGCAGTAGAAAGAGATTAATTTGATGCCAATATTTAACTAATTATTCTATCAAATAAAAAAAAGAAAGACAATTTGAAAGAAATACTACTTTGGTTTTTACTTTTCAAAGCCAATATAAGCAGAATGGTTGGTACATCATTAAATATGGACAGTGAAGTATCTGAAATAATAATCTTAAAAGCTTGTACACTTCATTGCCACAGTTATCTTAAAAGTTCTATAGAGCATGATTTCATTTATATACGGTGCTATAAAAATTAAAATCTGTCGTAAAATATATTTGAATGTACTAAAGAGAGAATTATCGGTGTAAGTCCCACAAAAGTTGCAGACAAGGGCGTTCTTAAATGAGTTTAACTATAATGGTATACAACTGAGAAATGTAACACTATCCTTATTTTCCTAAATAAAAATATTTTAAACTCTTTATAAACTACTTATGTACAAAGAATTTATACTGAACTAAAGATTAAAGGGATGGTCTTTAAAAAATATATCTGCTGGTGGTAATCATTAAAATAGATTAAAAATCTTCAAAAACCAGGAGCACGATCTGTCGCACCATTGTCGAGAGAATGTCACACCAAAAATGCTCAGTATTGAGTAGTACAGGAATCGTGCCAAACATCGGCATGCAGGTACTCAGAGAGTTTCAAGAGATTTAAATAATGTCTGAAGTATTATTAGATGTAATGTTGCAGTTTACATAAGGATAAACGCATGTTTGTACTCTATATTCACTTGTATAAAAATCAACATATTTTTTATTGGTTCAACAATGTGGAGAGCGCCCCCTTTTACTTTAAATAGTAACACAGTTCTTCCCAGCTCTAGTTCCTTCACATAACAATCAAAAATATTTTAAATCTTGCCAATATTTTAACAATGGATATTCCCTTTCCTAATTTTTCATTTTAAGATTAGATTTAAAAAAATGACACTGAACAATCAATAAAATTAAAGCAAGAAATAACAACGTCAAAAAGCACAAACTACAGATTACTGCAGACACGTGTTTCGGCGTTATTGTGAACGCCTTTTTCAATGCAAAAAAAAAGAGTATGAACTAGGGCAGCCAGAACTTACTTTCTGGGGAGAGTGCGGGAGTTTGGCATAACAGTCTACACATATAGGCTACGTATTTGGACTGGCAATATTTGTTCAAAGTATGGACTCTTGGGGAGTTTTGATTCCACGCCACTGGCTACATACCTTTTATTCGGAACCGTGATCGGCGATTCTGGATGCTCCTTTCCAGGGAGTCACATAAATGCTCATTTGTGGCTATAAATGCACATAGTTGAATAATGAAAAAACAAGAAGGAATTTTAAAGAACATAGTAACGCATTTTTTAGCCGATAGATAACCAGATCTCTTTTTTCCATTTTTCAAATGAAAGGTCTCAAAGACAGGTGACATTTTATTAAAATTGACAAGTTTAGCCAGAAATGAAGATTATGAAAACGGTGAAAAGGATGTCAATATCCTTTCATGTTTACGAATCTTCACTGACTGTTAAAATATCAATTTCATGCTAAACTTAGTGATTTTTTTTTTTTTTTTTTTTGAAAATGTTGCTCAACTTTAAGATCCTATATTTCAATAATGGGGGAACGAGGGCAAATGAGCAATGCTTCAGACAACGTGTGTCACTGTACTCTTTCAATTACAACGTATTTGATTTAATCTATTTTTCCATTTTTACTCGACCGTATATTTTCCTGACAACCCACTTACAAAGAATATTTAACAAAAACACATCTTAATGATCGATAACGTTCTAAAGGTTCGATCTTCGTTGTTGTTGTTAAAAATACCACTCGGTTCACCGAGCCCGAGTAGCTATTGCTAGTCGATTTAAGTCAGGTAAGGGACATCTTCCGTTTTAACGAGCATCGTTTGAGTAGAATTCCCTTAGCTCAGACAGCACACGATAGATGGAATCACTATTTATCAACATTTCAAATTCTAGAACCGAACCATAAGCCTTACAACGCCTGGTTCGGCATCCTCAGAGGTTTATTTTTGCTAGGAAGACTTTATGACTACGACATATGATGACTTACCCCAGTCATCAACAGTGAACACGAAGGATCTTCGACCAGCTGGCATCGAGGCCCGAACTCTCCAGAAATGAGCTCGACACCTTACCGATCAGACCACCTAAGGACATATTAATTGTTTTTTTAAAAATGATTTTAAACATGCGATTGCTTGCTGTACAGCTGCTGCAAATTTACTGACAGCCAAACAAAACATGGCACTACTGAAATTCGCTGTGCACTGTAAAAAAAATCCGAAACGTTACTGAGTATTTCCGTGTCACGTTTTGCGATTTCAATGGTTTTTATCCACTTCTTGGAAATATCAAGTCTCATTGTCAAAACGTTTCCTGAATTGTTACGAGTTGTCCGAATGCAGACTTCTCACTGGTGTGAAAAATATTTTTAACTCCCAGTTTAAAGATTAACTGAGCGTGTTTATAAAGTTTATCGGCTTCAGCTAGATTACGATCTGTCCTTGTTGATTGTTGATTAAAACACCCAAAGGGTGCGATAAGTACGGACTACATTGCTTTGCAACAATTACAAGCGAGTAAAAATCTCGTTACTTACTTGCAATTCTGACTTAGCTTTGACCCTGTTTGCTATACTGCTTTCCCGATCGTACTTGCTGCTCCCCTAATCTACTCCAAGACATTTCGAATTGGGATATTTTACCTGATGGCTCTCAAAGTGATCACACATACATTCGTACAAGATTCGACTTTAATCTCCTCACCAGCCTTTACAACCGATTCAAAACTTCCCACGGCCATTATCAAAAGTTTGGTAACCTCATTCGTCAGTGGCTATTAGCACACCCTTTCCACGTTGTTCACGATAAAGCTCCCTTTAACAGATACATCTCTGAATTTATTCCCTTTATCCAATCTTCAATGAGTAAATGCTTTAAGAATATCACCATTAAAAGCAACAACCTGAAACTTCACTGGTGGAACAGTGAGTTGAAGACTCAAAAATCAAAAATTAAAGCCCTTCGAAGACTGTACAACAGGGCACAGGATCTCGAAAAGAAGGACATCTTAATCAAAATCAAGAAAGAGAACGCAAACTACAAAAAGAATATTGTCAATGCAAAACTTGATGCATGGAAGAATTTCTGCGCTACCTGCACAGCTCCTTACGGTATGCCATTCAGAATTGCCTTTAAAGGCCTTCGTACAAGATTTAACCGTCTCGCAACGCAAAACTTCCTGTCATGTTTTGACAATATCGTCAAGAGCAATTTCTGCGTCAATACGGGTGCCATAAACATTTTTGACTTCCCTTCATCATCTAGTGAACAAGATTACTGTTATCAAGTGTCATACATTCATCCTATTCAAATTTCTAATATTATCCACTCTTTTTCTACTAAAAAAGCAGCAGGACCTGACGGTATAGACTTCAACATCATTCGTTTCCTCTACAATAAATTCCCGGACCTCATCCAGTTTATCTTTAATTCATGTATAAAATTCAAGTTATTCCCTCCTATTTTCAACGATTCTATGATTGTCTTTATCCCTAAAGATGAAGGACCTTTCTGATGCAACAAACTACAGGCGAATTTCTCTTATCAATTGTTTTGGGAAAATCTTGGAAAGGATTATCGTGCAGAATATTTACAGTAATATATTAAGCAATCCCATCCTCTCCACAAAACAATTTGGATTCGTGAAGGGGAAATCCATTATAGACGCACTTCAAAGCATTAAGGATAAAATTACTGAACTCAGAGTCGGCGGCCTTCATTACTTTTGACATCACCAGTGTATTCAACTCAATAGAATACCACACTCTTTTTGAAGAATTTCTAAAGTATGACATTGATCCTACGTTTACTTCTCTCATTTTTCAATCCATTACAAATAGACATTTTAAAATATGGACACCAGGACACTCTGCTTCCTACACGCTTCTGAAAGGATGCTCACAAGGATCTTGTTTGAGCCCTCTTCTCTGGAATATTCTTACCAATATCCTTCTCAACTACCAATTTCCTCAAAATGTTTATGTGCAAGCATACGCGGACGACATAGCTTTCCTTGTCTCCGGGACAGCCAGAAAGTGCCTTGAAGACACTGCGAAGATTTCCTTCGAACTGTTTAATTCCTGGATCTCCAAATTGAATCTTTCTATTGCACACTCAAAGACCTCCGCCCTGCTATTCGGCAAACAAACCAACTCTTAACATATTCAGTATAACCATTCCATAAAACTTAAAAGGGCACCTACAATCAAGATTGGCGAACACTCTATTCGTTTCAAAGACTCTCTTAAATATCTGGGCGTTATTTTTGATCAAAATCTTAATTTTATCCAGCACCTCTATCACCTACGGACAAAATCCCATTCCGCCCTCCAAAAATGTTGTCGAGTTTCAAGTCTTAAAGGCTATCTTTCTTCTACTATTTTAAAATATATTTACAACAACGTCATCTCTAAGATAATTGATTATGCAAGTGGCATCTGGTTTGACAGTGTTCCTAGATCATTTTACAGGCTTCTGCCTTCAATGCAAAGGCCCTTTCTTCTCAAAATTGCTAAATGTTTCATATCAGTATCAACTGATGCCCTCAATGTTCTCACCGGTATTCCTCATCTCCACGTCCATTTGAAATACACCGCTATCACTTTCAAAACTAAAAGACTCCGCATCAACTCAGTTTTGAACGACCATACCCTTCAAGCAGATGATTACGAATTAACTTCAAGGAATCAACATAACTACAACAGCAATCTTCACCAATTTATTCTTCCGCTCACTATCACTGAATCAAATGACGATTTTACTATTAATATTTATACGGATAGCTCCAAGACAGATGCAGGTACAGCATGCGCTTTCATCGCTATGAAGGAAATGGACATTATATTTTCAAGTTCTAAGACCCTTCGTCCAAACAACTCTGCTTTTCAGGCCGAAATCCAAGCCATACATCTCGCCATTGATTGGATTCAAGATCATTTCTCTATGGATCACTTTGCTAACAATAAATTCCACATTAGGTCCGATAGCTTATCGGCCATCAAAGCCCTCCTCAACTATGAACCCAAGTCCATGGTCATTTTTCAACTCCAGTCTAAATTAATTAATCTCCGTCATATTGTCTCTATCTCCTGGATAAAAGGCCACTCCAACAATAGCGGAAACGACTTTGCCGACTAACTCGCTAAAATGCCACTAACTCAGCCACTGACCTCATTACTCCCTTCCCAATGAATCAACTCACAAAAGACATCAATCAATTTCTCCTCAAAGACTGGCAATCATACTGGGACCATTCATCTAATGGTCGCTGGACGTATGATTTTTTCAACACTGTCTCTTTGTCTCGACTCCAATAGTTCTCCCTTAAACCAAATCACCATTAACCATGAGCTTACCCATTCGTACCTCCACACAAGAAACCTCCTTGAATCTCCCTACTGCATTTGTGGGGAACTTGGAGACTTTGAGCACTTCTTCTTCCACTGCAGATTTACCTCAAATTTCCATGTTGTGATTTCAAGTAATTTAAGAGCGCAATGGAAGCGTTTCATCTTCATCGATAAAGAGACCTACAGGAAAGCTCTTTTGCTTATTAACTTTCTTTTCCAAAATAAGCAACTTCTTTTTCCCGCCTTATCATAGAACTGGTACTGTTTGACCATTGAATTCACTTTATATGTAGTCACGAATTTTGTTTGTAACCAGGATCATGTGTCACTATATGTTTTTGTCATGTACTTATGTTTTTGTTTTCTAATTAAATAAACACGTACGTCGTTCAGGTCAAACCAAACCGAGAAGATCTTGCAATCATTCGGGCCCTGAAGGATGGCACTTACTGCTTTTGGAACTGTCTTGATAACTGCTTTTGGAACTGTCTTGATAACTGCTTTTGGAACTGTCTTGATAACTGCTTTTGGAACTGTCTTGATAACTCAGGAAGGTGCCCAGCTGTTAAAATATCCCTACCAAAGATTACACTGAAATTCCAGAGACACGACTGGCTTTAAACGGAAAGATTTCTGGGTTTTCAGGAAGGTTACTGAATTTTAGCGGAAAACGTTCCTGGTTTTTGCGAGATATGTTACTTGCAGAAATTGGGCACATCAGCTGCCTATTCATGTTCAGGAACGTTTCTGAATCGTTTTTAGTGTAAATCCAAACAGTTTCATTTTCGTTGGATGCGCTGCCCTATGACCACCCATATTCTTAATAAGATTACGTGCCAAACTGATTTCAATAGGTTTCGTATAACATATGAGCTTTCAACACCAGCCCGTAAGATTTATTATGATGCAGTATAATGAATCTCACGGGCTCACATACAATAAAAGGATGTGTGCCCTCGAGTTTTGTTACAACCAGTACATTTTCTTCTTCCTTGGATACGCAACCCTATACTCATCCATATTCTTAGCAAGTTTGCATAAAAATTTGAATTCACTAAAGTTTTTCCTAACCGTATGGTTTTTCATTTTTAGTCCGTAAGATTCATAATACTGTTGAAGCTCGATAACTCGAAGCTCATTGCTCGAATATTCGTTTATCTTGCAGTTTTCTTCGGGTCCCAAAAATGTATGCGCACAGCCTTTAGTCCGGCTGCAACGTTGGTCTAAGTTTGTTACTTTGGCTCCAGAACTGCAATAGCATTTATTGCTATTTATTGTTTCAATATTTGACACTGTATGTGCCCTCCCAACATATGCCATCTCCTGTCGGAACATCGTTGGGATATGGGGATTTTATTCTACATTTTGAAAGCATGCAGTTGGACCATATTGCAATATAATAGCAAGAACTTTTGACCCCCGTTGCAATCGAACTAGGTTAATGAAGTCAAACCGATTTACCTGATTGCGAATTGACCTAAATTCAGAATTTTGTCCAGACCTGTGGCCCTCAAAGTTGTACCGTTCGGTAGATAGTTCATCCGAAAGAAGGAATCAAGTTAAAAAGTTGAAACGTTGAAAGTATGTTTCCTTTTACTTTACCTCACTGGTGCCCACGGTCCGGCCCGCAGTCCACGAAGGTGGAATGTATGGCCTGTTGTCTTATTCAACGTTACAAATAGAAAAACACAAAAAGGGACAATGTCACAAATTTGGAGCTAAATATTTAGATATTGGTTTCAAAGAAGGATGCTTTTAATAAAATACGTATTAATTAATGACAACAACCATTATTGGTTGTAATGATCTTTCCTTTTCCATATTTTTTCATGTCATCTAGAAAATAATAAAATACTTTGAAGTTGTATTTGTTTGTTCTGGCCTGCGAGAGTGGTTTTAATATGAGGTCCGACCCTAGGGAATAAAAAGGTTTGGCACCACTGCTAATCCTACTAATAAACGTATTAACTAATTTATTATTCCAACTTCTGAGGGAAAATAATTATTTATATGCATGTATGAAAATTTCCACGCTTTGAGAAATATCAAAGAAATAGTTTTATTTTCATACCAAATGTAAGACCAAATGTGTATAGGTGCAATTCCTATTTTAAAATGCACCGCAGCACAAAACAGTTAAGATTGTTACTTTTTCCATATTTATATTTTCTCATTTCTAGATATTTACCATTTCTTTTTCAAAGAAAACCATCTTATTTCTTTACATTACCTTTTTAGCAAGAAATAATTGGATTTCCAGGATTTCTTTATTAATCTTCAAACAGTAATTCCCCGAAAGCAAGCAAAAAACCTCTTTATCGTCGTTCAAAACACACACACACACACAAAGAAAAAAAAAAAAAACTTCCCTAAATTTGACCGTGGATTTCTTTGTTATTTGATAACTTAACGAAGTAATAAAAGAAATCTCTGCTTCAAGATATTTTGAAAAATTATAGTATTTTCAAATTTCATTATTTTTGATTCGTATTATTTCGTTTCTTATCCTTTTTAATAACAAACAACACTTATTAAAACAATTACAAAAAAAAAAAAAACTGAATTTATATCAAAAAATAAAAATTTAGCAAAAAATAAAAATGTTTTATTATTTTAATAAAATTTAAAATTCATGAAACATAATCATTTAATGTGTGTACAGCGAAATACATGTTATTTCAATTAATGGAATATTTGAGAATATGTACTAGTGAATTACAATGCGATGTTTCTTTCTTTGTATGTTTGTGTACGATGAAACAGAGACCACACTGTACCTACAGCCTTGTAACATTATACATTGTACAATATTTGAATGTACACCGGGAGTCAAACACCTCGAAGTTTTTTTGGAAAATTTCGAATTTGTTATTTTAAATTCGTATTTTTAAGCTAAAATTTCACATATTTTTTGTCTAATAGAGGAACGAAAAAGTCCCTTCACCGCTTTACATTACATACGAAAATTTGGAAGACAATTTTTATCTCCAGAAAGGAAGTTTGTTCCATTTATCTCAAATAGTTAGAACAGGTGATAATACAGGTGATAGATAAACGCTTCTAATTAGGTCAACATGTAAGGTTCCTCTCAAACCACATTAGTTTACATTAAGCAGGAAGTGCATAAGTTTGATTCACTGAGGACAACTGCCGGTAGTTAAGCAGTAAGTTACCTGCTTAATACCCAAGCTTTGCCTTCAATTTACATGTTGAACCGCACCATGTTTGCGGGCTCTTGCTGTTGAAATAAATTTACTTTTTCTACTAGTTTGTGGGCACTCTCAGCTTCAACGAGATAACCCATGCCAAAAGCTCTATTATTCCTTGTTCCAGACTGCTAAGTTCAAACAAAGACGAAACTGCAGTCTCTGAATAGGGTAATCGAGCGGTTGATGTTTTGCATGAAAAAAAAATTATGATTTATCGAACAACTTACTCTAAAATACTGCAAATCACTAAAAAACTACAGGAAATCTGGCATTTGATAATACTTTTCAAACCTACAACGGTTTCGCTTTGCTACACTTAAATGCTTTCCTAGGTACCTGTAGCTTTAAAATTTGGTACAAGTTACTATTTTTGACCTTTTCTTGAGTTAAATAAGTTTGTTATGCGGATTTTACCTAAGCTGTATTTTTCTTCGAATGGGAGCATGATTTTCATATTGTTCTGACTTAAATGGTTTGTTTATTTTAAATTATATTTTCAACGGGAGTGATAGCAGAAATTTCATTATGTTTTAACGGTAATGCTTATTTAAATCTGATCCTTCTTAGCGTACGATTTCAATTTTCGCAAATTGATTAAAGTTGCGAGGAAATATTCGAGGGCAGGTGAGCGCTAGTGTGGTATTAAAAGAAAAAAATGGTAAATGGAGGGAACTATGGAATAGCTGATGGGTTTTGAGACATGAACATTTTTTGAAATTTCTGTTTATTTTAATTTTATATTTATGAAGTATCTAGTTATTTTTATTTTACTAACACATGTGGACTAATCGATTAATATGTTTGAAAATTTGCTCGTAGAAACTCTTGAAAAACATAAAAACACTTTCATAAAATACACCGCCAGCTCTGGTACATCCTATTGCGGGCTGATGAGTGCTAATAAGCACGAAACTGCAATCCTCGGATGGAATGTCTGAGCTGGCGGTGTGTTTTATGTATTTCTGCTTTAGGGCCCTGTTTTTAGGGCGGTAACTTACTGACAATAAATATACTTTGTTTTTTAGTTAGGGGATACATCAACAAAAAACGGTCAACTCTCACTGCTTTGTGTCATAGGACTTATTTTTGAGTAGTTTCTGGTCCTCCCATGTGGTATCGACTCCCAACTGAATCAAAACCTCAGTAATACATATTTTTCGACTATTCCATAACACCGTCCTCCAATTTACTCCTAATTCAGCTGGTAAATTATTTTAAGAATTAGTATATATAATTAAACGAAGATATTTATTCGTGTAAGCAAATTCAAATTTAAACGGAATTACACCATTTTGTGCATGGCTTCGTTTATTGATATAAATATTGAGTTAGCGTCCATAGAAAAAAGTTAGGTGCTTTATTTTTTACAGATATTTTGTGACAGTAACTAAGAAATACTACAAGTAATGCAATTAATGCTCCTTCATACAGAGTACAAAACTCTTCAGTCTATGTAATAATAAGATGTCGGAAAACACAACTTTTTCTCTATTAGCTGAGAAAAAAGTATTAAGTGCAATTAAATACTGAAAGAAGATGCAATTATCTTTCAAACTAAAAAACAAAATGTTTTTATATGCAAGAAAACATTTATTTTCTTTAAAGAAACAATAATTTACGATTTTAAGCTGATTCCGAAAAGCTTTCTTAGAAATGCTACCTTTTAAAGTATCACAGATTTCAAAACGCAATGCATAGAAATATTTTAGTTTCAATAATTACCAAAAAAAGGCAGATAAAATCCTGCACCTGTCTGAAGGGTGCTGAGTTTCCGATTTGAAGGTAAAAAATTAATCAATATATATTTTTTTTTGATTTCGTATAAAGAAGATATTAGAAATAAAGAACGTATATATGAAGCAGAAAACGTTTTTGCTTAAAAAACAAAAATCACTTAACAAATATGTGTTAGCATAAGCGTGATTGTGGGCAAAAAAACAATTTTGAGATTATAATTAATTTATATGTATCAGAAAATAAAAAACTTTTTAAAAAAAACAAAAAAAAAAACATAAATTAACGAATATTACTTGCAAAAAACCTGCTACAATATTAAAATGATCCAGTTGAAAAAAACATAAATCTCACTTCATTTGTATTTACATTTTTAAGTTAGAACGTCTTTAGAAACGAGCTGATGTGTGCATCACGTGATTTCCTTTTACGCCAATTTAATAATAAAAGTAGTGCCTTGGAGTAAGCAAAGAAACGCTTCAAATATGTTTGCCGAGTTTGTTGCGAACTGAAGCAAAAAACGTTTTATACAGATTAATTTTCTCAATATTAAACATTTTAATCTGATTCAATGGTGAACTCTCTGAATTTTGCCAATAGTAGCCAAAATAAAACCAAATTTTTAAAAAAAAGTCAAAATTGTCGTCAAATTGGTAATCAAAAGCTTGGCAATATGTCGCCAAGAGTTTGTCAAATTATAACACCACTTGTTTTTGCATTGATATTAACAATTATTTCCCCCCAAAAATGTGTAAAAGACCCCCTTTAGGGACATCCGAATTCAACCAAAAGGGGAGGAATCCAACTAGATCCACTAGGAGTCTACGTACCAAATTTCAACTTTCTAGGACATACCGTTTTTGGGTCATGTGAGATTCATACGCACATACACACATACGTACATACAGATGTCACGATAAAATTCGTTGTAATTAATTCTGGGATCGTCAAAATGGATATGTGGTCGGGTTGGAAAAAAAATGAACACTCATTCGGGGGCGAGCAAAATGGAAATTAAGGCCTATTTTTGGGTCAAATTTTTTCGCGAATACAATACTTCGTAAAAGGAAGTAAAAAAGAAAAATAATGCGTGCATTAAAAGAAATGAAACGTAATTTCAAGATTAATATTTTTTTACTGTTAAAATTCGCAATGTACTTCACAATGTTGCAATGATCTTCTTTTCTTTATTAATAATAAAGCTGAAAGTATTTCTGTCTGGATATCTCTCTGTCCGGATCTCTCTCTGTCCAGATCTCTGTCTGTCTGTCAGGATCTCTGTGACGCGCATAGCACCTAGACCGTTCGGCTGTTATTCATGAAATTTGGCACATAATTAATTTGTAGCATGGGGTTGTGCACCTCAAAGCAATTTTTTCGATAACTCAATTTTGTTCTTTTTCCAATTTCAAGAACATTTTCCCGAGAAAAATTATCATAAGACAAACGAGTAAATTACCAAGTTATCATAACGTGGAACCGTTACATGGCCAATTCAATTGCCGATAAATTCATTATACATTACTTGTAAATATACAGGCGAACGAAAAGACCTTTTAATTTTTTATTACGGGCAAAGTCGTGCTAGTGCCCCTAGTAATTAATAAAACAGAAGCTTTACTTACATTTAAATGCGAACACTAAACAGTATTATTGTCTGCTCGTAATATATGTTCAGGGCTAGTAAAAGGTTTTCAGTGCTAGATTCTAGTGTTTGAAGTTATTGACATGACTCTCTTTCTATTTCTAGTGATTTTCTGACTGAACCAGTCACATTACAATCATCTTTCGTTTCCTGTTTTCAGCAGTCGTGAGAAATATTGGGTTTCTGTCAAAATGTCTCTT
Organism: Uloborus diversus; assembly: GCF_026930045.1. Classification (NCBI taxonomy): domain Eukaryota; kingdom Metazoa; phylum Arthropoda; class Arachnida; order Araneae; family Uloboridae; genus Uloborus; species Uloborus diversus. The sequence continues at coordinate 115,952,231 of NC_072734.1, read as the reverse complement.
ACTTTAACTATTGAGTATACTTTATTTCATAACAGTTTATTGATGGCGAAAGCTGTTCTGAAGATTTTTTTTTTTTTTTTTTTTTTTTGGTACAACAAGTGGAGACTGCCTTATCTTTTCTTTGTTTTAGGTTTTGCAAAACACTTATTATAATTATTTCGATTACGTTAGAGTTCACACAATATTATGTGAATTAAATTACATTATGTTTAACAGCACAATGCAAACATGGGTGTCAGAATTTGCGTCCCGTCCACAGATCTTGGGTTCTTGAATTTTTTAAAAAATTTTATTCGTTATTGATGAAAAAGTTACATTTATTAATTATTAATTTTTTTTTTTCCAAAACAGGATTTTATGGGCGAACAATCTATATTGGATGTGATCTTGTGGCACATCTCTCGTACCTATTTGTCTTTTACTGCTTGTATAATTGTATTAACTCATTAATAAAAAGTTCTTTTATATTTTATTTCTTTCATTTAAGTTATTATTATTATTATTATTATTATTATTATTTGAAATCTTTTACTGTTTATTTATTTGTTTTTTGCAGCAGACGATTATTACATTATTTTTTATGAAATTGTTCGAAATAAATAATTATTTAACAATCAGTTTTAGATTTTTTATCATATTTTTTCTTAGCATTTTAGAAATTACTAATCGAAAAGCATGAGTTAAAACAATCACAACAACAAACTCCGTTCAAAAATAAACGAGTCTACTTTCCCATATACCAATATTGATTTTCTAAAGGGTGTTCCAAAATTAACGCAAGATTTGAATTTGCCACAATTTTTGCTGTGAATTGTTGGCAGCCACGGAAAAAGAACAATTTGACAGCTGGGAGTTTAGGGTTAGTAAAAATGGAGTGTTATGCTATTATACAGCTAGCGAAACAATTCAATCACTGCATAAGGAATTTCCTGTTCGTGTACTCTCTCGTTTCGGTGATATGAATTGTATCCTAGATCGTGTGATTTTACATCATTAGACTTCTCCCTATGGGGTTATTTGAAGTCAAACGTCTATGTCAGCAATCTCACAACTACCTGCGCATTACCTAATTGCGATATCGAGCGCCAATAACAGTAAACTGCTTGACCCGCCCAAACTTTCATTATTTTTCAAATAATTGTTCGATAATGAAAACGCATTATAGAATCGAAAACGCTCCATTTGTAATAACCCTAGACCCTCAGCTGCCAAATTGTTCTTTTTTCAAGATTGCCCACAATTTATTGCAAAAATGGCGGCAAATTCAAATCTTGCGTTAATTTTGGGACACCCTTTAGCATCAGATTAATATTCTCTCATTAAGCTTAGATTGCAAATCATGCCAACCGGTTTAACAGTTGATACTGTTTTCTAAGAAAAAAGTCCCTCTCTTATGTAAATATTTTTTTTATGAAATAGAATTTGCATAAAATCAGTTTTTCAAATTGTTATGTTTAGTTTTCCATAAGTTTAAACCATTAAGGAGCGGTCTTTATCTTTCAGTCACATAAAATATAGCAGCTACTTGATGAAAAATAGTACTTAAATGTGTGTCTACTAACATGCTAATTGAAGTCCGAATAGGTTAAAAAAAGGAACTTTTTAGATAGCAGCATCTTACAAACAATACCAAGGCAACTTGTCTGCTTAAAAAGATAATTGCTCGCAAAAGAAAAAAAGATAACGAAAAAACGATAAAAACTAAAACACCAAAATAAAGAAATTTTATGAATCATTATATCGTTTGCTGTTCTTTCTTTCAGGTAAAAAAATAAAGAGCTACAGATTTTTTTTTTTTCAACTCATTCGCAAAATTCTACCCAGAAATAAATAATTTTCAACGCACAATGAATCGTTTGCAGCTCATTTTTTCTAGTAAAAGATAAATACTCTAAATTTATTTTTATTTTCCATTAAATAAGATAGAATTCACACAAAAAAACTTAAAAATGAAATAAAAATCATTTCAACAAACAGCATGTTGCAATAAAAACATTGGCGCTAGTAATTAACTTCATTTTTATTCGATCGTATTTATTTCTAGCTTGTGTTAACGTTAAGTCTAAGAGTGACGTATTTTGGATTAAATAGTAACATTTTTCCTATTTTTGAAGCCAAAAATTAGGAATAATTTTTAAAAACTGCAGATTTTTACTTCCTTTTACAAAAAAGGAAGTATTGTATTCGCGAAAAAATTTTCACTCAAAAATCGCCCTTAATTTCCATTTTGCTCACCCCCAGATGAATGTTGAGTTTTTTTTTTCGATTCGACCACATGCGGAAAAGTGCCTAAGAATGTATAGACACGCGAAATATCCATTTTGACCATCACCGAGGTAATTACAACGACTTTTCTCGTGACGTCTGTATGTATGTGCGTATGTGTGTATGTGCGTATGTGCGTATGTGCGTATGTATCTCGCATAACTCAAAAATGGTATGTCCTAGAAAGTTGAAATTTGGTACATAGACTCGTAGTGGGGTCTAGTTGTGCACCTCCCCTTTTGGTTGCTTTCGGATGTTCCTAAGGGGGTCTTTTGCACCTTTTTGGGGGGAAATCATTGTTAATTTCGATGTAAACTCAAGTGGCGTTATAATTTGTCGGACACTTGGCGATATATCGCCAGTCTTTTGGTCGCCAAGTTTTGTCGCCAACTTGGCGACAAATTTGGCGGAGTTTTTTTTTTTTTTTTTTGGTTTCAATTAGGCCATTGCTGGTGATATTTAGAGAATAAATATTGAATCACATTAAAATAGCGAATAATGGGGAAATGACATTAAATTGGTGTAAAAGGAAGTCATGTGATGCACACATCAGCTCGTTTTTTTAACTTTTGGAGTTGAAAAATTATTTTTTACACGGTTGGTTTTTATAGAAAAGATGGTTTGAAGTTTCCCCATAAGCGTTCGCATTTACATTTTACAACAACTACCCATAAAAGAGTAAACACAAAATCAACTTTTAGTAGATTTTCTTCTTTAAAAGCTATATGCAACAAAGTTTGTTCAAAGTGTATCCATCTTAAAATTCGAGATATATATTGGTTTTAAGTTTTAACCATAGGCTTTGTTGTTAAAGGTTTTTGGACTGTTCAAAATTGAACGAAAAGTTGCTCAAATTAAAAAGAAAAATAATAATTACGAATTAGGTGTCCTCGCCGAGATTTTTCAAATAAAAATATTTTTTTTTTTTTTTAAGTCGGACAATTCCCTTATAATTTAGTAGGATATGCAGACAGACCGATAGACAGATTGACAGACACACATTTTCCCCGTCTCAAAACCCTACTTTCTATGCCCTACTGGCATAGAAATTTGTATTCGCGTATTAATAAGTTCCTTTTTAGAACGCTTTCAGTAGGACGTATAATTTCAGATGAAAGTGCAGTCAGGCCTAATCGATAATGTAATACGGAAAGACTGCTGATTCTCTAAAACAGCTAAACATGGTTAAAACTGATAGATAACTTTACCTTTCACTACCTCGTAAGAGCAGGGATTTTTTTTTTTTTTTTTTTTTTTTTTTTTGACTTAACTTTGACCATCCTTTTGCTTTACAGGTATGGGTCGGGACGTTGCAAATAAACAACATTATTCCAGACGTTTATTGAATGAAAAATCGGTTAAGTACCAATGTTAATTTTTTATACTATGGTCATTTTTTCTTATTTTATAATATATTTATATTCAATATAGCTACCACATTTATCTTCGATTTTTAGCGTGATTAAATTTCTCATACTTGTGACGTAAATGCTTTAAGAAACCTGTGAAGCTGCTTTAAGGGAACGTTGATTTTAACCACTGCCGAAGAAAAGCCTATTATGATGAAAACGTTATGCTTAATTGAGTTCTTGTGCCTAAATTGAATTAACTTTTCAATTACTTCTATTAATATTTGTATAAAAACATGACTTCACTTTGACTTGATTGTCTTAACGCCTAGTGGCGCATGAGACCGGTAGCGTGGTATTCCATCCTGACTGGTTTGATGCCCACTCCCTGTCACTCCTTCAGCTTGGCCAACCAAAGGCATTTCTTTCTTGTATGCCTTTACATGATGTGGTCATCTAACGCCTGGTTAGTTTTGGACGCCCGTGCTTCATCTTGCTATCAGGGGTCCACGTTAGAGCAGTTCTTGTTGGGTCTGTTGCCTGCAGTCTGAGAACATGTCCTATGCATGACCATCTGTGCTTTTTTATCAGTGTGGTTATCGGTTTGCAATTTGTACGTATGTATAGGTCTGTAATCGATATTTTATTTGCATTTTGGATATAAAAGCATGGTTAGCGTTAAAGAATATCCCGGCTTTCAAAATTCATGTTTTATACACTATTACACTTACCACTATAAATCTACACTAATAATATGAAGCTGAAGAGTTTGTTTGCTTGGACGCGCTACTTTCAGGCACTACTGGTTCGAATTGAAAAATTATTTTTCTGATGAATAGTCCATTAATTGAGGCAGGCTATAACACAAGACTATATAACATCACGCTATGACTAATAGGAGTGGGGTAGCAATAAAATTTAACCAAATCAATAATATTTATGATGTGCTAACAGTACCCGCCCGGCAATGCCCGTGCTAAGAGGTTAAAGGAAGTCCGTTGAACAGAAAAAATCTACGCCCCCCCCCCCCCAACCCTTCTAAAGTTAAACGATCATTTTTCTTCAACTAAAATGCGTACACATCTTTTCAAACGACTTATTAAAGTCTCTCTGGAATTTAAAACTATTCGCCAAAACATATAAAAGATTAACAATAGCTTTAAAACTCAAAATAATCCTTCAACTATATAGTTCATCCCTTAACGCGCCAGCAACCACGCTACACTGTAGAAACGATTCAGAAACATTCCTTAAAATAATGGGCAACTGATGTGCCGAATTTCTCCCATTAACATATCTTGAAAAAGCAAGGAATGTTTTCCGCTAAAATTCAGTAACCTTCTTGAGATTATCCTGAAAGCTTCCTGAAAAATTCAGAAATCTTCCCGTTTAAAGCCATTCGTGTCTCTGAAACATTAGAGTAAACCTAGGTAGATATAATACATATAATAGCTTGGAGCATTCTTGATTCAAAAGTTACAAAATCGGTATTGGGAACATGGCGATAGCTAAGACAGAATTGCAAGAAAGTAACAAGAATTTCACTTGTCTGCAATTCTTGCAAAGCTGCGCTGTCCATGCACCTTTTCGCTCCCTTTGGGAGCTTAATCAGTGTATCTGACTTAAATCCGACTATCCGACAGACTATCCGATCTCAATCAGTCTATCCGCGTTTGTGCCATAATCGAGTTGAAGCCGATACACTTTATTAATACGCTCAGTTAATCTTTAAACTGGGCGCTAAAAATATTTTTTCTCAACAGTGAGAAGTCTGCATTCGTGCAACTTGTAGAATTCAGGAAACGTTTTGACAAAGATACTTGGTTTTTCCAGGAAGTGAATAAAAGCCATTGAAATCCTGAAACGTTACACGGAAATAATCAGTAACATTTCGGATTTTCTTTACAGTGTACAGTAACCCTGCAATTTTAGCGAGTGAAGCTGTTTTTTTCTTTGCAATTTAAAGTGTTTCGCCAAAATGCTACTATAGTAAAAACGTAATAAAGAACAATCACAATTGAATAATACGACAAATCAAATTATTTACTTAGATATGTAACTATCTTCAACTATAAGAACAAAAACAAACGTTGAAGAAATAAGGAATACAAAATCGAATAGAAAAATCCTACAAAAACAAATTATGTACCTGAACATCGAAAAAAAAAAAAACGCATTCAAAAATTTGTTCGCTGATCACAACAGCGCAGCATGGGCATGGTTCCTCGCAGCTATTGAAACAGTCGGCCAGCGTCGTCTCGAAGAGTTAACTTACCTCACCATCTTTTAGGAATTCATAAAACTAAACTTACCTCACAATCTATTTGGAATTCATAAAACTAAACTTACGCCACCATCTGTTAGGAATTCATAGAACTAAACTTACCTCGCCATCTCTTAGGAATTCATAAATTTAAACAATTTATTAAACATTTATTTTCCAATAATAAATATTTCGGTCACTCTGGTTTACAAAATAGTTTAAAAACTTCCTCAATAAATGGATTACTCAACACAAAAATAATTTTTCAATTCGTACCAGTACTTTCCGAGATTAGCGCATTCAAACAAACTCTTCAGCTTTATAATATTAGTATAGAAATAAATTTTCCCGTTTTCATATCATTTTTTATTGCTTCTGTACTCCTATTAGACACAGCGTATTGTTATATAGCCTATAGTCTTTTTCAATGAATGGACTCTTCAGCACAAGAAGAATTTTTTAATTCGAACCAGTAGTTCTTTATATGAGCGAGTTCAAACAAACAAATTGTTCAGCTTTTTTAATTAAATAATTAATAAGAAAAATATGACAAAGAAACGTCATATAACTTTTTTTACAAATCATTTTTAGCATTTTTTAGGATGTTCTCTAAAAAGCACCCTCGAGATTTGCCTCATGGTTGACTCGAGCTGGCAGTCACTGGATCACGAAGGCCGTACTTTCAGGTCGAGCCACCGATGATACGCATGATTTGCTTTCCAAGCATTTTATATTATACTAGTGGCACCCGCACGGCTTCGCCCGTAATAGAAAAATTAAAGGTCTTTTGGTTCGCTTGTATATTTACAAATAATGTATGGTGAATTTTCTCGCCAATTGGCTTGTACCGACGTTACAGTTCCACGTTATGATAATTTCGTATCTCGCCAATTGGCTTGTACCCATGTTACGATTCCACGTTATGATAATTTCGTAATTTATGATAGTTTTTTTTTCTTAAAATTTGAATAAAAAAAGAACCACATCGAATTTTCGCAACATCGCTTCGAGGTGCACACCCCCATGCTACATACTAACTTCGTGCCAAATTTCATGAAAATCGGCCGAACGGTTTAGGCGTTATGCGCGTCACAGACATCCTACAGACATCCTACAGATATCCTACAGACATCCAGACATCCAGACATCCTCCGGACAGAGAGACATTCAGCTTTATTATTAGTAAAGAATATAAATTTTCCCGTTTTCATAATATTTTTTATTGCTGATTTACTCCTATTAGTCTTAGCGTGATGTTATATAGCCTATAGCCTGCCTCAACGATTGGACTACTCAACACAAAAAGAATTTTTCGATTTAAACCAGTAGTTCCTGAGATTAGCGCGTTCAAAAAAACAAACTCTACTGTTTTATATTATTAGTATAGATTATTTGTTGCATCAGTATGTCACCGCTGGTATGCGTGGATAGCTCAATCGGTAAAGCGCTCAACCAAGAACCTTTTGGTTCGTCTGTATATTTACAAATAATGTATGGTGCATTTCTCGCCAGTTGACTTGTCCATGTTACGGTTCCACGTTATCATAACTTGGTAATTTACTCGTCCATCTTATGATAATTTTGCTCGGGAAAATGTTCAAAAAATTGGAATAGAAAAAGAACAAAATCGAATTTTCAAAAAATCACTTCAAGGTGCACACCCCCATGCTACAAACTAACTTTGTGCTAAATTTCATGAAAATCGGCCGCACGGTCTAGGCGCTATGTGCGTCACAGAGATCCAGACATTCTGACAGAAAGACTTTGAGCTTTATTGTTAGTAAAGAAGACCGATGAAATTAAATTAATTTTTAAATCAAAGGTTTTCAATTATTTTTCATTGATTTTTATTCGGTTTTCTTATTTAACGGAAAAACATGGATGGACAAGGGTGTCTAATTTAATATCTAAGCGCGATGTACTTAAAATAGTTTTTTAACACCCGTTGTCTTATTAACGCGGGTGAAACCGCAGGGCACAGCTGAAAATAAATGAAGGAAAGAATAAATAGTTCCTGAATATTATTATTGATCCAGGCAACGCTGGGTATGTTTCTTAGTGATACATAAAAATGAAGATAAGCTGTAAAAGTTCTCTCTGGAGATTTTTTTTTGGTCACAACAGTCCTAACACGTGTATTAACTCCTGTATTAGGGTTGACAACAATGTTAAAACCAAGAAAAGGGCGGGGTCTTTTTACCCCCCTCCCCTCCCCCCTTCGCTGTGTCACTGACGTTCCGCAACGTTGGATTGACCGTGCAGGTGATGATGATTTACCTTTTATGCGTTAGCCAGCCAGATCCGTCAACCTAACCCCATATTACTTTTAATGGAGTTTTGTCAAAGACTATATATATGCCACCATTTCCTACAACATTGCAAGAACTGAAAGATCACAGATGTGTAGCATTACGAAATATTGATAGTGAAACACTCTAAAATGTATGATAGATGAATGTGTCACATTTTTACGAAAGGCGCGAACATCGAACATTTTTGAGTGAAAAGAAACTTGGAAAGTTTATTTTTATGTATCATTTATAATCCTAAGTGTAATAGCTTATGACACATAAATTTTTAAATCCGGGATATCCTTTTATAATAACCCTCTATATATATTGTTCATTAAAATTGATTTTATGTTTTCTAATAATGCTGCGATGTTTTCATTAACGTTGTTATATTTTCATAAAGGATCTTTATTAATAATAAAGCTGAATATTTGTATGTCTGGTTCTCTCTAGATCTCTGTATGTTACGTACATAGTGCTTAGACCGTTTGGCCGATTTTCATGAAATTTTGCACAAAAATAGTTCTAGGCATAGGGGGAGCACCTCGAAGCGATTTTGTGAAAGTTCAAGTTTGTTCTTTTTCTATTCCAATTTTAAGCCATTTTACCGAGCGAATTACCATAACATTGACGAGCAAATTAACCTTGCATATTGGCGAGAAATTCATCATCCATTATTAGTAAATATACAGACGAACCAAATGACATTTTAATTTTCTACTACGGGCAAAGCCGTCCCGGTACCGCTAGTAAAACATAAAACGACAACTCACAAAACCTAAAGAACGATTTCAAAGCGTACTCAAATACATCAGAGAATTTTTTACACATCCAGTTATTTTCTTTCTAATATCTTTATTTGGCAAGAAAATATTCGAAAAAAAAATACTTATACGACATAATATATATATTTTTATTTTTTTTGCAACGCAGAAAAAGTGAAACTTTTGCTACATCTTAAAATTACATTTTCTTTTTTAATCGGATGTGTAAGTTTACCCGAGAAACTATCTTAGATACTTTTTCCCATATATGCCCGGCAGCATTATAATATTGATTTATTCCATACTTGAAGCATTTCTTTTATGCCATATTCTTAAAGTAAAGTAAACAAAACTTGTTTCTATAGCGTGGGGTATGTTCCAGCTGCGGCTATAGATTAGAGTTTCCTAAATCAAGAAAAAAATCCGATTTCATAAAGAACCATGAACTCAGTATGTACATAAAGCAAAAAACGTGGTAAACTGTATTAAAAACCGAATAACCAAACTTACGTTTCATGCAATCCAAAAGGGAAGTACTTTTAAATTTATTTTATCGGTTTTTTTTATAAACTAAATAAATTTTGAAAGGTATTTTAATACACAGATATATATATATATATATATATATATATATATATATATATATATATATATATATATATATATATATATATATATATATATATATATATATATATATATATATATATATATATATATATATATATATTATCTTTCGTTTTTTATATAACTGCATTTTTTGTGCCTTAAGGAAGAAAATCACTCAAGTATATTAAAATGCTTATTCAGAAAGCGTATGATCGGAATAAGAGGTTCAACAATAAACTGTGACTAAAATAGTTTGTATTTATATTTTTTTATTTAGCTAGCAAGATTATGCACATATACAAAATTACTAAAGTTGCGATTAAGCATTTTAATACATCAGAGCATAGGAGCATCAAAAAAAAAAAAAGTTAGGCAAATTACTTTTTTAAATCTAAATTGTAACGAACTATTTTTCATTATCTTGTAAAACTGGTTTTCTGTTTGAGTTAGGTGTGCAACATATTTTTATATTGAAACAACAAAACAAATTATAAAAATAATATTAAAACATTGAGAAAAGGCTGTGGAGGATATTCTAATTTAAGGACAGTTAGACACTAGGAGGTAACGACATTTTCCTTAAAAAAAAAAAAAAAAAAGAAAAGAAACTTAGAAACGATGATGTCTGTAAATGTCAGTGTAATCGAAATCTCTCCTTAGAAACAGTTTGAGTTGAAACTTTGAAAATCTGTTAAAAACTGAACCGCAGGCGCGGGTTGAGTAGACGAAACTGCACATTAAGATAATATTAACATTGAATGATGTTATTTTCAGTTTTATATGTATGTACAAAGGTATTTATTTGTTTCTTATAAACAGAGATAGGTGTTCACCCGTCTCTAAATTTATTTATTTTTCATTCTCAGTTATTTGGCCGTCAACATCAATTGACTTCGTGAGTGGTGTCGAGAAACAACGTGAAAAAATGGCATCATTCATCATAAGCACAAGCATTAAAGTACTCACTTATTCTGCCGTGGACAGGTAAATAGCAGTACCTGCAGGAATAAGTTTTCACAATATTTGAAGAAACGCGTTTTCGATTGAATACTTACAATAGGGAAATATTGGAACTAGTCGTATTTTTTGAACTTTTATTTTTGCGGAATTTAGATAAGCAAGCTTGTACAACAAAGCTAACGTACAGTAGATGATAAAAAATGCAGAAAAAATAAATGGAAATTTGCCTTTAACTGCCCAAGGCAATATTTCAGTTTGTCAGTGGTATCCTACGGCGACCTTGCGTTTGGGAAGAATGGGTTAAACATTTCTGTTGGTTATATTAAAGGAATGTTATGCAATTTAGCTTGTGTAATTCTATTTAAAAAATGCATCTATGTTGCACTATTTTATTTTCGAACCTCATATAAAAGTTCATTGCCGTTCGGACAATTTGGCAATAAATGCACATTCAATGGAGTAAAAGTTACATCTCATGTCCCGGATATTTTTTTTAGCCGTAACTACGTGCAAGATTTTTTTGTTGCCTAATCTGGTTTTCTTGGAAAAAAATCCCGAATTATTCTTTAAATTTATTTAACTATTACTCACTTAACATTGTAAGTTTAAAGAGACAAGACAATTTTACTGAAAACGAGCTGATGTGTGCATCACATGACTTCCTTTTACTCCAATTTAATGTCATTTTCTCATTATTGGTAGTTTTAATATGATTCAATAGTTTACTCTCTAAATATCACCAACAGTGGCCAAATTGAAACCTAATTAAAAAAATAGGCCAAATTTGTCGCCAAATTGGCGACAAAACTTGGCGACTAAAAGACTGGCGATACATTGCCAAGTGTCCGCCAAATTATAACACCACTTGAGTTTACATCGAAATTAACAATGATTTCCCAGCAAAAAGGGGCAAAAGACCCCCTTTGGAGTCTACGAATGCAACCAAAAAAGAAAATGCACAACTAGACCCCACTAGGAGTCTATGTACCAAATTTCACCTTTCTAGGACATTCTGTTCTTGAGTTATGTGACACACATGCACATACGCACATACATACGTACATACAGACGTCACGAGAAAACTCGTTGTAATTAACTCGGGGATCGTCAAAATGGATATTTCGGGTGTCTGTACGTTCCTAGGCACATATCCACGTGTGGTCGGGTTGAAAAAAAGAAAAAACTCTACATTCATTGGGGGGGGGGGGGGGTGAGCAAAATGGAAATTAAGGCCAATTTTTGGGTGAAAATGTTTTTGCGAATACAATACTTCCTTTTTTGTAAAAGAAAGTAAAAAGATATGAGATGGATGGTATGATACAAAATCAATGTTTAAATACTTCAATCTAAGTAAGGTCATTAAATAATCAATTAATTATAACGATAACAATAATAATAATTTCAATAAGTATAACTTTAGAAGCGTAATCCTTGACACTAAGCGTATTTTTTTCGCATAGACAACAAATTAAAAAAAGTCATTGAAATGAAAAGTTATTTAATTTACAGCGGTTATATTGAAATGCTAAAATCTCTTTTCATATATAATTTGTAGCTTTGCATGGTTGGAATAAATTATTCTTACATTTAGCTTGCGTTTCATTAAAAATTAAGGGAAATCAGATAAAAGACATTTTACACAAATATTTTTCGTAATTTATCATTTTTTTACTTCAACTTAATTAAATGAATCTAAATAAAAAAATTAAAAATTGTTTGAAGCAGGACATCAAAAAGTATGCGGTGAGCAATTAAATTAATTGTCTTACTTTTCTGTTAAATTAATGTAAGGGTAAAAAGCAGCTTTCTAATGACACAAAGCAAACGCAAAATCAGCATTCTTTTTGAAATTATTCATTAAGAAACGTTGTCTTTTGATGCTTTTTTGCTTCGTTAAAATAATTAACATAATTTAACTTTAAAAGATTTTTGCGTTTTCATTTCAGTGTTATAATAAAAACTAATTACAGGTTTTACAAACTTTTTTTCAAAGAATGCTCACACCGGCAACTAAATGTATGATTGCATGTGTTTTTTAAGCCTGCATTTTTTTTAAATTTTCATTCTTGTATTAGATAACCTTTTTTTAGAGTTTTTTTTGGGGGAGGAAAATTCAATTAATTTTTGAAAGGAGTCTAAAGTTAAAGAAAACAACTTGAGTTTAATTACATACCAAACAAATGCAACTTCATTTACAGAAAATATCGCTCTGTGGTAGAGCAAAACAAGCATCAAAAAATGTTAATGCCTGTAACTCAGTTCTAACTGGTAGAAACCATGTCAATTCAACAGGGGGTGTAACACCATGGTCTCTTTTTTTCTTGAATTTAACGTATGTTGAATTTCATAAAATATTAAGAAATACTTTTTTTGTGCCCAAAAAAATTCCTAGGCCGAGATACAGGCCGCCAATGATGGCGGTCCTGTCATGATTTCTCACTTGGGATTTTCGTCAAATGTTTTAGAGCCCATTATCTCAGGGACGGTAGAGCATATTTTGTTGCGGTTTGTTTTATTTAAAAGGATATTTTTTCTTGTTTAAAAACATGTTTTTAAACAAGACGCAACATTTTGAAACATGTTTTTTTTTCCAGTCTTTAAAAAAAAATCTTAAAATATATTTTTTTGATTTTTCTCAAAAATACCAATTTTGAAGACTTTCATTTCTTTACAGTTTATTTGTACCACTGAGAACAATGTTCCCTGAAAAGGAGAGCTTCCACTTTTTCATTTAACAGATTTTAGAGGCATTTGAAAAAAAATGATGGCTTTTAAGAAACTCTTTACGTAATGGCAGTTCTGAAAATTCAAACAAAAACAAAAAATCGCAACAAGTAGCCAGAAAACACTTTTAACTCAGTCATATAGCGAAACTTTCATTTTCAGTCACCATTTTATCCAGGATATTGAATTTAGTGAGAACAAGATGACATTGCGCTTAACGATTCTATCGGCGCTACGCTGAAAGGTTGCGCGGGGAAATGCAGCGAATAGGCTGGAAGCCGCGTTCTTGTTTTCATAAGAAATAAAATTTCTGAATAAAGTGGAGACTCAAAATGAAATTTTCGCTATATATTTTAATTAAAGACTCTGGCCACTTGTTGCGACTTTTTTTTAAATTTTCAGGTCTGCCATTACGTAAGAGTTCTTTAAAAACCCTCATTTTTTTTAAATGCCTCTAAAATCTGTTAAACGAAAAAGTGGAAGCTCTCCTTTTGAGGGAACGTAGTGCTCAGTCGTACTAATAAACTGCCCTTAACTGTAAAAAATGAAAAATTTTAAAATTGGTATTTTTGAGAAAAATCGAAAAACATTTATTTGAACTTTAACATCCTGAATGTAAATTATGTTTTTCGCAATCACGAGTGTTGGTTTGTTTGTAGGAGTGTGTGTGGGGGGAGTGGTTATGTTTGTTTGTGTGGGGGGGGGGTATGTGTGTGTAGGCATGTATATTTGTGTGTGGGGGAGGGTATGTGTATGTGTGTGTAGGCATGTGTGTTGGGTAGGCATGGGGGTGGGAAAATAAAATCATAGGAATTCAAAACCGTTAAGTGAGAACAGTAAGCAATCGTGATTGCTCAAAAAAAGAAAAAAAGAAAAAAAAAGACTGTAGAAAAACTTTTCTACAGTCTTTTTTTTTCAAAAGACTGTAGAAAAAACTAAAGCACATATTTCAAAATGTTGCATATGTTTTTAAACAAGAAAAAAGATCATTTTAAATAAAACAAACCGCAACAAAATATGTTTTACTGTTCCTGAGATAATGGACTAAAAACTCAAGTGAGAAACCACGACAGTACCGACATTTTCATTTTCGTATTAGATAAAATTTTTAAGTTTTTTTTTTTTTTTTGGAGAATTCAATTAATTTTTGAAAGGAGTCTAAAATTAAAGAAAACAACTTGAGTTTTATTACATATCAAACAAATGCAACTTCATTTACATTTCGTCAAATTTTTTAGAGTCCATTGTCTCAGAAACAGTAGAACATATTGTAGGATCAGGATCATGTGATCATGGTATTTCCAAATGTAATTCATGTTCGTGGTATTTCCTTGCGTAATCTTAAGATTGCTTGGGAATTCCTTCATGTTCTCAACAGATGATGCAATGCTTGGATTTTTCCAAGGCCAGCTGTCGAGACCTCGTGGCAGAAGGAGAACAGAGCAGAATCGAGTAAGTCGTTGACGGGCGAAGACGGTCGCCGAAAGAATATGCGTCTTTTGTGTGTGTTCTATGTTGTGAGCCGTCTATTTTGTGGAATAAACTCTTTATGTCAACTGTGGCTTGGAGTCATTTCCCATAATATTTTGTTGCAGTTTCTTTCATTTAAAAGGATATTTTTTCTTGTTTGAAAACAAATCTAACATTTTGAAACATGTGCTTTAGTTTTTTTTTCCACAGTCTTTTTTTAAAAAAAAGCTTAAAATATTTTTTTTTCTCAAAAATGCCAATATCAAAAACTTTCATTTTTTTTACGTACGTGCCATTAATTACAGAGTTACTTAAAAAACCCTGATTTTTTAAAATGCCTCTAAAATCTATTAAACGAAAAAGTGGAAGCTCTCCTTTTCAGGGAAAGTAGTGCTACGTCGTACTAATAAACTGTAAAAAAAAAATAAAAAATTTTAAAACTGGCATTTTTGAGAAAAATAAAAAATAATATTTTAAACTTTTTTTTCAAAAGACTGTGGAAAAAAACTAAAGCACATATTCAAAATGTATTTTTTTATAAAAAAAAATAGGTAAAGTTTCGTTATGGTAACCCCTTATGTTTCTGAAATACATTTACACTAAAAAGAACAAAATAAAAAAAATTTGAAAAAAAAATAGAACCGACTTTAAAATTGCTCTAAAAAGTGAAAAATAATTTTATTCTTTAAACACCATCGACAATACTTTTAAACATAATTTTTGAAGTTGGCGCAAAAACGATCGATAAAATCATTCACAGCTGTAACTCAACTACAACTATAAATTTAAGCAGGCCCAGTTTCTTTTTACTACCACATGCATTACGCATTGATGACAGCATATTTGAGTAACGATATAAATGTTTCATTCCTAGCTTTGGATAATTTTCGGATAAAAATATGAACGAAGCATGGTTACAATGGATTTTACTTTTTGTTTTTGCGCCAACTTCAAAAATTATGTTTAAAAGTATTATCGATGGTGTTTAAAGAATAAAATTATTTTTCACTTTTTAGGGCACCTTTGAAGTCGGTTCTATTTTTTTTTTCAAAGTTTTTATTGAAACTTTTGTTGCGATCTATTCAATTACAATACAAAGGTCAGAAAACTACATCTGTGTAAATTTTTAGTCTTACAACTAGTACTTCAATGAAAGATAGGATGGATATAAAATTTTTTATGAATTTTAACATATGTTAAATTTAAAAAAAATCCGAAACCGTCATGTTACACCCCTTGTTAAATTGACATAGATTCTACCACCTACACTATATGACCAAAAGTATTAAGACACTTTCAAAAATTCACATTTTCACGCATTTCTCTAGAAATAAAAGACCAATTGCTCTGTATTTTTTTCACAAAAAAGGTTTCATTTGGGTAATATTTGGGTAAAAATTTAGTGGTATATAATATTTGCACGGAAAATAAATACAAAATATTTTCCTTCATTAAAAACCGAAGTTCAGAAAAATTTTAAAATTCATCATCACATTCTGTATGAAGTTTAAAGGTACTCTATAACAAGAATATATTTTACATAATAATGTATTCTTTGTATTGTTTAGCAGTCTTATAAGATTTTTTCTTGTCGACCTATTGATTAGAACATGCTATGAAACTTTAAAATTTGACAGTGAGCAGAGTTCTGTAGTTCAGAAAAAAAAAATATTTTCTCAATAACAGCTACTCTGCAATTCAGACTGACAGTGTAGGTTATAAGCCCTTGAATGTAATTAGTACATACGTATATGCTTCATTATAACGAGTTTTTTGTTGAAATGTGATGCTCGTCCTGCATTTTTCAATAGTGTTCACATCTGCCCCCTATATGGGCAAATGTGAACAATTGAAGACATTTTTAAAATTTCATACAGTATAGGAATACTTTTTTAAAAAATCTGAAAAAATATTCCTTGGCACAAAGAAAAGACTACTCAATTATGAGGACTCTTTTTCTGTTAGAAATTGAAAATATTTTCTGAGAAATAAGGAAATGAAAAAAAAAAAATGTTCACATGTGCCCCCTTTTCCTCTACATATTTATGTTAAACTCGTTGGCTTAAATTTTATTAAAAATCAATTAAATAAAAACATTTTTTTTAAATTTACTTCTTTGAAATTTTGTACGCGTGATATTTGTAACTTTGTTCTTACGTGCATATAATTTATACTCGTTTGTGTATTTAAATTTTTAGTGATTTTCATACTTCACTCGCTTTAAATGTTATCTTATTTTTTATATAAACACATTTTAAATAGTTGACCATTATAAAAACAACCTGTAAGTGTGGAGTTGTCGTACTGAGATGCGAATTTCAAATGTTTTTTTTTTTTTTTTTTTTTTTTTGTAAAGTTAAGCTAAGTGCTGAGCAGTGGTGACGTTTTATTTCAGAGCTTTCGGTCTAGTGACTGCGCTTTGCTTCACGCACGGTGGTCCTCAACTAATGTAATCAAAAATCATAAAGGAACAACACTTAAAAATAAGAACTAATTAGAACTCTACCTGAAAACAGTAGTTATTTAGCTTAATTCATCATTATAATTACTGCGCTTTCACAAAATACGAGCTTTCGGTTGACGTTAATACATGTAATGTTTTAGTAAAAGTATTATAAAGTCTCTATCGGTAATAAAAACCTTTCTAGAACACTAAAACATTAAAGCAGAAAGTTTTAACTTTTAAATTCTTTTATTTTTTTAGGTTTTTGCAATATGCTGTAGGTCTTCTTTGATGAGATAATTTACGGTAAGGCTTTTGCATTGATTTTTTCTAAGGTTAAATATTGTCATTTCCGTTGATTTAGGCTAAATTAGCTCTAAAATAGTGATAAAGTTAAAAGACTCAAAGTTTTCCTTGATTAAAGTTTTTTTTTTTAATAAGGTTTTAAAATTTTCTATATGTAATAAAAAAAAACTTGGATTTGACTTTGTGTTCGATTTTTACGCTGGGAGCATGCTATTGTGCTCTAAAGCTTTAATTCGTTTTTCATGTTTCATTCGTTTAGCGCAGCTATCTGGTAATATTTTTAAAATGTTGTTGCACATGTAGTATACTCCAGTCAGAAAAAAAAAATTGCCGAACATTTTAGCATATGATAATGCAGGCAATTTTCAAAATTGATACTCTTAATGTAAAACTTGTTGAAAGTCAAAAATTATTTCTTCTGGTATAAAGTAATAAAATTCTTGTTATAAACATATTTAATACTAATTGGGACGTTCAAATGTGGAGTGCAATATATATTTCGCTAATTTCAGGCTTATTTGTGTTTTAACCCTTAACAGGGGAGGTGCATTCTCACAGACCGCTCAAAAGTTTATCTGATGGCCCATATTTTATTTTCAGTCCGATTGAATGGTTTTACCCAATAGCTTTCTGTTTTCTGTTCTTGAATATCCACCTTGCTTATCAATATCTTTAGGCAAGTGCATCTGGTTTAAATTTCATTGTTTTCTTTAGAAGCGGTCTGTGAGACCGCACCTCCTCTTCAGTGTTACAATTTTCGGCTGTAGTAGGTATGGCTCTTAACGTTAGATCCGCGGATATAGGTTCATTTATCTTATCCGAGTTATGCAAAAAAGATGCAAAATATTCTAGATGAGCTTGATATGTGTTTGAAATGTTTACAAACGTTCGCAGTGATGTTCTAGGGACATTGAAGGCTGAATTACTCCCCGAAATACGACGCAAGATACTAATAGTTAAAGGGCTGTCAAAATTTTCCCGTAACACGATATAATAAACTTTCTGGTACTAAAATTTTCTGAATGTATTAAACAACTGAAATAAAATCAATAATAAATAATGTATTCATTTTTTTACAAGTACTTAGTCATTTACTGCAGCATATGTTTTTTTTGAAAAATCTTAAGACTAGCAAAATTTCCTCGGAAGTGGCGTATTTCAATTCAAAATCAAAAATATTTTCTCCCATGCTAATAAGAGTTCAAAGAACATCTCAGAGGAATTACAGGAATGTATCTTAATTACACGAATTTAAAAAAATTCATAAATAGAGCGGTCTGTGAGAGCTCACGTCTCCTGTTGCGTCCAACTTCTTCACCTCCCCTGTTACGGGTTAAATATTTTGCTCAAGTATTTGACCCACTCAGTCATTTACTAAAACACTTACGTATTCATATATTAATTAATTCATTTGCACCACTTCCTTTAGTAATTCACTTATTTATTCATTCATTCTCTTATTTTTTATTCATTCATTCTTTTGCTCATTCATTTATTTTTCTTCGTATTTTAATTAATTAATTATTCATTTATTGTTCCATTTTCTTCTTATTTATTCATTCAAAATTTTGTTTACAGATACATAATTTCAAAAATAGCTTTTTACTATCAAATGGAAAACATTTCATTCGAAAATATTTCATTTTTCTATTTGCTTCATGAAAAAAAAAAGTAAAAACTTTTCACTATTTTTTAAAGACGCAACATTACTACCAAAAATTTAAAAAAATGTTTCAATGGAAGTTTTGTTATTAAATACAATGTTCTTTCTTTTCGTACTGTAATTTTCAAAAGAAATGTTGTTCATTTTGGTAAAGCTTAGTCATCTTAGTCATTTCACTTTGCCCCACATTTCCCTACTGCTCAAAATGACCAACTCAAGAACTGAAGAAAACTTTAAGGACAGCTATTGATTTAATATCCGTAAAAGATTTTTCTTGACCAAATACTTAAAGAAAAACTTTTTTAAAGTGCATTTTTTTCACAATTCACAATATATCTGCACAAAATTTCAAGTCTTAAAGTGCTAGAAATTCATTCGGACATTTCGCGGTCGCATACAATTGATTTTCCTGTTTTTAAGCATAAGCAACGAAAAATTTGTTTGCTGATAAGTGTCTCAACTGTGAAAAGTATATGTTTAAGATTATTAGCAGCTTGTGACAGCTGAGAGATGTAGCTGATGCAATAAAAGCAAAGTTCGTATCCATTAAAATAAGCTGGTTAAGTTCTACATAAATGTCTTTTTTATGGAGGTTATTTGCAATTTTTAATTAAGTTTTACTGAAAATATCTGTTTTATGATTTTCACAAACTGTACACGTTAATAATAATTAATTGTTATTTAAATATTTTTCCAAATAATCTTTGCATCTAACGTGTTTGTGAAGTGATATTTTCTTTTTTTAATACGTCAACTTTAAATTTCTAATCTCAAGAAAATCTGTTTACAACGATTCCGCTTAAAGCTAATTGTCTTTATCAGAAGAGCCAAAGTACAATTTCAAAATCAGATAAATACAGGATAAGTTCATATTTCATGTTTTAAAAATAGGTTACATGAAGAATGTTTGCTGATACACGAATTATTTTTTGGTGATGAACATGATTAGTCATGTCACAGAGTAAACAGGGTAATTATATAACTATTGCATTATTTATTTACATATTTTTCTGTACAAGCACTTATTTTTTCCGGCCTGTTTTAGGTTTAGCTTTTTATTTACCAGTTTTTTAATACTTTAATATGCTGCCAAAGGTTTTTAGTTGCATGTTTTTGACATCTACATTTATTTCAGAATGGATCACTTTGGAAACTTTTCGTAAAGTTCAGAATACTTTTTGTAAAAAGTCACTGAATTATTTATAAAGGTTTTTCTGATGTAAATCTATTTTAATAAAATAAATAGTTTATTTTGGAATTTCCAATCGCATTCCTATTTATTACCCATTCTCTGATTTAGCTAAGAAATTGCTTTTAAAAATATCACTACATGAAACATAAACAATTTCACGTGTTTTTATTTATATATAACATTAAGTTCGAAATTTGAATTTTGAAGTTAGTGAAAAGAATATTCTAAACTTTTAATACATTTTGACTTTTAATTCTAAATAAACATGCAAAATGTACTAAAAACTACTAATGGAACAATATTAAATTTAAAAACAGAGCACATATATGTATTTCATTTTGAATTCAAGAAATATGTAGTATTTATAAAAACGAGTCTTTAAGCAAATCTTGAACTAATTTCCATCCATTGATACACATACCATCATCATCATAGTTGTTTTTCTTTGCAGTTTTGGAAATTAATATCAGAATTTTTCAACCCTGCCACCAGATGTTTTTGAGTACAGCGATCAAGTACAACAAATTAATGTCTCGGTGGTTTTTAGTTAGAATTACATGTTACTTACATCTGTGTGAATTCGTCGAGTTCAAAAGCATTAATTATCCGTTTAAAAAAAAGTATTTAATATTGTACTTGATACATTCTTGAAACAAACTGATGTTCATTAAATGTTGGAAAATATTTATCCCGAACCAAGATTTGATGTATTAGTATCTTGTTCCGCTTTAATTAGCTCCTTGGAGGTCCTAAGCTTCTTCAAAAGCAGTTCCTGTTTCACATTTCTACTAGAAATTAACCAATATTTTTTAGTTTTCAATAAGGCAAAATCCTTATCCAGGCATTCTCACTGTATTATTTAGTAGTACATCTTGATTTTCCACAAAAAGAAGTTGCAGTAAAAATTTTAAAGGATTATCTTCGCAGGTATTCTTAGAAAGTTCTCGTCACAATCAACTTGGTTTTATGAATTGATAACTATTCTCATCTCTATAAATTAAAAGTTATCCCATTTACGGCAAATGGTTCTTAGAATCTCACTTTCAAAGATCTAAGGATTTTTTTTCTCTCTCTTTCATAAAGCTGTTTCCGAAAAATAGTTAAGGACATAATGTATTGATTCTTTGTACAATAGAATTTCTTTCTTTATATTTATACTGTGAAATTTCAGCTGAAGTCTTAAACCAAAAAGCAACGATTTTCTGAAATATATATTTTTTTGACTTTAGGTATTAGTGTCATTTTGATAGTTAATTTCGGAGAAAAAGTAGAGAAAAATTTTAGAATTCAAATTAAAAAATGGGCCAATCTTGAAACATTTAGATCAAATCCATAAAATAAGCCAAGAAATGTTTGGAGGTTTCCATTGATTTTTAGTTACTTTTACATTTAGGCAGAATTGAATTGTTTCGAAACATAAATGTGTCTAGTTGATTTTTTTTCAGATCCAAAAAGAATTACCTCACGTTTTCTGTCCAACGATATGTTTTATTAGTGTGTAAACAGTTTTAATTTCGGTTGCTTTTCTTTCTTAGTTGTTCTTTATTTTTAGATCATAGAAGTTATTGTTTTGATACCTCCACCCGTCTACATAGTTTAGAATTGTTCTTGCCAATTCCGATAAAGAAATTTACCGTTTCACTAAGTTTGCAACATTTTCCCCTTACAGCAAACTAATTTTGCTCCACGTCTCTGACCCTTAGTGTAAACTAAATACAGCACTAATTTATAACGTGTAATAAAATGTGTGTTGAAGAAAGACATAACTGGTCTGATAGAATAGTATACTCATTTTCAAACAGCAGTAGAGATTGAGGGAATTATTTAATTTGACGGTCTTATGGAACTGTGGTTACAATCCAATTTCTAGAGGTAGGGGAACATGGGGCAAAATGAAATGGTGAAATATTTACTCCGTTTTTAGTGCCACTTACCTAGTAATATTTTAACTATGTAGTAACATATGTGCTCTATTCCAGTCAAGAAAAAATTACCTCTGAAACTCAAAAAACACGGTAATATAAGCAATTTTTAAAAATTGACACTCAAATTGTAATATTTTGTTGCAAGTTAAAAATTATTCTGATGTTATCAAATGATAAATTTCTTGTTAGATATTGATTGGGACCTTTTAATATGCGGTACAGGATTTATTTAGTTAATGTTTCGTTTACATTGTATTTTTAATACTTTTCACAATTAGTCAAGTGCCTGTGGGGCAAAGTAGATGGGGCAAAGTGAAATTAGTTTATTTCGGTTACTCATTCAGTCATTTACTAAATCACTTACGCATTCATTTATTAACTAATTTATTTACCTTCTTTTATTTAATAATTATCTTATTACTTCATTCAGTCACTTATTTTCTTATTCCTTCACTCTAGTTGATTCTCTCATTTATTTTTTATCACGTATTAATTAATTAATTAATTTCTAAGTTTAATGTTTCAGTATCTTTTCACTTATTCAATTATCCTTCTATTTGCTCATTAGTTAGTTCAAAAATATCTGTCACATTTGAGGATAAAATATTTCATTCTAAAAATATTTAATTTTTCACTTCGCCCCATGAAAAAAAAGAGGACAACCCCCCCCCCTTTTTGAAAGAACAATTTTACTGCCAAAAAAAAAGGTTCAGTGCATGTTTTATATTATAAAATACAACGTTATTCTTTATGTACTGTAATTTTCAAAACAAATTTCCAATTTGTTCATTTTGAAAAGACTCAGTCATCTTGCCCATTTCAATTTGCCCCACATTCCCCTACGTATGTTTTAAACTAACAACACAGTTAATCAATATATTGCGTTCATATTACAAAAATTTCAGATAACAGTTATCAACTTACAAATTATTCCAGTGTTTAAAATAATAATTTCTTAATCATTTTCACGTGAAAACTTTTCAAAACACATAATGACCAAAATTGATTTTCCCATTCATGTTTGTGAATTTTACTTTCATTCCCATTTATCTTTGGCGTGAATTGCATCAAAGACTTATTTAACAATGTATTGGAAAACGATACTCAAATAACTCTACTATCGTAAATTAGATATATCGATTTCTTTATCGAGGAATTCATCATCATCCGTTGGCACTTCTCTAAAAACTTGGAAATCAGCAACATTCACTTCTTATCAGCCTCCGCTGCGCATTTCTCAAAATGGGGAAAGTTTATATTTAGATTAACCTTTGACACACGTGATAAATAACAAATTAAATGTAACCTTTAAGAAATTAAATTTGATGAATTCCCTTCTGAAATTTCTCACATAATTTGAAAAGGCAAAAATGTTTGAAAGTAACAAGAAAGTGCTTTTCTTACGTTACGTGTATGTGTAATCGAATTTGGACGACTTTTAATTGAGTATGACAGAACTTTCCTTTTATCTATATTTTACATTTTTCTACCTACGTAATGGGTTTTCAGAAGTTAAATAAGGAAAATACTCCGCAGTACATTTTATTAAAAACTGATTTACTAATGAGATGAAGATACTTGTAAGTAATACCTTAATCAGGCTTCAGTATGGTTCGATATAAATTCTAAAAAATCTTACGTTAAATATGGGTATCTACACTAATTGAAAGTTAAACGATCTACACGTAATTTATCTGATGATCTCCAAAGCATCCTGAATCTAGTGATCCAATGAAACGCCTTTTTTTTTTTTTTCACCAATCTTAAGCACGTGCAATTGGTCAAGTCAGTAGGCGATGATCAACATCGTTGGTTCCCACTTCGTTTTATAAACGTTTTTAAAATGGTTGTCAAATGCTGTGAAAATTATTTTAAACGTTTGTGAGACGTTTCAACTTTAAAAGTGCTAACTGGGATAGAAAATACTAGGATTACAGAAAATTACTAAAGGCGGGATATGAACCATGAGAAAGAACTACTAAATATAATTTCAACCACAAATATTGTGTTAAAGCTTTGAACTATAGGAGTTATAACATGTAGATGAACATGTTTAGTCTCTTTCCATCCGATGAGCTGAAAAGGAGGGTACATTTTGTCATTTTCAAAAACTTAAAGTTTTCAAGCTCCCAGCTGAAGTTTCCAATCCAAAAGTCTTCATATTGTACTCCAACTCTTCAAAGAGCTGTTGATAGGGATAATGAATGCAAAAACGTGTGAAAGGGAAACACAGTAAGTAACTTAAACTTATTCATTATAGTCAGCATCAGTGTAAGTCATACGTTCAAACCTCAAACCTTGATCGCAACATAGAAAATGACATATTTTAGTGAAAGTACATGTATTACAGTCGAGCCTGGTCGATGTAATAAAAGTTTTTCCAACGAGTTTGATTGGACCATTCAAACAACGTCAACGGTTTGGCATAGTGAAAATTTATTACCCCAAGTGGAATATTCTTTTAAGCGATATTCCAATTAGCAGGATCGACTGAACATTTTTTTTTACAGAATATTTAATAAAGATACTAGCAGTACCCGCAAAGCGATGCCCGTGGTAAGAATTAAAAGGAAGTCCGTTGAATAAAAAACATTCACGCCATCCCCTCTCCCTCTTCTGCTGATGTGAAATGATCATTTTTCTTCAACTAAAATGCATAGACACCTTTTCAAAAAACCTATTAAAGTCTCTTTGGAATTTAAAACTTATCGCCAAAACACATAAAAAGATTAACAGTAGTTTTAGAACTGAAAATAATCATTCAACTGTATAGTTAATTGCTTATAGCGCCAATCAACCATGCTACCGTAACCCTGCTTTTCAGCGAGTGAAGTGGGTTTTTTCTGCAATTTAAAATGCTTCTTCAAATAAACAATACAAAATAAAAACTTTATAAAGAACAATCACAATTGAATAAAGCGTCAAATCAAATTAGATACTTAGTTAAGTAAATATATTCAATTATGAGAATAAAAAAAAAGTTTAAGAACTAATGAGAACAAAACCCAATAGAAAAATCCTACAAAATCAAATTGTGTACCTAAACATCGCAAAAAAAAAAAAAAAAAAAAAAAAAAAAAAAAAAAAAAAAAAAAAAAAAAAAAAAAAAAAACAGTCTGCGTTCAAAAATTGGTTTGCTGACCACAACATTCGGCATTTAGTCCAGTCATTTAAGCTGAAATTAGGTAAGAATCTCGGAATTCGAGATACCCAGCTGTAAGTCTGTAAATACTTGTATATTGACAACCTAAAAGTTGTCTCAAAACTTACATATGGTAGGGTATACGCAACTATTAAATTTCAAGGTCGAAGTTCACAAAAATCGTTTTTTTTTTTGCGCTTTTTTGTAAATGTCGCATTGCCTGTGGGTTTTTTTTTTTTTTTTTTGCTATTTGTATCTATTATCAATAATGTAGAATACAGAATTCGCTACAAATTTTGTTTAAATTTTTTTTTATACTGTGAACCGTTTTCGAGATAGAGGGCGGAGAGCGCGCGGTCACAGGATCACTTCAGGTCAGTGGCGGATGGGACAGCATGAACCGGCCCTGGCATGTACAGACCGGCCGGCCTTTTAAGAGTTACTCTTTGCAGAGGAGACGCCCCCCCCCCCTCTCTAGTTTGTTTCAAATATAAAAGAAATAATGGATCTATCTTCTAGATTTAGGAGTGATTCATCACTAGAGTTTGATGACTCAAATTAGGAGAATTGCGCTTTACGAATGTGTAGAAAAAGAATTAGTAATACAAACACTTGCATAGTAAAAAGTTTAATATCCATGTAGATAATGGGGGATTCGGGGAAAAATTTCGAAATTATAGCTCTAAAAACGCACTGTTAATCTATTTTTAAATGATCTTGGACGATGTCTGGGGGGGGGGGGGGATTGGAGAATTCGCCATGATAATTTTCGAAATTAGAGTCTTAAAAACGCACGTAAAAGCTATCTTTGGAAACACTAGGAGAAGGGGTGAGGTTTAAGATTTCTCTCTAAGCAAAATTTCTCAATTGAAGTTCCCAAAGCGCAAATTTAGAAGATAATTGACGCTTTTGGGGTGAGGGTATGTTTCTTGAAATTTGTTCTTTAACAAGTTTGTTAACGATAAACAGAACCCCTCCCCCGCCTCGCCCAAAACTGTCTCTGTAGTCACACCTTGCAATAACGCTTGAAGAGGGGGAGCTTTTTATGTGATATCGCGTGAAAACAGAATGTATAATTGTAATGAACGTGCAAAACAAAAATTCAGAAGATCCTTAATGATGTTAGAAGAGGATTTAGAAGCGATCCCCAAGAAAATTGTTGAAATTTTCAGTTCTAAGAACATACATATAGGCTATCTTTGAAGGCGGAGGAAAATGGATAAGGTAAAGAATCTTCTGAGGAGCAGATGGTATATTAGCCAAAAAGGAAGGTAGGGCTTCAAGTGGAGGACATGTTAAGGCATCATGGAAACATAAGCCTTGTGTTAAGATCAGCAGATATCTTTTGGACTTATGCCCGTCGCGAGATTTAAAAAACACCTTCTACGTTTTTAAACTTCCCGTGTATGAAATGGGCAGCCATTTAATTATTTCAGACTTATCTTAAATACAGAGGTAAAGAATGAGTTCAGCTTCTGGTTTAAGAGCAAGTAATTAGTAGATCTTATCTAAGTATTGACAACCTGAATCTAATCGTAAATATAATATTCACTCCGGGGGTTTCTCTTCGGAAATAGTTTCGAGTTAGTAGTCTTAAAAACGGACTAGAGGCAATCTTTGGTAATGTTAGGGGAAGGAGAAATTTCGGGCCTCTCCCGAAGAATTTTTGCGACATTGTAGCTCTAAAAACGCAGCTTTATACAGTTTTTGATGATGATTCGGAAAGGAGAAATTCGGTGGCCGATGTTTTTAAAATTTTCTGATTTGTATAATCTTAATGCTTTTTAGGCGATCTTTACATAGGTTGAGGGGAGGGGGATGTTCGTGGGCACTTTCCCGGCGATTTTTCGAACTTGAAACTTCTAAAGTGCTAATGTTGTATCACTGACTATGTTAAAGATAGGTTGACTAACTTGGTAAACTATTGTAATTTTTAACTCTAAAAGTGCAGGATTGGACTACCTTTGGAAATGTTAGTGAGAGCAAAGATCCGGAGCCCCGAATCTTTGCTCCCGAGAATTTTTTTAATTTGTTTCATTAAAAATACATTTTAGATGATTTTAGGTAATGTTATGGAGTGAAGAGGTTCGGGGGTGTTCCCCAGGAAATTATTTGAAATTGGAATCTAAAAAATGGGATTTTAGCTCTTCTTTAATAACGTAAAGGGGACCGACAATTTTTCGAAGTTAAAGCTTAAAAAGCGTTATTTAAGTCGACTTTCAATGACGTGAACGGGAGGAGTTTTTGGGAGACCTCCCCTGAAATCTTTGGAAATTGAAGCCCATAAAAAGAAATTTAAGAAGACCTTTAATGATGCTGATGATCGTGTTGAGAATGCTCCAACGAAAATATTTCGAAGTTATATCTTTTAAAATTCAGTTTTTAGACGATTTTTGGTAATGTTAGTGGGTGAAGCTGTTCGATTATACTCCTTTGGTAATTTTGTGAAATTTGAATTCTGAAATGAAGTTGCAGATAATCTTTGCTTTGTAAACCTAAAAACGAAAGTTCAGACCATCTTTTAGGACAAAAGAGGAAGGACAGGGTAGGTGACCTCTGAAAAAATTCTAAATGGAAGTCCTAAAAACTAAATTTTTGGTGATCTTCAAGGATGGGGTAGAGACGTTTCTGCAGGATTTAGGTGATCACTCTTCTGTAAACTTTTCGAATTTGAAGTCCTGAATAAAAATTGTAGGCTGTTTTTGATGGCGGCAGGCGATAGAAGAAGGGACAAGGTTCCGATTCGGAAACTTTTCCCCGGCACTCTTTCAAAATAAAAGTTTTAAAACACGTTTTTCATGCTTTTTGGTGGTGTAAAAATAAGGGATAAGGTTCGAGGACCCCCCTCCCTTCCCCATTCTTGGCCAAGTCCCTATGTTTTTTCATTTAAATTGTTGATACAAATTTTGTGGGAAAACCTCCCTCAGTATTTTTTTCCCAAGGTTTTTCCATAGCGAAATTTCCAACTTCCTGCCTGATGTTTGTACATGTTTGAAATTAAAGTTTTAGGGATTCATTAAAATAATCTTTTGCCATTTTGGACTGATGTGGTACTTTTGCGTGACACCGTAAGTCTTCTTTTCCCAACTTTATTTTTTTAACCAACATGTCTTCTAAATCTCTTGATAAAGTTTTGGTTTACTTTCGTTTCGTAGATTCAAACACTTAGAACTACTGGTGTGACTATTTATTACTATACTTCAAATCACCCTTACAGCATTTTAAATTTTTTTTTATTCAAAACATGCTTCGGCGGCCCCTATGAAATGATCATGGTTATTTATCTGTCCATTTCTTGTATTAAACTGAAGCTTGTCATGGGTTTGTACTATGTACTCTGTACTGGATACTTTTTTCCGTTAAAAAAATGTTTGAAACATACATTTCAGCGGCCTTCAGTTAGGAAAACTACTACAAAGAAACGTGGATGTTCCTGAATAATATTCAAAGGTTTAATTGCTAAATATTCAAAGGTTTCATTTTCTTTTAAAATTTTGCTGAAAATTACTTTTTTTCACTGGAATTCTACCTGTTATTTTATTATTACTATTTCAATATTTTAAAATTGAGAACGTTTTCTATTTTCCTTATATTTATTTATTATTATTATTATTATTATTTTAGTCTTCACTGAATTAAAATTGGCAGCTTCGGTTCGGCCGCCTTCTTTGGTGACGGCCCTGCCTTGACGTGTTCATTATCCTATACGAACCAGAGGCAGTTGTTAAGACTTTAGAAGGTTCTGGGTAGTTATGCAATAAAATTATCTTACCGGCCCGACACACAGAAAATCATCTATAACTTACAACATGAGTTTGTAGAGTTATTGTTTTTTATATCTTAATTTTACAACCTTTGATTTTCTTGCAGCGATTTTCTTATAAATCGTTGAGAAATGTACCAAATTATTATGATATTACCATAGTTTTTTTTTAAGAGAGTAAGAAAGAAGGAAAAGAAAAGAAAAACATTTTTTTTACTATTCCATACTAAAATTCAACGCGGCCAAAACAGAGACGGCCCACCGGGCAAATGCCCGGCTGCCCGCCGGGCCCATCCGCCCCTGCTTCAGGTCAACCGGTGCTCCGGTCGAAAACGTGCCATATACAGTTGATGAACTATCGATAAATCAATGATTATAAATATTTGTCAATTTTTATTATGTCAATTTATATTATATTTTATCATTTTCTTCATGCATTAAATCTATATACAATTTTCTGCAACTGTAAGAGTGGTTGTGGTTCGCGATGCGAATGCAGGAAAGCGGGCTTGCAATGCTCTTTAGCTTGTGGTCAATGTAATGGGCAAGCTTGTCTCAATGCTCTACCATATCAGAGCGTCATTAACAAAGATGAAACATTTGACCCCAAAATCATGGAAGAACTTGAGACAAATGTCGTTGAAGACGATAATAAAGACCAGTTTGAAATTTACCAGCAGCCGGAAGACGACGATGAAGAGGAAGAAGATGATTAAAATTATAAATTGTAGTTTTTGTACCCTTTATTCCATTTTTTTTACTTTTAGTAAAAATAAATGTATTGAATGATATTTTTTAATAAAAAGATTAATTCATAATTTATTTGTTTTTTTTTTCATCATGTAAGAAGTTATTAAT
Source organism: Uloborus diversus (assembly GCF_026930045.1). Taxonomy (NCBI): domain Eukaryota; kingdom Metazoa; phylum Arthropoda; class Arachnida; order Araneae; family Uloboridae; genus Uloborus; species Uloborus diversus. The sequence continues at coordinate 115,922,244 of NC_072734.1, read as the reverse complement.
GTTAAGGGGTCACAGTACCTTTCAAGCAATTTGTTTTAATTTATATAAATTTTATATTTCTTTGAAACCATAACATGCATACTTATTTCGTAATCAATAATGTATTTTCAAAATTTAAAAATATTACCTACTTTTTTTGAAAATTCAAAAAATTGAGGAAAATTTCAACTTTTTAAAATAAGTAAGGCTTTTTTATTTTTGCTCTAATTTAAAAAAACGTTTTTTGCAAAACGATCACTATAATCATTTCTAAAAATCTGTGCATTCATTTGCTTATGGGTTCATTCGAAAATTTTCATTAAAAAAATTTGGTTTTTAAAGGTTTAACATGCTCTAAACATTAGAGTAATTTATAAAATGCTTATCCAATGCACAGTTTTGTCAAATATTTTATCTCAATTGCAAAAAGTATTACTTTAAAGCTGTAACTTTAATAGAAAAAATTCCCTAGGGATTCTAATGACATGAAAACACAAAAAAAACATCATCGAGAAAAAACAATTTGAAGTTTTTTTTTTTTTTTTTGCATAAGAACACATAGGGAGCATGGCCTAAAACCACTCATAACTTTTTAAATATTTGAATCAAAGCATTGAAACTTTTCCCCTCTGTTCAGAATAGTTTTTTGTTTTGAAATAAGCAATAAATTTTTTTTTGATCGTTTCATCATTTTTGTGGTATTGTAACCCCTTAATTAGGTTAAAATTCAAATATGTTTCCTATATTTTCATTAACAATTTCGCAATTATATGGGCGGGTAAGTGTTGTTAAGTAAATTAATACTGAATAAAAAGTGGATAGGTTAGGAAAAAATATAATCATTGATTTATCGATAGTTCATCAACTGTATATGGCACGTTTTCGACCGGAGGCACCGGTTGACCTGAAGTGATCCTGTGACCGCGCTCTCTCCGCCCTCTATCTCGAAAATGGTTCACCGTATAAAAAATTTTTGAAACAAAATTTGTTGAGAATTTTGTATTCTACAATATTGATAACAAATACAAACAGCAAAAAAACCCATTGGAAATGAGATATTTACAAAAAAAAAAAAGCGCAAAAAAAAAACAATTTTTGTGACCTTTGACCCTGAAATTTAATAGTTGCATACACCCTACCATATGTAGGTTTTGAGACAACTTTTAGGGTGCAATATACAAGTATTTACAGACTTACAGCTGGGTATCTCGAATTCCGAGGTGAACTTACTATAATGACTGGACTAATTGTTTTTAGCAGCCATTTGGCATTGTTCTCGAGGGGGCACTAGCCGACACTTTCTACTAGCGCCCCATAGATTGGTTAACTTACCTCGCCATCTATTAGGAATTCATATAACTAAACTTACCACGTCATCTATTAGGAATTCATATAACTAAGCTTACCACGTCATGTATTAGGCGTTCATAGAAATAAACTCACTACGCCATCTATTACGGATGCATAAAACTAAACAATTTATTAAACATTTAATTTGTAATTACAAATATTTCGGTCAATCTGATTAAAAAAAAAAAAAAAAAAACATTGCCTTTCTTAGTAAATCAACACAAAAACTTTTTTTAATTCGAACCAGTAGTTCCTAAGATTAGCGGGTTCAAACAAACAAAATCTACAGCTTTATATCATTATGTATGGATAAATTCAATAATTAACAATCCTTCATGGCTAAGGGATGGGAAGAACAGATGGAAGTAGAAGTGAAACCACCTCCTTGTGATAGGTACATGGCTATTAGTTTAATAAAATAAACTATCATTACGAGCAAAGAAATGCATAGTTAGCATTTACGGAAAAAATATATAGTTAGGCGAGAAGAAAAACTGCAATGTGCAACAAAAATTAAACGAGTCATGTTTTTTATTAGTTTCACTAACTTTTACGACACCAGTATAAATTAAAAGGTGTATTGGAAGGCAGATAATTTTAAAGATGAATGAGCAGAGTATTAAAAGCGAGCATTTGAACGATAAATTAGGTAAAATTTGAAGGCATAAAGATATTAACCCGAGATTGCTTGCGCAGAGTATGACATACCCACCTCTTCGCTTTCAATCAAATTTCTGCCCAAATTTTTTTTTGGAAGTGGACGATTCCTTGAGTAGCTGACCCATAGGTCATAACCTTGAAGTGGTAGAAACGGTGGGGACATTCTAAAATTAGTTTCTTTGGAATTTACTTCTACGGGTATACCATACCCTGCGCGAGTATTTCTGCTACAGTTCTGAACTAAAGCATACGCAATGCTTTCAATGGACGTCAATGTACAAAAGTTGTACTGAAAGCCCCGATATAAAAGACAAAAACCAAATTTGTGTGTGAAAAATGTGACAAAAACATTTGCATGAACCATATGGCATGCATTTGCAAAAAAATGTAGAAATTGAATGCAAGTCTTTTAAGAAAGTATTTTATAATTATACTCATTTCTCTTATTCGCATTTTCAACCTTTTTGAAAAAAAAAATGAACTCGAAAATACTAAAAAACCTCCTCGGGTATGAGATACCCTGCGCGAGCAATCTCGGGTTAATGCAAAAATTGAACACATTTCCTTTTTAATAAAAAAATAGAGTTTGAAATTTTACCTTTTCCATTTCCCATTTCCTAAACTTTAAAGCTCATTCGCAATCTGAAGATATAAATATTTATTGATTAACGTATTTGTTTTTTTCCCATATTTATTGATTCACGATTCTTTTCTTTTCCATATTTAAGATGCCAATACACAACTTTTATTTTTTTTCTATCAGAAATCGAGTTCCTAAAATATCCATTTCTCTACCCATCGTATAAAGCATGCTTCTAAGTATCCAATAGTTCAAGTAAAACTGTTAAGGTAATAAAAACTGCTAAACACAATAGCTTATTTAGAAGACTTTTAATGATATTTCTTTAAAGATTGGTAGTAACTTAAATTTTTGAACTTAACTTTATTTAAAATAATAATTAAGCTATTGCATCACTTCTGCTAATCGAATGAAAAATCAAATGTTTAAAATTTGCTTCTTTTAAGCTTATGAAGTGAACACTACTTTGATTTTTATACTTGAAACTCTCTATTTCATACCCAGCCCAATCACCAAAAGTTTCTCCGACCATTTTAACTTAATGCACTTTTCCCACTTTTTTTTTCTTTTTTTTAAAACTTGGAAATAAATTTTTCGACATTTACTGAAAACCTAATTAATTCAGTCTGTCTTTAGCGATTTCATTCCATGAAAACTAACAAATCTCAGGGATTAAAATATAAGCTTCCAATTAATTGACTCAAGATGCTGACATTAATTTAAAATGTCTCCGTCAGCACTGGTTTTCAAAATTTGGTGTCTTCATTAGCGAAATCGATTTCATGGTACTCTGTTTTTTTTCCTCACATGTCTTCAACAGTTTTAACTTACCATGGTAACGGGACAAAATATCAATGACGAGAAAAGAAAATCAGCGTTTTAAAAAGTATAATATTAGGTTTGTTTCTTGTTCTATTGAGCAATGGTCTCATTTAATGTAATTTCAATTTACTGTAAATTAATAAAATATTGTCTGTAGTGCGAGAATAAGATAACATTTTTTTCAGAACTTTTCTGAAGATCGAAATTTTGTGATGAGTTATTTTAAATTTTTTATCTGATTTGGATTAAAATTTTGACAAATTCAAAAATTAATGTTTATATTGTTATTAACTTATTCTTTGTTGGGATCAGACAACTTGGTCCTTTTTGTACTGCTTCATCAAAATGTCCTGTTAAGCCTCAACTTTCCTGTAAAGTTATTAGCATTAAAAAAATGTGTGATTTTTTCATTGTGTCGTGCAAACATTTTAATAAATAAATAAATAGATAAAAAAATATCAATGATGAAAACCCAGGAAAATGGAAACAAAATGAAAGTAAGCTTAATGATATGGTAACGGCATGTCGTTTTATCTGTTGTTGCGACCAAAATATGTATGTTTTAGCATTTTTCTCCTATTACAGTGCCATTGTAGTGGGCAGGGGGTGGGGGGTCCGATATACTTCCAGTGCATTTCAAAAAACTTGCTTTCTGTGTTTTGCATCGCATATCTAATATAGTAAAATTAAAGTTTCGACCAGAGCTATTCACAAGCTATCACTTATAAAAAAAGTTCAAAATACAAAAAAAACTCTTAGACGTGAAAAAAAAGAGAAGCCAAAGATTTCTTTATTAATCTTACTACATGAGTTTTCATAATACAAAATTGAGCTTCACTTATTTCATAATCTCAGGAGCGCGACTTGAAAGTAATGGGGAAAAAGCCAATGCCATCAAATACTTTAAAACTCCGGTATTTAACTCAGATGACAGACTGTTCACTGAAATAAGTAGTTCCAGAAAGTCCGATGAGCAAAAATGATTTTTTCCTATACTTACTTTACCTAATCTACCAAACCAGAAAATACTACTACTTTTTGTAGGCTAGATACAGGCATACAGACAGATAAATACATGAAAAACATTTATCTATCTTCTAGATTAAAATAAGATTATTGTGTTTTATCAAAGTGCCAACGAAGTACACTTAAGTTCTCTTAAAAGACAAAACCACGATTCGACTGGGCGTAAGAGAGCACAACTAAAATATAGGCTGAAGGAAAACAGTGAGTAATGCGACCCATAAAATTGGAAATGGGGTCCCAAATCGAATGCAATTACGTGTGAAGTCATCGTTGGTCTCCTGGTTCTTTTATTTATCTTCTCCATAAAGATCTTGACTAGGGAAAGTTGTGGCCTTGGTTTTCCGCATGGAAGAAACAATTCCTCTTACACTGAAACGGAACATATTCAGAGGAAAACAAATATGAGCTTTGTAACTTTATGGGTGTTTAAATGTTTTTGTGCATTTCTTCACAAATCAAAGGGGAGGGGGGAGTGGAACTTACGGTGAAACATTTTGTGTTTAATAAACTCAAATGATTCTATGAAGTGAAGCGACGTACCGTGGTTCAGTACAAGTGACTACGAGGAAGATAATTCCGAGAAAAAGAAGCTCAACGGCTGCAAATATTAAGAGATAAAATAGTTGACTAAATCAAGACACATATCGTATTTTTAAACTAAGTACGAAGTAGAAATAAACGTAACAAACATATTTCTGAAAACTGAAAATTCTGAAATAGTTGGTAATAATCGACATTGCTTCTTCCATTGTTGTATGGGAGGGTTAACAGAGAGTGGATCTACAAGCGTGCCTAGTATAACACGGTACTTGTACAGCAAGGTTTCGACATTACACAATACAGTGAAATTAGTCTACAACGATACTGTTGGGACCTAAAAAAAAGTATTGTTATAGAAAAGTTATCGTTAAGGTAGTTTGATTGTTAATGCTGACATTTTGCTTGGGACCACGGAAAATATCGTTATAAACAGGTTTACTGTTATAGACAGTATTGTTATACACTGTTTCACTGTATTAAGTTTGCTATTATTATAACACGTTACGATATTACACGGTACCAAATTTTCGATTCTTATAACACTGACGACGTCATTATTATAGGGGGGTTAGGGCAGAGTTTTCGCCTAGTGTTTAGCCAGGAACTCGCGTTGTGTCAAGGCGCTTCAGCACGAACTTTCCTCATCGCTAAATCTTGAGTAACAATACGAAACACTGCAGTAGGCATGTTCAGTTCATTGGCAACCATCATGTTGGTTACAAGCTACATTGATCCCGGCCCTCTTTACAGGTCTTTAACCACCTCAAAACTTGTGAGTAGGACAGAGAAGAGACCCCGTAAGTCTCACAAATCATTTTGTTAGTTTCCTCAAGAGATTTTGTTGGTTTAGCAACGAAACTCAATTGCGTTACATTTCTTTCGGGACACCGGTCTGCGCAGCAGAGATTAACATTAACTAACGTCCAGCCACCGACCAATACAAGCAGCACGGGAATTTCAATTGCATTACTTTCGGAATAGACCTTGTTGACGGTTACAGGAGACGCAAGATGCCTGGTAATATAATATCTATAAAATCAGGATAAATAAGGAATTACCAAGATATAAAGAATATTGAAAATAAATTATACTGGAAAAACAAGATCGCACGAAAGCAAAAAAAAAAAAAAAAAACAAAAAAAACAAAAAACAACAACAAAAAAAAAAAAACAACAACATTAGATACAGTCGAACGTGCTTATGACGAGCACGAAGGGACTGCGATATTTGTTCGTAAAAACGGGTTCGAGAAAAACCAAGCAAATTTATACAGGCTTGCTTTGTTCTTTCTATATTTTTGTGCAGTAGCAAGGAAGTTGGTTATGTAATTTAAACTGTTTTACTGTCTTTTTGTTGCTAATGTTTTCGAAAAATGTGGGAACAGTCATTTGCATCCGTGACATCAAAAAATTATAAAGTTTTTCTGCTGTTTAGAAGTCAAGTATGTCGAAGGGTATTAAACTTCTAATACTTCACGTTCGTTGTTATGGTGGTCGCTTTCAGTGTTTTTCTCTCTCTTGACCTCCAACTTCACTATCCTATAAAGTATATCTCGGAAAGGATAACCTTCTCTTGAACAAATATATATTTTTTAAATACTCCTCTACTCCACGAAATAAACAAAGGGCCGGGTCAACACTTGTTCTAATGATTCATGTCGTATATCTAACTTTCGGTTGAATTCATATTGTCAATGAAATTGTTCTAAAAATAGAATAATGTTTTTTGAGGAGGGAATCAGCAGACATTTTATGAATTACAAAAATAATGCTCGTTTTAAGCGGTGTTTGCTCGTTAAAAAAAATTCTGTTCCCATAGACTTATCATTGTACTAACCAAATCTTTTTTGGTTTCCACACTAACTCGAGTTTTCTTTAAAACATGGTTCGTTATAAACGAGTTTGGCTGTATTTTTTGGAAACATTAAAACAGACTTTCACTGTTTAGCACTGTTTAGATGATTTTCTTGGAATTATACACTTTCGCTACATAGTCTGGATTTCCTTGAGTTCTCATCTGCTAAATTATTGAAATATGTCATATGATTCTTGCTCGAAATTGTATCCATCAAGCACAATAAAAACACAACTTATTAAACATGCTCTTGTTTTAAATTGCCTTTCAATTTTAAAGCATGATCATAGATTTGCCTTTCATGTATGCCATTCAAAATTTATGATTCCTTTCCCGTAATCCATTTTAGAAAATAGTTTTCAGAAATCAAGTGGAAAACTTTCAGTTTATAAATTCACGGGAAGTTATTTATGAAATTTATTTAAGGGTTGCGTGAACTTTCTAATGAACTTTCACTTTCTGTACTCGCACACGTAACTCGAAAATTTCAAGAGTTCCCATTTTATACCAAACATGCGATAGTAAATCAAACAACGAAGAGCTTTTCGCCTTTGACTTTGGAATGTGATTTATCACATTAATACATAGTACTATGTAGCATGTTTATTACTTTCTAAAAGTCCTAAGATTTCATTATTATATTAAAATTACAGTAAGTATTTCTAAGCATTACATTAAAAAAATTCTGTACACACGAAACATTAGTCAAAAGTGATAGAAATTTTAAAAAATAGTAAATCTCGATGCATAACTATTCTCAAGAGAGAAAAGTAACAAAGTTAATTTTAGTGTTTAAACAATTAATTTGATAGAAATTTAGGTGTTTTCATTTGTCCAAAAATATTGTACTCGAACAGTACAGTACTGCCCCTCCCTCATTACGCACACACCACTTCTTTACATACGCTACAAAAAGCTACTACACCAATTAAGGTTTAAAAGTGTCATATTCATTCAAATCCTCCATTAAGGGGGAAACCTGTTTAAAATGCCAAAATTGTTGTGCTTTTCGTGATTTTTTTTACAGGAAAGAAATAATAACAATTTCTTTAAACTTCGAGGATATTTTATTCATCTTTTAAAGTACACTTTGTAAGTTATTGAAGTCATTTTCTGCAGAATTAGAGGAGTTAGAAGCTGCTGTCCTTGGGCGGTCGCCATCAGAGCGCGTAAGTGGTGGGCATTACCGAAGCCACAATTTTTATCTGTAATCATTACAATTTTTCCTTCACGTAAACAACATATTGCCTCAGAATATGAAACTAATTGTGTTGAAAAAAAGTTGAAAATTGTTCTCTTTTGGGGCATTTATTTACAATGTTATGTTTTTTGCCATTTTTCAACAGTTCTTGCATTAAAAAAATATTTGTATTTATAAAATCATCAAAAAGTTAGGTTTATATAGATTATAATTAAAAAAGGAATATTTTTAGAAATTTTCAGAACGATTGGTCTTTGACTCTTTGAGCTAGAATGCCTATCAGTTGAAAAAAGTTGTTTCGGGAAAAACACGTTTGAAAAAAAAAATGCCGTAAAAGTTTATTAATCTCCACAGTCACTTCAAGTACTCATAGTATCAGAACTAATCAAATTTTTTTTCTGAAATTCCGGCGACATATTCATGAATAGTTTTACTACCATTTTATGACGTTTAAAAAAGTGGATTTTTTAACCCGTCTAAACTGGTTTCCCCCTTAATTAGACATGCTGAAGGAAATTTGTTAAGCTAAAAATAACTTAAAACGTACCTATCAGCAGAAAAATTCGAAAAGCCATAACTTTTATAAAAATCTAGATTTCTTTTTTAATCATAGCAAGCCGCAGATACTTAAAAGATGAATAATTTACATCCCATCTCCATTTCAAGCCTTTGAATGCGTTGTTTAGAATTCCGAAACTTTAACAAAGTAGAATATTAATCAGAGCAGTAAAGATAATTTGAATGGGTATTGCGTGATTATTATTATCCCATGCACATTTACGATGGGTTTTCGTCCAATTAAAATCCACTAAAACTCCGAAAGTTCATTCCTCTCTCATTATTCAGTGCAGTAATCATACTAATGAAACAAGATATTATAAACATTAACGTTTTCATCTTATGCAAATGAGGACATTGCTTCTGTCTCGAAATCAATTTTCTTTCTGTCTTCTTTTCGGACATGACGATAAGAATTGTTGTGTTTGAAGTGGTCTGTCGTAAATCTTAACGTAATTTGTGCAAAATTAGTTTTTGTTGCATTGTATTTTACGCACTTACAGACTAAAGACTTCTGTTTCCAGAACACTGCACGGAAATACGAGTTAGATTGGCATAAATTACCAGGTTCCGTGAAGTACGTAATACAACGAAACTTCTTAAGGGAAATATAACTCCAAACTGTGTTCTTGGATAACAAAAGAAGAACACTTTAAAATGATACATATGTTTGTAAAAAAAAAGCTTTTTCTTTTTTTTTTTTTTTTTTCTAGGTAATGGTTTGCCCGGTTGTAGAAGAATGATAGTTTCAAGCATTGTTATGTAAAGTTTTTAATTTTTTAATATGCATGTATAAAGTTAAATAAATTCATTTTAAACATATTGTGTTTAATGACTAGATAAGTTTGATAAACTCAGTTCAGTATTATGTGCGTAAGTTTGAAACATAAATCCCATGCGTATTTTAAATTTAGCTGCATTAGTTAATGAACTTGATATTAACTATCTGAGTGAGTTAGACCTGAATGTATGGCATTTAGTTGCCATCTGGAGATTAAATACCATACGATGGAAGCTAAAAAGAGTACTCAACCAGTCACGTCTTAAGAACCGAACCGGCCACACAATTTTTGCACCAATGATTTTTCATACACAAATCATTTCTATTTTGAAGCAATTAGTTTGCAATGTAAGAACAATCCCAACCTTAGTATTACCTGTTGCCTTTCAATCAATAATAAAAGCCATTATTAATTTCAGGATCCTGACCGCACCCCTTAAAAACAAGCACAAACTTGGAAGCTTATACAAAAGATTTGTACTCACCTTTGGCGGGAGAGGGGGGGGGGAGGGGATAGAAAAAAGGGAAATGAATGGAATTGCAGTTAGATCTCATACGGTAATACCTTTTTCACAGCTCATGTTTTAATGTAGTACATTTTTTCCTCATTCAAGAAATATATAAATGTTTTGACAAAAGTGGCTACTATTGGTAAAAAAAGGGCTACTAAACTAAGTGTATGCCAGATACTGACGACTAAGTAATTTTTTATTTACTTTGTTTTTCGCGAACACTTTTCTTCCTTATGCAAGAAACTAAAAATAATTAATTGATAATTGTCAGTGCCGGATATACGATTTTTCCGAGCTAGGGCAAATCTTGAAACTGATGCTCCTACTCATTCTCCTTCAAGTTTTATGTTGAGTTTCAACGACCCCCCCCCCACGGAAGTAGAACAAATTTGTTGTCCCCCGAAAATTGTCTCAAGGAGGGGGGCAAGGGTCCCAACTCCCCCCTCCGCCCCCAGATCCAGCACTCGTCGTTTTAGTTAATATTCAAGGAAATAATTAGTCATTAAAGAATTCCACTGCACTTACATTTTTAAAAGAACACAACTAATGTTTAAGGTCATTGATCAGATACCAAGCAATAAATCAGTGAATTGCAAAGTAGCCCGAATTCAAACAATGAAGGCACATTTATTTTGGTCTTGAGAAATTAAAATTTTTGAAAATGAAATTTATGAAACAACAAACCAAAGTTATGTGAGCCATTGTTTGTACACTTTTGATTACTTTTTACGGTATGGATTAGCTTTGAAAACTAAAATATGGAAATTAATATTTTAAATGTATGCAGTTTCTGTACTAAGTAATATTGTGCACTACATTTTCCTGCAACCTTTTTATTGGTAAACATTTTTCGTGTGCAATTCTGCTGTAAGATAGTCAATTATCTTGGAAATATCATTGTATTTTAAATTAACATAGTAGCTATGCTGACTAATAATTAGATTCATCCAAAGCCTAAACCATCATCAGCCTGCAGTCTCAAAATGAACACGAATTTAGTGCATATTTATAATTTCTAAAAGCTACTTTTATATTTGTGCGGTAGGTATCCTCGGATGATATTAGTGTGAAGAAATTGTTCTAAAACGCATTCTTGAAACTGTACCTGTATGTGTGCCACAAAATGTTCAATGAAGTGTTCAAAAACGTGTCTTTAACGCGATCCTATAAGTGCTTAAAAAGTGCGCTAAAAAGAATGCTGAACTAAATATATGTTCCGAACTGTGTTTCTAGAAGTGTTTTGGAAACTGACCCCAAAAAGTGTTCTAAAAAAGGGGACAAGTGTACGTGTTCAAAAAATGTTTTAAAAAGTGATCTTACAACGGTTCTAATAAATGTTCCGAAATAAGTGTTCTAAAAAAGGAGACAAGTGTCCGTGTGAAAAAAGTGTTCAAAAAGTGTTTGATTATTTGCAGTGATGTTGCAACGAGCCCTCAAATTGTCAAATTTGCTACTGTTTTTGATTGTATTAGCATATTTTTTTCTTCTGGTATACGTTTCAAAGCTGAAAATTTAGACAAAAATTAAGTATGTAAAACAAGCAATAAAGAAACTAATAAATTATAAAACTTGTAACCGTTACCCTATAGGTATCCGAAGCACTTTTTGTGATTTTTATGTACTTTACTTTTACATTTTAAATGAAGGCGACTATCAGTTCATACCGTATGTATGTATGTTTTTTTTATTTTTTGTTTATTTGTTTGTTGTTCACTTACAGCGTCTCACCTAGTGAACTGATTTTTAAGATTATTGTTTTAATTGACAGGGGATGGCTCAACTTAGGTCCCATTACTTTGACCATATTTGTTCCTTAGAAAAAAAGTTATGGGCAAAAAGCAGTAAATTTCATGCAATTTCCTTATTAAATGATTAAATATGAAACCCATTGTTATAAAGGTTTGGTGCCATATAACAGTAACATTAATGGTAATTGTAATGATAATTTTGAATAAAGGTTTCTCTGAAGCAAGCATCAAGTGTCTAACCTGGGAGCGAGGCGATGCAGTGATCAGGATTTGCTTAGCCTTCACAATACTACCAGGTTAGGTTTGCCTCAACCACAGGATTGCATCACAAGTAGCTTGTATATCGTGAAATGTAAATTAGTTAGAGAAAACGTATTATTTAAATGGTTATAATTACATTAATACACAAATGAATTCCAGAGAGGAACAAAGATAAATTTTTAGTGACAATCGCTTAAAGTTTAAGGCGTGCTTATAGTTTTTTTTAGTATGGATCATTTTTATGAAACAAAATAAGGTAAAGTTCCGTGATGGCAACTTCTTGCTTTTACTGAAATACCTACATTTATACTAAAAAGAATGAATTAAATAAAATTTGAAAAAAAAAAAAAAGAACCGACTTCAAAATTGCTCTAAAACGTGAAAAATAATTTTATTCTTTAAACACCATCGATAATATTTTTAAACATATTTTTTGAAGTTGACGCAAAAACGATAGATAAGATTATTTACAGCCATAACTCAACTACAACTATAAAATTAACCAGCTCTAGTTTCTTCACTACCACATACATTATGCTTTGATGGCATCATATTTGAGAAACGATATAAATGTTTCGTTCCTAACTTAGGATGATTTTCTGAAAAAAATATGAACGAAGCATGGTTACACTGGATATTACTTTTTGTTTTTGTGCCAACTTCAAAAATTATATTTAAAAATATTATCGATGGGGATTAGAGAATAAAATTATTTTTCACTTTTCAGAGCAATTTTGAAGTCTGTTCTATTTTTTTTCTTTTTTTTTTTTTAATTTTTTATTGAAACTTTTGTTGCGGTCTATTCAATTACAATACAAAGGTCAGAAAACTACATCTGTGTAAATTTTTAGTCTTACAACTAGCATTTCAATGGAAGATAGGAGACACGGTCTTCTTAAAACTCGCATGTTAAAAAAAAATGTATGTTAAAAAAAAAAAAAACGATAAAAAGAAGAACAAATTGAAATGTCAGATTGAATTGTTTGAAGCAAAAATAAAACATGTAACTATATCAAAAAGTTTATTTGTTTATTTAATCTCCTTTGGGTAAGCGAACAAAAACATTCAAAAAATGTGTTAATATTTACGTCTTCTATTTGTTCTCTTTTTTTCTTTGTATCGTTTGCTTTTATGTGCAATATATAATTCATGAAACATTTCAATCGTCTGAACAAACTATTGAATAATTCATTGAATTTTTAAATTTACATTGTACACTCTTCTTTGTACTATCTTTTTAAAAATCTTCTATACATAATTCTTTGAACTTTTCCAGCTTATAGAGCTATTTCTTATACAGCAACCAAAATACTTTAGGATTTCTCTCTTTCTTTTACTACATGCAATTGATTTTCGTTTCTTTGAAAGAAATGGTAAAGAAAACATGTTTAGGATCTATAAGAAGTAACTGGCTTTAAGAATCTATTTGTTTTGATTTCGTTAGTATTTGGCTTGAGGCTTTGGCCTAACGGGTATTAATGAACAAACTCTATTGTTCGTAAGTGTAACCAATATTCTTTTTACTTCCTTTTACAAAAAAGGAAAAATTGTATTCGCGAAAAAATTTTCACTCAAAAATCGGCCTTAATTTCCATTTTTTTCTCACCCCCAAATGAATGTTTTTTTTTTTTCGACCCGACCACACGTCACTATATGCCTAGGAACGTACAGACACCCGAAATATCCATTTTGACGAACCCCGAGTTAATTACAACGAATTTTTTCGTGACGTCCGTATGTACGTATGTATGTATGTGCGTATATGCGTATGTCTGTACGTGTGTATGTGAGTATGTATCTCGCATAACTCAAAAACGGTATGTCCTAGAAAGTTGAAAATTTGTACGCAGACTCCTAGTGGAGTCTAGTTGTGCACCTTTTCGTTTGGTTGCATTCGGATGTTAATAAGGGGGTCTTTTGCCCCATTTGGGGGGGGATCATTGTTAATTTCGATGTAAACTCAAGTTGTATTATAATTTGTCGGACACTTGGCGATATATCGCCAGTCTTTTGGTCGCCAAATTTTGCAATTTTTTTTTCTTTAAATTTTGTTTCAATTTGGCTACTGTTGGTGATATTTAGAGAGTAAACAATTGAATCACATTAAAATTGCCAATAATGGGGAAATGACATTAAATTGGAGTAAAATGATGTCATGTGTATCATCAGCTCGTTTTTTTTTTTTTCTAATTGAAAATGACACACCTTTTTTTCCCCCAATAGTAATCAATTTTATTTGTACAATTTATTGCTTTTGGAACGAAAAAAATCATACAATTTAAATAAAAATCATTCCTCCCAGATTACTGAAAAGTATTACGTAAATCACTTTTATAACTTTCGCATGAATCTCAAAAATTTTAACTCGGGGGAAAAAAAACTGACATTTAAAGTATGTTAACCACTTATCACTTTGATCTTTGAAACTATATTATGCGAAATATCAACTCGTTAATGTAAGGAATCATTTTGATTTTACCTGACTTACGTCTGTATTCTACATATGATTCGACTCTCGGTCAGACTGCCAAACCACCGGTCGATGCCTTCTTCAACTTGACCGAGTGTCAAATAGTCTTGTGAATACAAGCATTATAACTTACAGTGACCGTTTTGTTTTTATTACTTTCTTCTATATCTAATATATAGAAGAAAGTATTGGATTCGTGCAAATTTTCGAATTTCGAATTTTGACGGATTCGAACGTTTTGAGGTGTGCTGAGTCCATTTCGACCATTTTTGGAAAATGTCTGTCTGTCTGTGTGTGTGTGTGTATGTATGTGTGTGTGTATGTATGTATGTGTGTGTGTATGTATGTGTGTCACGTCTGTGTGTGACCAGTTTTTTGTGGCCGCTCTACAACAAAAACTACCGCATGAAATCGAACGAAATTTAGTACACATATGTGCCCGTATGTGAACTTGTGCCCATTAGTTTTTGGCGCGAATTCCTCCAAGGGGGGTGGAGCAATGGGACGTTTTTCGAGTTACGCGTGCTTGCTATTCCTCAGGAAGTAATTGGCGGAATCAAACAAAATTTGGTCCATATGTTGCCATTAACAGGAACAGGTGCTGATTCAATTTTGGTGTCAATAACTCAAACGGGGGTTGAGCTATAGAACGTTTTTTGTCGTCAATTGTGACTGCTGTATCTCAAGAAATAATGAACGGAATGAAAGAAAAATTTATCGGCAAGTAGCCCTTAGTGGGTATAAGAACTGATTTTATTTTTGTGTCAACAGCTAAAAAGGGGGTAGCGCAATCACCCGTTCTTTTTTTCCATTTTGAGTGCCCTATCTCAAGAAGTAATGCTACTTTCTGGTTGAAATTTGGAATATATGTGAATCCATATGTAAACAGGCTTTGGTTCTATTTTGACGCCGATCGCTCCAAGAGGTGTTGATTTTTTTTTTTTTTTTTTGCGAATAAAAATATTTTTATTAATGCAACAATAAGAAAGATAAATCGTAATAGATTGTCGTCTGCGTATTTCTAGTGATTTTAATTGTATGAAAATGATCGGAAATATTATCTCAATGATTTAAAATTTTTAACTGTTGCCATCTTATGTTTGTTAACAAATAAAATATTTGTAATTCATTCAAGCAAGGCTTTTAAAATAACTTTCAATTTTCGCTCTTTGCTTTGCTTTTGCAATAATTCAGACATTGGGTCAAGTTTTTGCATGTGTAATTTTGTTTTTGTTGGGAATATTACTTCCTCGTCAAGCATGGGGAGGGATCAGAAAAAAAAAAAAAAAGAAAAAGAAAAATATAGAAGAAAGTTTCGTGATGGCCACAACATACTAGTTCTTGAGTGGTCAATGTGGTGCAGAGAACTTCCGTAAGGATATAAAGGCAACTTGTACGCATAAAAACTGACACCCTTACACGATAATAAGAGTCTTGGTTATTTATTTTTATTTGTTACCATATATATCATATTACTAGTAGTATGATGCAGCATTTTTTTTTCAACTCTTATCAAGTACTGTAGTTGACTACTGTCTTACCATTGATTACATGGAAAGGCTAATATTCGGTTTAAAGGCGGAAATGGACGTATCTATTAGTTTATAGGGCTGTTAGTTGGTTTGTTTCAGATGTGCACTTTTGCCTCTCTATTATTCAGCCTTAGTTTTGTAAAAATGAAAATTTGCTCACAACTGCATTTCCTAAATCTAAAGTATATACTTGATCTATATATTCACGGCAAAAATTAATTGATTTATTTATTCACAACAAAGGTTTGAGCTTGCCATTTTGCTTTTACGTCCCTGAACGAATTGAAAATATTTTTTCTTTTTGTTGTTTCCATAGTAACTATTTTTGTTTCCCCTTATTTTATTTTTTGAGAATGGAATAAATGATTAAGGCACTAGTGACATTATAAAACGCGTGCATACAAATCCCATTGTTATTTTCCCTTCTCCCCTGCTATATTCATTCAAATGGTATCATCTTTACTTGGCAGATTGCCGAATTACATGCAATCCGTGGTCAAACAGTACTAAAGTCTCAACTTACAGAAATGTCTACTAGTATTTGACATATATAAGTAAGTTAAAAATTTTCATTTGATCTCATTATTGCGTAAGTAAGAATGACATATGAAAGGTACCACACTTATATAAAGACACACTTATCAAAAAGAAGCATATCCGTTTTCCAAATCCGTTCTGGATGTGAAAAAAAAATGAATGAGGCTAACAAGGAGATAGGTTTATTACATTTTCAGTGTATAGAATTGAACGCAAAGGCTAACATATTTTTTCCCTGAGTAAATCAACCCTTTTTTTTTCGAAATGACTGGAAAATATTGGTACAATTTATCATCTTTTGATGGAAAAGTCAAATTTTGAACTTGAATATCCCATGTATTTGCTCCGTTTACACACCTAGAGAATGAAGGTATCGATTAAAGCCATCTGAAAGATGGAGAAAAATACCAAAAAAAAAAAAAAAAAAGTGTTTTCTAAAAAGTGGTTATGTTTCCTCTCGTTAGATTACATCTCATACGTTACCCTTAAAGCCCTAGCGCCGTGAAAAAAAGGCACATTACATAGATATCCTGCAAAGGTATTTGCTTCAGTAATGGTATGAATGAATGTTTTTTTTTCCATTTCTTTAAGTGTAATGGTTATTTTTAACTGGTAGTTTATGTACTCTATAACATTTTAGTTACTTGGCGATTGATTCCCTTAACCAGTTTTTAGTTGTTTGGTTGTATTAACTTGATCATTTAGATGCTCAGAAAATAAAAATAAAAATAATGAATAAAATAAAGAACAATATTATAGTGATTAAGCGTAACTACCAGTTGTTGTTTTTCCAGCTAAGATCTTATTTCCGCCCTAACAAATGCCATCAGGAAATGTACACCAGGGCTCCGACGAGAGTGGTGGGTAGAGGGAGAAGTGCAAAGGTGCCGGAGATCTAAGAAGGACCGTTCGCCAGGATAGCTCTGCCAGCACCGTATCCATTCCATAAAGTTAAAGTGTAGGACCTTCCAGAACGATGATCATGGTTCCATTTAAGCGTTAACATATAGCAGTGACAATATTCAAAAGTTATTACAAAGCTTTATACATGGAGATATACTTTTCAAAAATGTCACCAGCAAGAATAGGAGAAAAAACCATTTGGGCAAAAATTGGGACTGCAAAAGCAAAATATTTGCAATTTGTTTACTCTGCATGATTCCGCCAAAAAGATCAATAATGCAAGAATAGATTGCTCAAATCTCTGCTACAATTTCACACACCTCAAAAAATGATTAGTTTTACGGGAAAATACCAGCAGTGGCCATTGCTTCAGTAGTGGCAACTTCAAGGTTTATATTTGAAAAAAAAAAAAATGGATTACAGGTCTCCCCATGGGTTTAAAAGTGCAACAAAACGTGCAACATCGTCAAAAAAAATTTAGTTTATTAATGTAATGCTTTCTTTTATTAATTGGTACTTTAAGCGATCATAATAAAACGTATAATATTTTAATTTACCTTCCTCTATGTTTCCACATTATTATAAAAAACAAAATGGTTTGTTCATCGTAAATGTTACATTATTAGTTTTATTAACGAGTTATGTAAATATTTCAAGCGTAACATAAGAGCATGCACCTATAGATCGATCAGAAGATCAATATATTGCAATATTTCTTTTTATATATGCACTCATCACTCTGGAATAGTCGAAAACTGAGCTTAGGGTGGTAATTTGCAACTTATCGCAACTAATTGGCTTTTAAAGTGTCCTTTAAGTCGTGTAAGTTATTCTAGTTTCAAATACTTTATTTCATAAGGTAATTATTCTTATAATTCTGTTTTTTTTTAGTGTAAAAACACCCATAAGGGGCTTTTTTTTTTTGCTGTTTACTATTGAGAGAACTTAGAAAAACAACAATAAAATTAAATGAATTATAAAATTCAGGATTCCGGTATTAGGTTCATATAAGTTTAGAAACTGTAAGCAAAAATTTCAGCTCTTTGCTTTACTTTTATTTACTAATTTTTGAAGAATATGAATAAAATGTTTTTTTTTTTTTTAATTATTATTTTTGTTTACACGGAATGCCTCCAATTCTCAAGTTTCAAAAAAGTAAACATTCGAAAACAAAGGTTGGCGTTCCAGAAATCAACGGTATGCACTTTAAAAAAAACACTAACCTGCTTTTCAAATATCAGCCATTGTATATGACCTTTAAAGGTGAAGTTTACCTTAAACTAGCGGATCACCCCTCACTCATTTAAAGCTGGTCTTACAAAATGCACATCGAAATTTTTTATCCTGACTTTAAAGTTATCCATTCTTCCTATTTTACGGATAATAAACTTCCTTTGCCCTTTATTATCTCTTTTGCTTGATAATGCGCCCTGTCCCGTTTTTGCACCTCCCAGATAT